>NW_006784423.1:1939908-1957652 GCF_000442215.2 Lipotes vexillifer | reverse complement strand
TCTTTCCATGAGTCCAGCTGAACTGTTTCTCTTAAATAAAAACTCTGGTGAAAGGGACACCAGCTTAAGGGATGTTGCTATTTTTAAAAACATATTATAATATATTTAAAATTCATTTGAAATCCATTTTGGGATTCTTCTAAGAATGACTATGCCTACTGCTGTATATTTATGGCTTCATTTACTGAGCCTTTTCTGACTATATAGGCAGGGATCAGGGAGGTATTATAACTTGATATATAAACTGGTAACTTTCAAAAACGTTTAACAAGCTTGATTTGTCTATGCTCATGTTAAGAAATGTTTTGTGTGAGAGACAAGGCTTGAATAAGGTGAACTGCTGTCTTTGGAATTATCTTTTGGATACTGAAAATGGGAAATAACAAATGTCAGATTTCTGACCTTAAGACCATAAACTAAGAATAGTGACATTTGTTTTGATGTCCTGCGGACTTTTAAATCCAGTCAACAAGGATATATTAAGTAACCTCTCTTTTCTAGGTACCGTCTTAGGCCCTGGGAGACTGAGATAGAACACACAGTCTCCGAAAGAGTTTAGTTCTAGCTCCAAAGAGTTTAAATCACCTTTAAGATACTATCTGGATATTTAATCTCAAAACGTGTCAGTTCTGTCTTCGCGGGACAAGCATCATTATGCGGGCTAGGACGGCCATCGGCCTCCGGTCCGTAACTAGCAAGTGTGGTGTGTGTGTGTGTGTGTGTGTGTGTGTGGTGTGAGTGTGGTGTGGGTGTGTGGGTATGGGTGTATGGGGTGTGTGGTGTGTTATGTGTGTGGTGTGTGTGTGCTGTGTGTGTGCTGTGTTATGTGTGTGGTGTGTGTGTGTTGTGTGGTGTGTGTGTGTGTGTGGTGTGAGTGTGGTGTGGGTGTGTGGGTATGGGTGTATGGGGTGTGTGGTGTGTGTAGTGTGTGGTGTGTGTGTGGTGTGTGGTGTGTGTGTGTGTGGTGTGTGTGTGCTGTGTTATGTGTGTGTTTTGTGTGTGTTGTGTGTGTGGTGTGAGTGTGGTGTGGGTGTGTGGGTGTATGGTGTGTGTGGTGTGTGTAGTGTGTGTAGTGTGTGTGGGTGCATGGTGTGTGTGGTGTGTGTGTGGTGTGTTGTGTGTGTGTTGTGTGTGTGTTGTGGGTGTGTTGTGGGTGTGTGGGTGTATGGTGTGTGTGTGTGGTGTGTGTGTGGTGTGTGCATGTGTGGTGTGTGCGTGTGTGGTATGTGTGTGGTGTGTTATGCGTGTGGTGTATGTGGTGTGTATAGTATGTGTGTGGTGAGGGTGTGGTGTGAGTGTGGGTGTATAGTATGTGCGGTGTGTGTGGTGTGTGTCGGGGTGTATGGTGTGGGTGTATGGTGTGTGTGTGGTGTGGGTGTATGGTGTGTGTTGTGTTGTGTGTGTTGTGTGTGTGGTGTGTGTGTGTGTGGTATGTGTGTGGTGAGTGTGTGTGATGTGTGTTGCGTTGTGTGTGTGGTGTGGTGTGTGTGTGGTGTTTTGTGTGTGTTGTGTGTGTGGTATGTGTGTGGTGGGTGTGTGTGTGATGTGTTGTGTGTGTGTTGTGTTGTGTGTGTTGTATGTGTGTTGTGTGTGTATGGTGTGGTGTGTGTTGTGTGTGGTGTGTGTGTGGTGTGTGTGTGTGGGTGGTGTGTGTGGTGTGTGTGGTGTGTGGTGTGTGGTGTGTGGGTGTGGTGTGTCGGTGTGGTGTGTGTGTGTGGTGTGTGTGTGTGGTGTGTGGTGTGTGTGGATGTGTTGTGTTGTGTGGGTGTGGGGGTGTATGGTGTGTGTGATGTGGGTGTGGTGTGTGTGTGTGGGTGTGTGGTGTGTGTGGTGTGTGTGTGTGGTGTGTGGTGTGTGTGGATGTGTTGTGTTGTGTGGGTGTGGGGGTGTGTGGTGTGTGTGGTGTGTGGTGTGTGTGTGTGGGTGTGTGGTGTGTGTGGTGTGTGTGTGTGGTGTGTGGTGTGTGTGGATGTGTTGTGTTGTGTGGGTGTGGGGGTGTGTGGTGTGTGTGGTGTGTGGTGTGTGTGTGTGGGTGTGTGGTGTGTGTGGCAGGGAGGGTGTGTACCCCACTCTCTCTCCCTCTGCTTCCTGGGAACGTGTGGTCCAGTTATCCATGTCTGTTTACACAGAACAAAAGGAAAAACCCTCACTGCCCTTCACGCGTCTCCTCCCATCTCCAAAAGGCAGCTCTCGGTTTGATTTGCTCTCATCCGCCTGGCCTTCCATCTGCAATGATCCCAACTTCCAGGAAAGGCTGGCCCCTCACTGTCCTCAAAACCCTGCTCCCCGTGGCGTTTCTCTAGCACAACCATCAGGGCCCTGGCACAACAGGCGTGCACACCTCCTGCTGCTGCTTTCGCTTGCTGCCTAAGTTGGCTAATTCTTATTTGTTCTAAGAGTTGTACCACCAAACATAGACCTATTTTTTTTTTGCGTTATGTGGGCCTCTCACTGTTGTGGCCTCTCCCATTGCGGAGCACAGGCTCCGGACGCGCAGGCTCAGCGGCCATGGCTCACGGGCCCAGCCGCTCCGCGGCATGGGGGATCCTCCCGGACCGGGGCATGAACCCGCGTCCCCTGCATCGGCAGGCGGACTCCCAACCACTGCGCCACCAGGGAAGCCCCAGACCGATTTTCTTGAAACCTAAATGTTTACAGGCTTCCAGGATGCTCTTTTACACTGCTTTTATTTACCCATAAAAACAAGGCAGACGAACTTCCCTGGTGGTTCGGTGAGCCACAACTACTGAAGCCCACATGTGCTCCACAACAAGAGAAGCCGCCGCAATGAGAAGCACGTGCACCGCAACGAAGAGCAGCCCCCGCTCTCAGCAACTAGATAAAGCCCACACTCAGCAAGCAAGACCCAGTGCAGCCATAAATAAATAAATGTATTTTATAAAAAACAAAAACAAAAACGGCAGCCACTTCTCCTGTGGGCACGGACACTTAGAAACACCTAAAGGAGATCTGTAAGTCACAGACTACATCAGGGCTGGCAACGTGTGGCTGACAAAGGCCAAGGATGAGTAGGGTGACATGTGATGTCCAAACTCAGTGTGTGAGAATCACCCATGAGAAGTGCACTGAAGATGGACAGACCAGAGGCTGCCCTGAACCTCTCATCAGAGACCCAAGAGGGTGGGCAAGCACATTTTACAGCAAAAGGAAAGTGAGGACCACCAGTAGGAAAGGGGTGATGGAATCTTAAAAAAACAAGACTGAGAGCTGGTGGGCAGAACTGGGAAGCAAAGTTACTGGGGAACGGTGGTAGTCAGGGTTCTCCAGAGAATAGAGAATTCTATGAAACACTAATATGTGTGTGTGCATATATATATATATATATATATATATATATATATATATAAAATATGAAAAGGTTTATTATTGATATTAGGAATTGGCTTATATCATTATAGAGGCTGGAAGTCCCGAGCAGCTGACGAGCTGGAGACCCAGCAGAGCTACTGGGTGGTTCTAGTCTGAGTCTGAAGGCCTGAGAAGCAGGGCGCCAGAGGTTTAAGTTCTAGCTCAAAAGCCGTCAGGCTCAAGACCCAAGATGAGCTCATGCTTCAGTCTGAGACCAGGGCCTGGAGAGGACGAGTCCCAGCTCCACAGTAGGGCAGGGGGAGTCCCCTCCAGCTCAGCGTTTTATGCTGTTCAGGTCTCCAGCTGATTGGATGAGGCCACCCACTTGCGAAGAGCACCCAGGCTACAGATTAAAATGTTAACCACACCGAGAAACAACCTCACAGACACAC
The DNA here is from genome assembly GCF_000442215.2 of Lipotes vexillifer. Lineage (NCBI taxonomy): Eukaryota > Metazoa > Chordata > Mammalia > Artiodactyla > Lipotidae > Lipotes > Lipotes vexillifer. Next base: position 1,953,891 of record NW_006784423.1, on the reverse strand, counting down.
CCAGAAATAACATTTGTGTCTGGGCGCCTGGTGGCCCAGTCAGGTCGACACGAAATTAGCCATCACGAGAGCTAACGCCGAAATCCACCAGTCAGGACAAGAGAGGCCATTCCCTTAACTCACCCCAAAGTCACAACGCCAGCCTGGACTCCGGAAGACTGGGCTCTCAGTCACTAGAGAAGGGCTTGTGCGTTCAGTTCGAGGTGGCCATCTTCAGGAAGTGACTTGCTCAGTGCAAGTCCACGGGACCAATGTGGCTCTGATAAAACTGTCCTGAGAAAACCACCTCGGAGGTATCCAATGTCTCTTTCTGCTCATGGGAGCTCACAGAACTGGGTATCTCCTGGCGCTGAGTCAGAGCAGCTTAGGTAAATTACCTGCCTACTCCAGCCCCCTGCTGATAACGAGGCAGCCTGAGCCCCAGAGGCTGGGGAACCAGCCCAGGGCCGGACAGGAAGAGAACCCAGACCTCCTGAGCCCGGGATGATTTTTTTCAATATCCTGCTGGGTGAGCCCTTTTGTCTACAATTTAGAGTCTTTTCAGTACTGGAAGTGGTTTAACAACAACCTTGGGTGAAAGTATGCAGACTAAGGCCTCACTGAAATGTTCGGGTGCATCCACCATAGCTTAGTGGTTAGAACTCAGGCTCTCAAGTTAAGAGCTGCCTGGGGTCAGCTCTCAGGGTCACCATTTCTAGGCTGGAAAACCTTGAGAAAAGTTACCTTGATCTCTCTGTGCTTCAGTGTATCTGTAAAGACGAGGGTAATATCCAATTTGTATACACTGCTTGATGTGCAGTCAACCCTGCAAAGCAAGCCACCATCTTATCTGTGTTTTCCAGCTGTTGAAAGTGAGGCACCATGAGATTAGGTGACTTGGCCAAGACTGCACCGCTCGGGGCTGATGGACGGGAACATAAGCTCAGGCAGCCTAGCTCCAGCCCAAGCACACGGGTTACCTGCCACACCTGCCTCGTGGCACGTTTGTACCTGAGGCTACCCCACCGTGCCTGGCACTGCCTGGCCTCTGGTAAGCCAACACAGCCCTCTGAACATGCAGCTGTGCAGAAGCACTGAGGCATATGCCAAGATAACCAACACTGAACCCCATTCTATACATTAACTGATAAGCCTTAAAAATTCAGGATGAAAAACACTGTGAAAAAATTCATATAGATGCACAATAAAATGTTCTTCACTGTTTGCTTTTATAGGAGTTTAACAGGCAGCCTAGGAATTCTATACTTCTCAGACTTGCCCCAAATGTTTTTTAGTCCAAATCACCTTCAGGATACCAAAGCCTCTCCCTCCAACGTATTATTACAACACACACAAGCAGGGGTTAGCGCCGAAGGGGTGGGAGGTATTTGGCACCGGTTCTGAACACAGTTCTCCCGGCTATGAGCCCCAGCTGCGATTTATTGTGATTTAAGTGCCCTAGTGCAGCTCACTTAACCTGGTTAGACCAGTGGGAACGGAAACCCAAATGGGCATCCCAAAGTAAAGAGAGCTCTCTTCATTTGTCAATAAAGCATTTAACACTCTCTTCCTGCAATTTTAGGTATGCTAAGGTATCACACGAGTACAGTTTAAGATTACTACTGTGTTCGTCTAAAACAGGCCCCCCCTTTTTTTAACCCTGGTGGTTCAGTAGTTCAATTTTGGGGCGGGGTCCCTCCCACCCAAGGTACCCCCGGGGTGTCCCCGTGGCCCAGCTCTCCTGTCCCCATGTCCCCCCACTGCCCAGCACCCCCTCCCCAGATGCCCCCACCGCCCCCGGTTCCCCTGCCCCGGGGTCCCCCTCCGCCCAGGCTCCCCCGTCCCCAGGTCTTCCTCCGCCCCCGGCACCCCTGTCCCCCGGCCCCCACTGCCGGCCCCCTGGCCCTAGCCCGGCTGGAGCGCACTCACCGCGCGGCTTCTCGCGGACGGCGGACGGCGGACGGCAGCGGAGGTCCGGGCGGCTGGGCCCGGGGAGAGGCGCGCCCCGCCCGGAGAACCCCGCGTGTCATTTGACCAAATAAGGAGACGCTCGCTGGGCGGCGCGGGCGGCGCGGGCGGCGCTCCCGGGCGGGCGAGCGCCCCTGGGCTCCGGGGCGGCGCTGGGGACCCCGGCCCTTTGTTTGCCGCGGGCGTTTCCTCCGTCCTGCGGCGTCGCGGGCGCCGGCTCCGGGGCTCCCGGCCGGGGAGGCGCGGGGGAGCACGGCGGAGGGGCGGCCACTTACCGGGTCCGGAGGAGTGCGAGGCGCGCCGAGGACGGGGGTTGCGGAGGGGGGCGCCTCTCCGCGGCCCCTCTGCCACCAAGTGGGCCTGCCGATGGCAGGAAGAATGGGGAAGGCCGGGTCTTTGTCCCGCTGGGGAGGGGAGGGGAAGGACCAGTCGCCCACACTCCAGGCCGAGGGCTCCTCGGACGTCCTGTGGCCCCCTCCGCGCCAGGAAGACCCAGCGGAGGAGGAGGAAGCGCCTCCCACACCAGAGCCCAGGCCCCCGAGCCCGGCCTGGGGGGTCAGAGGCGGAGAGCTCACGGCGGCCGGGATGGAAACGTCCTCCGCGTGCAGCCGGGGCGCAAGGTGGGCAGAAGGACCGCGGGCAGGCGTGTCGCGTTTAGCATCGGTGGGCCTCAGAGAACGGAAGCTGTCTGATTGCTTTCCCTTCTTTGATGCTCTGTGTCCCGTGATGTTTTAGCGGCTCCCCATATGGGCCTCCATCACGGAATCACAGAACCTGAGCGCCATCCTGTTAGCTCCCACCTACATCCTATTAGCTACCACCTACATCCTATTAGCTACCACCTACCATCTAGCTCTACCGGGCATCTCATTGGATTCTCGCCCCTTAAAGGTTAAGGGTTAATAATACCCCCGTTTTATGGTGAAGAAATTTCAGCTCACAGAGGTTTGCTCAAGGCCTGCTGAGCAATAATTATGGCAGCTGCCATCTGACCTGGAGTGTGTCGAGGCCAAGCCCTGGTATCTCACAGGAGAGGAGGTGCCCCTAGTCCCGTCAGTGACTCCAGTGCCACTAGGGGCTGAGACTCGCCCCAGACCTGAGCCCCCAGAACTCTGCCTCGCCCGCTTCCTGCCTGAACCTTGCAGCTTCTCACCAAGAACGGAAGTGTGGGCTCCGGACCCGGTTTCCCACTGACAGTCAAAGCAGACCCTATCTTGAAATCCAGGGCAAACTGTGTAGAAAAGCCTTTCCCTCTGACAGTTACCTAGGTATGTTGTCCATTTCGTTGCAAATTACAAAATGATCTAGCTCTCAAATGACGAGCCTAAAGTTTCAGTTTGTAAAAACAAGTTGAAAAAATAATGAAACATTAATTTCTGCATTTATCTTCTTTTCGCTCTCTTTTGGCTTTCTTGATTTTATCTTACTTTTTCTTTTAGCTTTCTGAGTTGAATGTTTAATTCATTTATTTTAATTTTTTAATTGATAGTTATTTGGTTCTATAAATTTTCTTCTAATAACTAGTTATGCCACACGGACTCTGATATGTTGTGTTTTCTTATTATTTTAAGAAATTCTACAGTTTAATTTTGTATATTTCCTTTGACCTAAAGGATAGCGGAACATATTAGATGACCCTATGGGGATGTAATCAGCAAAATAGAGACTCTGGAAGCAAATTCACTCTGTTTCTACAGTAATATCACTCAGGGGAAAAAAAAAAAAAGACAGAAAGAAAGGAGAGAGATAGAGGAGGAAACCAATAGATTAAAAAAAGACTTAACTGACTGCAATGAATGGATGGATCTTACTTAGATTCTGAATCAAAGAAGAAACTATTGGAAAAATAAGTTTTCATGAGAAAATCTTGGGAAATGTAACACTAACAAATGGTGACATTAATAAATTAATATTAATTTATTTTAGGTATGATAATGAAATTATACACACACACACACATATTTTTAAAGCCCTTACTTTTCAGAAATAATACCAAAATGTTTACCAATGAAAAAACATTATGTCTGGGGCTTCCCTGGTGGCGCAGTGGTTGGGAGTCCGCCTGCCGATGCAGGGGACACGGGTTCGTGCCCCGGTGCCCGGGAAGATCCCACATGCCGCGGAGTGGCTGGGCCCGTGAGCCATGGCCTCTGATCCTGCACGTCCAGAGCCTGTGCTCCGCAATAGGAGAGGCCACAGCAGTGAGAGGCCAGCATACCGCAAAAAACAAAAAACAAAAAACTGGGGCTTCCCTGGTGGCGCAGTGGTTGGGAGTCCGCCTGCCGATGCAGGGGACACGGGTTCGTGCCCCGGTGCCCGGGAAGATCCCACATGCCGCGGAGTGGCTGGGCCCGTGAGCCATGGCCGCTGAGCCTGCGCGTCCGGAGCCTGTGCTCCGCAATGGGAGAGGCCACAACAGTGAGAGGCCCGCATAACGCAAAAAAACACAAAAAAACAAAAAAACAAAACAAAAAAACATCATGTCTGGGGTTGTTTCAAATAATTTGGGCTGTGGGGTATATATATATATATATATATATATATATATATATATATATATATATATATATATGAAATAGTATCAGCCACAGATTAATGGTAATCGTTGAAAGGTGGTAGACGTTCATGATACTGGTCTCTTTCTTTACTGAATGCTTGAAATATTCAGTAATGGAAAGAATTTTAACTACAAATGCACATATCATTTGCCCTTAACCCAGCATTTCCCCTTAAAGGAAATTAACTTACAGGTAGACTTGCTCATGCGTAAATTCATATACGTACAAGAGTAGTCATCGTAGAATTGTTTGTAATAGCAAAATATTGGACCATGTTATATGTTCATCAACTGGGCCTAATTAAATATCACATGGTACATTTTAGAATTATTTCTGTATGCAGCTGTTAAAAAGAACAGCTGTTCTATATGCTGTTAAAAAGAACGAGGTAAGTATATTTATTAATTTGGCAATAGTGACCAACCATTTGTGTTAATAAGGAAGGGACAAGGGAAGACAATAGATACATATAATAGTGATTGCCACTGGGGAGTTCTGCGTGGCTGGGGGTCAGGAGTACAAGGAAGACTGATTTTTACTGTAAATCCTCTGTCTTTTTTGAAATTTTGAGCTATACGTATGTATAGTCCCTTCAAAAATAAAAGTATTTTAAAAGTTAAAGCAACACATGCTCCGTCTTAAGAAAAATAGGAAACAAATTTGTTAAACTGAGTTTTTAGAAAGTCAGTTTTTAGAAAGTCAAAAGTGGTTTTAGAAACCACTTTTTAGAAGTGGTTTGCTAGAAAACAAATAGAGGAAAGGCGGAATGCATTCTGAGCTTAATGACATATGTACTTTTCTGAACAATTTTAACCAAAGGACAAACTACTGAAACAATAGTTCACTAGACATTCTGGGAAAATGTATTGTGTAAAGTTCTATCTTGTATATCATTGTACAGTTGTCTCTTTGTATCCGAGGTGTATTGGTTCCAGGACCCCTGAGGATACCAAAATCCAAGGATGTTCAAGACCCTTACATAAAACGGAGTAGTATTTGCATATTACCTCCTGTATACTTTAAATCATCTCTAGATTACTCATAATACATAAACTATGTAAACAGTTGTAAACGCTATGTAACTAACTGCCAGTCTGGCAAGTTCGAGTTTCACTTTGGGGAACTGTCTGGAAATTTTTTTTCTTTTTTAATATTTTCCATCTGAGGTTGTTTGAATTTTCAGGTGCAGAGCCCACTGATACAGAAGGCCAACTGTATTCTCAGGGCCTAACTATAGGGCATGGCACATAGTATGTGCTTATTAAATACAGAATTTGAATGAATGGTTGGGTCACAGAAGAATTGTTTAATACGTGATGTCTCTCATTTTGTAATTGATTATTTCATAGTATAGCAGATGGAATACTATAGAAAATATAACTATCTGCAGCAATATAGCTGATCTCTGGAATCAGGCCCAGATTTGAATCCTTGTCCTACCTGTGACTAGCTCTGTGGCCCTGGGCAACCACAAAACCTCCATAACCCTCAGTTTGCTCATATGTAAAATGGGCCAATGACATATCATTTGCAAAACTGTTGGAAAGATCCTTTGACACGCTGCATATACACCACTTACCACTATTACATACTTGGTACCTAGTAGGCCCTCAGTAAGTATTAGCTTTTATTCTGTGGGTAAAGGAGAGATGAATCTGAATAAGAAGGAAATGTGAAGGTGGTTAAACAGTACAAACTTTCTTTTCAGTTATAGATAAATAAGTCCTGGGGATCTAACGTACAGCGTGGTGACTAGTTAACAATACTGTATGGTATACTTGAATGTTGTAACAGAGCAGATCTTAAAAGTTCTGTTTACAAGAAAAAATTTGAGGTGATGGGTGTTAACTAAACTTACTGTGCTCATCATTTCGCAATATATACAAATCTCAAATCACGCTGCACATCAGAAAGTAATATAATGTTGTAAGTCAATTATATCTCAACAAAGAAAAAGCAGGAAACAGTATTCTCATCAGGAAGGATTACAGTTTAGATCCTGTTCTAAAGATAAAAGATTGTCTTTTTGAGGGAAAAATTCTCTGCTATAGATACAAGTCTAGTTCATAGAAGGAAAAAAATTAAGAAATTGTATTTCCTGGGAGAGGGATCCAGTGGCAATATTGATGGGTTATCCAAGTCCCTCTAGTTTATTTCAGTTCTCCTAAAGTTCCTGCACCAGCCAACACTGCCCTAATGGTTCCTTCCCCTCTTGTTGGGGGTTCAGGGAGAGGTTCAGGGAGAACAGGAAAGAAAGGGAAAGCTTTGTGGGGTAGGCCAGCGTTTCTCCAAGTGACCTGGAACCAGACACATTAGGATCACCGGAAACGTGGCAGAAGAAAACGTCCTCAGGCCGGCTCTGTGTTTGAACAAAGCGCTCCAGGTAATGCTGATGACTGATAGTGCTTTGAGGTGAAATACCCGCCAGGGACTCCCTCTCTGGACTCGGTAATTTACCAGAAACTTCTATGGGGGCGGGAACGGGGGTAGACTAATCACAGATCAGGCCCAGGGACTCAGATCCTACTGCAAGTACCACTCAGGCTGTCGGACACTTGTTGTGAGGGAGCCACAAGGCAGAAACCTTACAGGGCAAGAAGTTCCAGACGCCTCTCAGTGCTGCAAACGCTGAAACGGAAGTCTTTCTTCCAGGCCCTGAGAGGAGGGCCAGCTGCCCGGAGCGTGGGCCTGCTTCAGACCCCCGTGACGGGTACCCACGGGTACCCGGGCCCTCACCACCGCCAGGAGGACAGGGTTGGTTACCCTAACCCTCCATCTCAGCGGAGATCTTCAGAACACTTTTCTCCCATTGCAGAGAGGATTTCTCAGAGGCAGTTCGTTCCGCCCACTGCAACCCTGGGCAGGAAGCCGGTGGATGATTTGACCCTGATTCAGAGGTAATCATCCGTAATTGCCTCGTGATTGGAGAGGGAGTGAACGTCTCAGATCACAAGGCTGGCAGGGCTCCCGGGAGGGGAGGGGAGGGGGCTCAGGACACCTGCACTCCCTTTTCCTGAAAGCGCAGGAGACCCTGTGTGGCTCACGGAGCAAACAGAGAGAACTTGGTCTCGTTACAGTGGCTCGATCGCTCTCTCGTGAAGGACCCAAGTGTTGTTCCTGTGCCTGGTAGACGTTCAGGAAAAGCTCAGCCCTCACAAAAGACAAACCCTGCCCCTGCCCCTGCCCCTCACGCTCTGGTTTGGAGGGAAGATGCCTGGTTCCTCCTCAAGATGCAGAGTTTCCACATCCCGTTTCTTCCTGCTCCTTTCCATAAACTTTGACTTACTGGGTGCAGACGGTCGTGTGTAAAACCTCCAAACACATCTGACTTGGAGTCAAATCCACAAGCAGCTCCGGGATCCCGGACTTTGCCGTCGTTGGTTCCTGCACATTTGAGCATCTGACACAAGTTTCCAGGGTGCCTTTGCTAAGTCAGTAGAAACGGTTCTGTCTGGTGGCTTAACGTCCAATGAAAGGCAGCCATTCCCACCGCAGCTCCTTTGGGTCTGTTTCAGATCAGGAAACGCTGTGCTGTTTCAGAAGAAACTATTGCTACCGTGGGCCCAGAAAAACTCTGCCTCTTGCTTTTTCTTTGGGGTTCCAGTCCTTTTCTGTAGCAGTCAATTCACTTCTCTGCTTGCCAGCAGTTTTTTTGTGTTTTTTTTTCCCTGTCCCAAATCCATTTAAAGAACACGTAAATGTCCCAGGTCTGTGCAAACCTGGCAAAATCCTGTTTTAAAGGAACCATGTTTGGGTCCTCTGACAGTCCTTCCTGGTATCCTTGATAAGGGAGCTTTTCACGCCTCACTTATTTCTCAGAATGTTGATTTTCAACCACACTGAAATCGCAGTTAGTCTTTGTGGAGTAACTTTATGAGTCAACACTGTAACTTTAAAATCCCAACATCTCTCTTCCTGGTCACCAAAGTCCTTTTGTACCATTTGCCCCTAAATCAGGGTCAGTAACAGAAAACCTGGTGGTCTAGCCAGGAAGAGCCTGGGCGCCAGGACCTCTGATGGAGCAGCGTGGCCACAGGTAACAGACCTCAACCTCACCTGACCTGTGAGACACAGGATGTACCACCTCACTTCTTACCATAAAGGGTTAAGTATCTAGTTTTTATTCAACTCACTGTTATGGCTAATCAATAATTGAAAGGTTTCTGGAATGTCTCCTGCGGATGGCTCTTCACCATGGTGTGGATTTGCGTGTGATGAAGAATTATAGTTTAAATTGATTTACGTTCCTCTAAAAAACAAGCCAAGGACTATCTTCCACCTATTTCAGAAAGTGCTTTGACACTGGACCCGAGAGTCATGGCAGAGCTTTTTCTGGAACAGTCAAGCTTCCTCCTACGTCATCGCAACAGTGGACTGTTCAAAAACCAGGAAAAGATCTTCTAAAACGTCTGACCTTCAGCCTCTCCTGGCAGTACTCTTTGTACCTCAAAACATCTCTTAAAACTCTGGGCCGTCCTCGCTGCACAAATATTTTTTGGGAACTTCTGCACAGTTAGATGCTGAGCAATTACTCTACAACTGCACCAGATTATTCATGCGCTTCCTGCAGGGATGGACCAGGGGCAAGTTAACCGCCAGATGTCCAAAACATTCATCGAGCTGTCCTGGCATTCAGGTGCTTTCGCCTCCCCCCCCTCCCCCCCTCCCCCCTCATTCATTCCTTTAGCCAGTATCGTCAATAGTCACTTTGTTAGGATGGAGGATGCAACAGTGGACAAGACATAGTTCCTGCCCTCTTGGAGCTTCTAGTCTAGTGTGAGTTGCAGCCAAGTTAACCAGGCAGCTTCCAGTAGAGTGTGATTATCAGCTAGGATGATTGAACTCCAGGATTTCATGGGCGTATATTCCCTACATTGATATTGGTCCCTTGAGTCCACAGGACTTGCTAGAATCAGTTGGAGGAAATGCTTGAGACATTTCCTTTTACTAAGAACGTGTTTAGAAAGTTATCGGGTCAGGAGCGTGGGGACTGAGAACCTTGGCGAGCAGGTCTCGAGGCCCTCCCCACAGGTCCCCCTGCAGCCTGGGAGGAAGATGCCTTTCATCCTGCGGCTGCTGCAACTCCTCTTCTCACTCTGCTCTGCCCGGCAAACTCCAGTGTGTACCCTGTGTAGCCCAGATAAAGCATCTGGCCTAGGGAGGCTGTGTGCGGTGCCATCGGTAGCCTCATTTTCATCATTCCACACTGCCTCATCTTTCGTTCGTTTATAACAACAGAGGAGAGAGTTTGAGCTTCTGATGGGCCAGGATTGGGACATTTGTTTCTATATTTCAATATTTGCTGAATTCACATCAGCTTTCCTGAAAACGCCCAAAATAATAAAGGGCCTCCATACACAGGCTCACATGGGCCTCTTTGCAGCAAACAAATCAGGCCCGTGGTCCCTTTGGGCAGCTCAGTTATCAGGGCTCTGCACTGGGATGCAACTTGCAGACGACTTGAATTAAGCAAAGCAGAAAGGGCCTGTCCTTCCAGATGGCCACATGAGGACTTGTAATCACGCTTCCTGCATTACCTGGAGGAAGCCCGGGGGTGTAGCATCTGCAGGTACGGACGCTGAAAAGGGGTCAGCGGGGCCGCTCTGGGGATGGTACTCCGGCTCTTCCCCAGGGACGGAGGGCGGTTCCTCCTGACCTGCTTCTGCCCACACTCCCTACTGGCCTTATTCGTGTCTTTAAATAACACTTGGGGCATTTTGATTTCCTCTTAAACGCTTTCAGCAAACTCCATCTATACAAATGGGAACATACAAAACGAATTCTCCCTCCCACAGAAATCAGTCAGGTTCCCTCCTCCATAACTGTAGGAGCCTGGGTTGCAGACCGTCTGTGGGAGCGTCTTCTTGAAATCAGCGGCCTATTTACCAACAACAACTCTGCTGGAGCTTTGAAGAGGGGCCCCAACCCTCGAGGAGCGCCTTTGATGGGCAGGCCAGGGACACAGCCCAGAGAGGAGCACACTGTTCACCTCCATCCAGCAGACTGTTTTCAGGCAGAATCACTGAGAAAGAAAACCGCTGTGTCTTCTTCATTTACTTGTAACAGGGAAGAGCTAAATGGGACTCCAGGTTGGATCTGTTTCTTTGACTTTAACCTTTGCTTTTCGTGGCTTTTGTTATTATTATAATCATACATAATGGCCTCCTTGCCTCAGCACCTGGTCTCCGATTCATGGGCCTGTCGTGCGGCTCATCTTACTGATGTATAAACATTCCCAAAGGTGGACCAGAGTGATAAACTGGTACCTCCCTTGGCCGTGGCCAGCCACACCTGGCCAGAGGCGAGCATGGGGGCCCAGCAGGTGGTCTGAGAGCCCTTCCTGACTGGGACTGGGGCCAGCACCGTTCACTGGCAGAGTGACAGCCTGTGCTTACGAGACGGACGCCCTCCACAGCCAGCTGGGGCTGCAGGGGGCAGTGGCTTATTCTGGACAGATCTCTCTTGCTCACAGGCACGGGGCGCACACAGAGGACACGTCTCTTTGCTGGAGCAGAGCCGATCAGGCGGAGAGTCGACGGATGTCAACTTGACATCCCTGATTCATTATCACCGTTACAACAAATGTTTTTGTTTGTTTGTTTGTTTTTGACTGCTAATGTGGCGGAATGTTTTGTAGAGAAAGGTGAGGTGGGTGTGGATTTGATACGCAGCAGGTGTGGGCTCCTAGGCACGAAAGACTTTCTGCGTCCCCCATTTCTTGATTACAGGAAATAGGCTTCATTCAGCCTCCAGGACCTTCCCTGAGTTCCAAAGGGCAGGTTCACACACATGCTAATCAGGGAAGGGAGGGGATGCAGAGACCCGGGAGGAGCAGTCAGGACACAACAGCGCAGCCTTGGCGCAGGGTCCTGGTTCCCCCTCGAGGGATGCACAGAACAACATCCTTGAGCTGTTTTGCAGGTACTGAAAGCCCCTCCAGGTGGGAGAAGTTTACTGTCTGCTGCCCACAAGCACGGAGACCCCAGACCGACTGGAACCAGAAGGTGCTTGATGCCGACTCCCGATGACCTCACCACCAGCCAATCAGAAGTGTCCACGAGCTGACCACGCCCTCTTTGAACCATTACTATGAAACTCCTCAGGACCCCCTCCAGGGTGGGACACACAGTCTTGAGGGCATGAGCCCGCTGTGGCCCCTTTTCCTGGCAAAGCAATAAAGCTGTTCTTTTTTACTTCACCCAAAACTCTGTCTCCAAAAATTAATTCGGTGTCAGGATCCCGAGGCCGGATTCGGCTTGAGATTCAGACTCGGTCTGTGCAGATTCCTGGCTTCCCCTTTCCCCCTGAAACCCCAGGAGGAGAGGCGGTGCGAGGTGGGCTCTGCATCCAAGGGGGGGCGGGGGGAGCAGAGCGCGGGTGGGAGCCCGCGGCAGCCGCCGTCACGGCGGGGGGGCCCTCCCGATGGGGCCAGAAAACAGCTGGAGCCGGTGGCAAGAAAGGCCTTGGGACATAGTGAAGGGGCCGCAGAGGCCTCCTGGGAAGGATGCACGGAGGGACAGTGTTGGCGGGAAAGACAGAGATGGAAGTGAGGGAGGAAGGAGGGCAGGTGGTGAGAACAGGTGACAGGGAGCTTCCGCTGGGGAAGCTGGAGGTGGCTGCTTTGGCTGCTTAATTGACGCCGGCAAATAAGGCCACTGTTCACCAGCGATGCCTGGCGGTTGGGATGGTTTCCGGGGAAGAAGCTGAAGTTACCCCCAAATCTCCCCACCCCTTAGCTCCACACTCAGCTCCAGCCATCCCAAGCGAGGCCAGGACACTAAGCCCAGCAATATAGCAGCCGAGGGAAGGGGAAGGGGACCGAGACCTGGCAGTTTGCATCAGCCGCCAGTTCATGGTGAACTTGACATCTCTGTTGCATGGAGTGGTTAATGAAGCTGTGTGCGGGACTAACCAGGTTTGATGGCCCTTGGTTGGCTCTTACAGAGGCCTGCTCAGGGTGCTAGTAAATCATGTGATATTATTGTTTAACGCCTATCAAGGCTGTTTGTCTCAGAAAGAGGAGGCAGAGCGGGGATAAAAAAAAATCCACCCTGCAGCATCTCAGGTCTGTTCTGGCCTCCCCTGGAGTCTGGAGCCGCCTGGAAGAACCCGGGCTGCGATTTTCCCTGGAGCAGGTTACTCAGCGAGGCTCGCGGGGCCTCCCCAGCAGCTCTGCCAGGAGGACAAGCCGACTCCTGCCTGGTTCCTGCCTTGGGGCCCGAGGCCAAGTTAACCCAGGGGAAGGGACATTCCATGGGGAGATGGGAGGTAGGGGGTGGACCCCGGACTACTCTCTACCCCTGGCGAAGCTGAAAGCAGAGTCTGTGATTTGGGGGCGGGGAGGCCGGACCAGCAAGGACAGGAAAGCAGGAGGGCTTTGTCCCCCCCCGTGAAAGCAGCTCATCACCTGGAAGGAGACCCAGGGTAGCTTTATGGCGAATCCTTCACCTTCTAGCATCCTGGCCTGTCTACCCACTTCCACGGTACTCACGATAAGCAGGCATCTGCCCCAGGGAGGGAAATAACCCCCAATAACTGCGGGGTGAATGATCTCCTCTTGGCATCTGGAGAGTCCAGGGCCGGTCTCGACAGATGGAGAGGAGAGGGTTAAGCTGAATGCTGGTCTGCGTGAATCCAGGGCGGGGCCACGACCACTTTGGCTGAACATCCCTGGCAGGCCAGTCCTCAGCAGACGCTGCTCTGAATGGCAGTAAACTACCTGCCAGCAGGTGTATGAGGACAAGGCCTTTTGAAGTCTGTTCTCACTGCTCACCTCTGGGAGATGTCATGTATTACCCTGCGAGTTGATGCTGGTGTCTGAAACCAGCACCTTGGATGGTCTTACTAAGACCAGGAGGCTTTCTTGGCACTGGGAGCCCGAGGGCGGAGTGTGGGATGCACATCTTCTTGCATCGGCTTGTGTTTCTGTGATGCTGGCATCCACATAGGTGGAAAGAAATGCTGAGAGGCTTAGGTGAGCAGCAGTGACATGAGTGATCCTTTCAGACAAAAGTTAACAGCTCTACAAAGCCGAGGGTAGGAGGTGAGTATTGAGAAAATTTAGGTGATGGATACGCTGGGCACCCCAGGAAGCGACATGCTGCATGTGGCGCGCGGGCTCTCGAGCGCAGGCTCAGCAGTTGTGGTGCACGGGCTTAATTGCTCCGCGGCATGTGGGATCTTCCCGGACCAGGGATCAAACCCGTGTCCCCTGCCCTGGCAGTCGGATTCCCACTCACTGCGCCACCAGGGAAGCCCTGACACGCCACATGTTAAACCAACCTCAGGTAAGATGTCACGGGACCAGTACACAGAAGGATTTTATTTTAATATTTCCAAGTTCCATTTAGTCATTTACAAAACGTTCACCATTTTGGCCCTGAACCCATGGCTTGTTTATTCAATCCTCATAAAGTGTAAAGGGCAGGGCAGGCTGGGGGGCAAGCAGGAATGTGGAACAGCATAAAAGAATTTCAAA
>NW_006784423.1:1926511-1939516 GCF_000442215.2 Lipotes vexillifer | reverse complement strand
GGAATGTGAACCAGCATAAAAGAATTCCAAATGGGCCTCTAGGGGTACAAACATGCACATTAATATCATCACTATAGATACTTTAACTCATTCACTTCAGTCAATAAAACTGATCCTAAAATTAAGGCAGTCTGACACCCAATATATCTTAAACTGTAGACAAAATTAAAGGACATTAGCATAATTTCCTGGTATTACCTTTGAGGTAAAGTTTAAAAGGGTAACTTAAAAAGAAACACAAATTATCACTCTAGAAAGAGTATTATCAAATATCAATGCTGTCACATTTAGAGCAAGTTTTTAAAGAAAACTAAGTGTCATGTGTAACATTTCTTTCTCAATAATTCGTTTGGAGCACAGCTTAATAGCTCTTGTCTGTTATTCCTGGCTTGAGTTAGAATCTTTTTTTTCCTACTCACCCAGAATTCTAATCTTTGAAATGAAAAAGTTGTGCCTGGAACTTGGCACTGTTTTGATATTAAAAGCTCAGATGACATCCTTCTGAGGGCAATTGGCTTGAAGAGAATGTGCAAGAGGAAGTTATCAGGCAGGACCTTGCTGTCTGCTGAGTGAGTCATCCTCACCAAGCCACTGAGATGAATAAAGCTCGGGCCATTGCTCCCAGAGCTTAACGTCTAGCACGACCGGAAGGCAGGTTGCCAGCTTGGCGGAGACGAAATCCCAATACCATGGGTCAGGGTGAAGATACAGAAAGTGTATCCTGGGTATATATTCAGGGGTGGGATACATACATATATATTCATAAGAGGTGAAGGCAGAGTCACAAAGAAACATTTGCACTTGCATGTTTGTAGCAAAGTAATTCACACCAGCCAAGAGATGGCAGTAGCCCAAGTATTCATCAGTGGAGGAGTAGGTAAACAAAATATGGTCGATACAAATGGCGGAAGATTATTCAGTCTTAAAAAGGAAGGGAATCCTGTTCATCACAGGATCCAACACGGATGAAACTTGAGGACATTATGCTGAGTGAAATAAGCCGGTCACAAAAGGACAAATACTCCATTTATGTGAGGGACCTAGAGGAGTCAAATTTATAGAGACAGAAAGTAGAAGGGTGGGTGCTGGGGGCTGAGAAGAGATGGGAGCAGGGAGTTGTTGTTTAATGAGTACAGAGTTTCAGTTTTGCAAGAAGAAAATGTTCTGGAGATCTGTTGTACAACAGTGAATATACTTAACACTACTGAACTGTACACTTATAAACAAAGATGGTTAAAAACAAATTATGGAAAAGTGCAAGTGTAGAAAGTGATGGGAATACAAGAAAAGCACTTAGCCCAACCTGAGGGTGTCTAATGATTAATTTTGTGTGTCAAGTTGGCAGGGCCATGGGGTACCCAGGTATTTGGTTAAACATTATTCTGGGGACTTTTGTGAGGGTGTTTTTCGGTGTGGTTAGCATGTGAATCTAGAGTATAGCAGATTGCCCTCCCTAACGGGGGTAGATCCCATCCAAGCCACTGAAGGTCTGCAGAGAACAAAAAGGCTGACCCTGGGCTTCCCTGGTAGCGCAGTGGTTGAGAGTCCGCCTGCCAATGCAGGGGACACGGGTTCGTGCCCCGGTCCGGGAAGATCCCCCATGCTGCGGAGCGCCCGTGAGCCATGGCCGCTGAGCCTGCACGTCTGGAGCCTGTGCTCCGCAACAGGAGAGGCCACAACAGTGAGAGGCCCGCGTAACACACACACACACACACACACACACACACACACACACAAAAAGGCTGACCCTGCCCTGCGTAAGAGAGAATTCTTTTTGCGTGATGACCTTTAAGCTGGGACATAGGTATTTTTCCTGCTTTTGGACTAGAACTGAAACACAGGCTCTCCTGGGGGTCTAGCTTGCCGACTCACCCTGCAGAGCTTGGGACTTCTTGGTCTCCAAAATCACACGAGCCAATTTTTTAGAATAAATCTCTGGAGATTTATTTCTGGAGAACACTGACTGACTGAGACAGGGTCCTGGGAAGGCTTCTGGAAGGGATGTCACTGGATCTGAGCCTTGACAGACAGGCATGAGGTGGCCACTTGGCCGACATGAATGGGCCACCGAGTCCCCTGTGGCACGTCAAGGATTAGCGGAGCCGGGGATGAGGGTGTGGAGGTGTGGCCAAGCCATGGAGAACCTCGTGTGCCCTGTCAGGGAGCGTTATCCTGTGGGCTGGCATCTCCCACGAGGTCTGCAGACGGCAGTGTGTAACAGGGCCTCACACAAGACACCAGCAAGCTAGCGTGCAAGGCCGAGGTCAGAGAAGGTGGCTCATTCCCAGGTTAAACAAGGTTCATAGGTTTCTTTACTGCAGGATTTTTCAGAGCCTTTAATAAGCCGGTGTGCAGCGCAGATGTTCAGGAGGGGATGTTGGATTTTAACATGGACTCCTCCCCTTGTCTACTTCTGATTCCTATTAAGATGGGGAAGAAAGCCAGTTTCCACAGGGTACTGCTAGGAGACTGGAGGCCTCTGAAAAGGCTGAAGTGGAGCCTGCCCTGCTCAGCTCTTTGATTGGTTACATCAGCGGTCCCCAACCTCCTTGGCACCAGGGACCAGTTCTGTGAAAGACAATTTTTCCATGGACCAGGGGGTTGGGGGCAGGGGATGGTTTCAGGATGATTCAAGTACATTACGTTTATTGTGCACTTTATTTCTATTATTATTACATTGTAATATACAATGGAACAATTATACAACTCACCATAATGCTGACAGGAGGTGGAGCTCCCGTGGTAATGAGAGCAATGGGGAGCAGCTGTAAATACAGATCAAGCTTGGCTCGCCTGCCACTCACCTCCTGCTGTGCAGCCCAGTGGGCTGCAGACAGGATGGGGACCCCTGGGCCACATGACTCTGGCTCAGGTGTAGAAATCTACCAGTGGCTCATCTATAGCAGGTTCAAGAGATCCTCTGCTCAGACCCCCTGGGGTCCCTTTGGATCCCTCTTACTGCTTCCGTGTGGATTCCCCGGAGTGGGGGGATATGGAAGTCCAGCGTCCTCCTGCAAGTCTGGTAACCAGAGGCAAGATCTACACTCAAGAGCATCCCTGTGGGATCAGGCTAAGGCTGGGACTTGACCTGAAACTACGTCCTGGCTCAGCCCTCCCCCTCCCTGTCCTGTTGTTTCCCCACTTCCTCACAAAGCCCACACACTGCGCCTGGGAAACCCAACCTGCGACAGGTGGCTGCCGCTCGGTAGAAGGCGTGTGATGAACAAGGGTGGGAGTAACTGAGGGGGGGGAGGGTGTCAGCTTCAAGAATTTTAAAGATGTTGACTCAGCAGAAATGATAAAACTGAGGATGAGTCTAAGATAATTTCTTTGGCTTGGAAATCTGGAAGGTACCAGTATCAGGAAAATAGAAAAAACAAGTTTGGGTTGGGGATGAACACAGTTTTGACCTATTGATTTTTTTTTTTTTTTTTTAAAATACAAGTCTAATTGTGTCACCATCACCACCACTTAAAATAATTAAATGGCTTCTCATTGTCCCTGAACCAAAATTCTTAACACAACCTATGAGATCCACATGGTCAGGGCCTTCACCTACCTTTCCAGTCTTACCCCTTCCATATCACTTGCTATTTCCAGTACCTAACTTAAGTTTTTCATGCTTGAGTATTCCAAGCTTCCTTCTCCACACACATGCACATGTTCCTCTGAATACTCTCTCCTTCTGTGGCCTTTCTCCATTACCCTTATTTAGTTCATTTGCCTATTTTTTTTTTTTTTTTTTTTTTTGGCCTTGTGGCTTGCAGGATCTTAGTTCCCTCACCAGGGACTGAACCCGAGCCCTCAGCAGTGAAAGCGTGGAGTCCTAACCACTGGACCGCCAGGGAATTCCTGGGTTTTAACCTATTGAAACTGAAGCACTCTGGGGACAGCCATCCAAATAGAAATATTTTCCAAATTTGTATGAACACTTGGGGGAGGTGAAAGCAGGTGATGTGGATGGGAGGCTAAATGGCAGTTAAGAAACACAGTAAGTCACCCAAGAGAGGGTGTGGATTGTGAGGGGTGGATCAAAGGTCGAGTTCCAGGAGGCTCCGGGGTTTGGGGGCAGGCAGAAGAGGAAGCACAGGACTGAGGCGGGCTGTCCAGCAGCGACGGGGACCAGAAGAGAGGGCGGCACACCAGCGACTGACATACCCCTGAGAGTCGTGGCTGGGAGTGATGGTGGGCTGAGGCCGCCAGGGCTCCCTGGATGTGGCCGCGTGGAGACGGTTGGCGGCTTCTGAAATGTATTTCAGTGGGACAGAGGCCAAGCCTCAGTAGGTTGAAGTCAATGCAACTGAGGATGTGGCGATGGTGGTAAGACAAGTGTGGTAGCGAGACAGGCTGGGACCCGGAACCCTTTGCTGCGGTGCTTGCACATGGACACACCTCTCCTTGACCAACAAAATACAAACAAACTGTATGGAACTAAAAATAACTGCGTGCATGTGCAAGTCCCGGCAAATTCTGGACCCAAAAGATACAAAAGAGACCAAAAAACCCCAACTGCCACTTTTGAAGAGCCTGGAGCAAAAACAGGGTGTCAGGAACAAAAGCAGTGTACTGTGCATGCCCCCTGCACTCAACACCACCTAAAGGGTGGACAGAACACCTAAGCCAGCCCTCTGGCCCGACCCCTGGACACACCCCTACTCTCACCAGCTCGTGCCCAGCTCAGGGAGGGAGAAAGCAAGGGAACCTGTTGTTTGCTCTCACTCCCCCATGCTGCAGCAGGGGCCCCAACAAAGCCTTGCCTGAGTTTCCTGTCTGGCCTCTCGTCAATTTCTATTGATTAAGGAGGCCAAGAATCTGGGTTAGTAACAATGGGAATAAACAGAAGCAGCAGAGGTGGTCACCCAGGGAGGAACCAAGGCCCGAGGGTCAGTGATGTGCCCAACATTGGAGGTCACCGTGTGGACAGGACTCAGACCAGGAGAGCTTGACTCCACGGCCTGCGGTCCTCCGCCCGCGTTGTGCCGCCTTCTGGGACAGCTCACCTCCTCTCCTCATACCTCTTCCTTCTCAACCAGCACAGGAATAAACTCTCCAAGAGAAAGGCAAAGCCTCTCCCGTCCCTTTTCTCTCCAAGGCTCCTCTCTCCCTTCACCCTCCTGGCAAAAATGGACAGAAACTTGCCAAGATCAAGAATCATAAAACCTGATTTTTCTTCCTAGTCAGAGAAGGAAACTTTCCACTCTCTATTTTTTTTTCCTTTCCACTGTGTTTTTATTTATTTTTATTTTTATTATCATTATTTTTTTTTGCGGTATGCGGGCCTCTCGCTGCTGTGGCCTCTCCCATTGCGGAGCACAGGCTCCGGACGCGCAGGCTCAGCGGCCACGGCTCACGGGCCCAGCCGCTCCGCGGCATGTGGGATCTTCCCGGACCGGGGCACGAACCCATGTCCCCTGCATCGGCAGGCGGACTCCCAACCACTGCGCCACCAGGGAAGCCCCACTGTGTTTTTAAAGGGAAGACCACCTCCTGTCCCCAGAGCTGCGCTAACAGCGACTAAGCTAAGAGCTGCTTGCCCTGCAGCTGCTTACCAATCGCTCTCAGGACCTAGGACATCACTTTCTGTGATACACTGTAGTTTAGGGATGTCATATGACAGACCCTGTGTTGTACTTGTATATATTTATTATACACAAACACACATATACAAAGACATTAAAGCCTTGTTTATGGTAGCAAAAGATGGGAAACCATTTAAATGCTGATAGGTAGGGGAGAGTCAAAGAAACCATTCATCCTGACTGTGGAATCCGACAGCTGTAAGGAATGAGGCAGACTCACTGCATACGGAGCATATGTGCTCAGAACACTCTCCAAGTAGGGTGTGAGAGAAAAGAGCACAGTGCAAATCACTGTGCAGAGCACGCCACCCCATGTGCGTAAGGAAAGGACTCATGCCCGCCGACACGTCTAGAATAT
The DNA here is from genome assembly GCF_000442215.2 of Lipotes vexillifer. Classification (NCBI taxonomy): domain Eukaryota; kingdom Metazoa; phylum Chordata; class Mammalia; order Artiodactyla; family Lipotidae; genus Lipotes; species Lipotes vexillifer. The sequence goes on along the minus strand of NW_006784423.1, from coordinate 1,933,579 downwards.
CTCTGGTTGGCAATCACAGCTGCCTCTGTGGGGGAGAGGGAGCATGGAGGTTGGGGGAGGAACCACTTTTCATTATTTCTCCTTTTGTACCTTTCGAATTTTGCACCTTGTGCCTTGATGATCTACTAAATAAAATAGAACAATAACTTAAAATGTGGCATCTCTTATTAGAGCAAAGACAGTTTAAATAATGTCTTTATATAATAAAATTCAATAATGCTGGGCTTCCCTGGTGGCGCCGTGGTTAAGAATCCGCCTGCCGATGCAGGGGACACGGGTTCGAGCCTAGAGGTTGCATTGGTCAAGATACCAAAATCTTTGCAGTGTGACTGTTTTTCATTCTGATTTTTCCACTCAGTAGACACTGTGCCCCTAAGATGGCTAGGGAACCATGGTGAGGACTTCGGTATCAGAGTGTTAATTTTCTCTGTCTCTTGTTTCTTGCCTTTTCCTGCAGCTCAGATGGGCCTGAATCAGGCAGTGGTGTCCCTGGGGCCCCTCTTCCCTCCCCATCTCTGATCTCTGCCCCCAGAGGATTGAGGATACTACTGTGTTTTGCCACAGAACTAGGTAGTACTTGATACCCAGATGCTAGGAATGGTCAAGGGAGCGACAGGGCTCCAACACAGGCCATGGCGCAGCTCATTGAAGACTGGAAATCGTAGCTCAACTTTCAATTACTCAGAAGCCACTTGAAGATTTCAAAAGCATATTTCATGACAACGACCCTTGGCAGATATGATTATCTGCATCTTAGAGGAGAATTGAGGAAGTGCTTGCTGGAGCCCTGGGATGAGTCCAGCATGTCTCTGCAGCGGGAGGGCTGTTTAATCTCTATATCCTGCTGCTCTGGGGAAAGGAGATGCTTCCTCTGAGCAGAAGGGCCGCAGCATCGCATCATCGATCTCGTCCATGCGGATGCAATGTTTTACCATCTGCATTTGTCAAAGTCCCCTGGGCTCTTGGAAACATGCGCTCTCTAGTCCCCTGAGGAAGAGGGAAAAGAGAAATTCCCTGCCTTCTGAAAGGTGATACGCTCTCTGTCTCAGCCACTTATCCCCACCATCCCCAACACCCCCGCCCCCGCAAAAGTCAGTATTCATTTTTGAGATAGAAAAGCAATTGCATCTAAGTTGCCTGAACCAAGAGACAGAGCTCCATAATTCAAGCCAAAAGTAACCAAAATCAGAATGAAAAACACATGGCCAAGAATGGAAACGGCATGTCTATTAAAATACCTTTGCAGCTTTTGCTTTCTCTCTCCTTCCAGACGTCCTGCTCCCTTCTGCTCTGCACGGGGGCCCCGCCTCTCCTCTCCCCTGGCCAGCAGTCACCAAAGGCAGCCTTTGATGTGGGAACCAGTGAGCACCCCCCAGCCCTTCTGCCAAATTACAGGAAGAGGCTGCATGGCTGCAGAGACCATGAAACAATGCGGAAGGGGCTGGGCCCCCAGGCGGTGGTATTGTTACTTATTTCGGGCCCCAGAAGGGAGGTGAATTAGAGCAGCACGCACACTCATGCACCTCCAGGCCAGGCGCAAGTGGTGCTGCAAGGGAGACGCTGCAGGGGAGATGCTGCGGGGGGCGGGGGTGGGGGCGTCTAGGCTTTCCCCCAGAGCTCTGCTCACGCGGCTGTATCCCTCTTGGATGAATGGCACAGGTTGTTGTGTTTTGGTCTTTTGTTTCCCTTTTCCTTTTCCCACGAAGACTCACATTTGTAGAGCTGATCAAGTAGGAAAGCATTTCATTGGCTCCTGCCTTAAGGAGGGCAAAGCCATCTGCAGAGAGGAGAGCATCTGAGGGGGGCTCACAGGCGTCAAGAGGACCCAGGAGAAAGGGAACCTGCACGTGTTGGCAGCAGTGCTTCCAAGTCTTTGACAGCAACGCAAACTAGGAAATACATTTTTACATCCCCACGGCTTGCCCAGCCCCACGTGCAGTGCTGGGGGAGATTGTCATGAAATAACTCTTATCCTCACTATGCTTTCTGTTCTTTTTTATTCTATCTTTTCTGTATTCTAGTCTTTTTCATTTTATTCTTCAAAACGTGAAATGGTGAAGGTGATCAAAATGTACAAACATCCAGTTGTAAAGGGGACCTGGCGATGTAATATAGAGCATGGTGACCACAGTTAACAATACTCTATTATATATTGAAAGTCGCTAAGAGAGTAGATCTTAAAAGTTCTCATCACATACAAAAAAATTTGTAACTGCGAGGTGACGTATGTGCACTAAACTCATCACGGTAATGATTTTACAATATAAACACATTTCAAATCAAAAAAAAAAAAAAAAAAAGTGCAGGTCTCCATCCACTAGATGGATTTCATGACTCACTAAGACCTATGATGTTGACCCCCAGTTTGAAAAGTTTGCATTTGGGGGAGAGTCAGGCAAAGGAGAACTTCTTGTGAACGTGTGGTTCCCTTACAAACGTGTGGGGAGACAGCAGAGCAAAAAAGCAACCGGTTCAGGAAAACATCACAGAAGAAACCTCAGAACTCTCAAATGTCAGTTGTCTGTTGGAGAAAGGACACCTGCCTTTAACACGGTGGCCAGTGTAAGGGTCATATCCCAGATGTTCCTTGTACGAAACTTAACCTGTGGCTTCTTATCTTCCTTGTGAAAGGAACAGAAATGTCTGAGGCTGCAAGAAGGCTACAGGGTTTGAAAACCCCTCTGAATGATCGTGTTTCCAGACAAGGCAGCTCCATCCAGGGTCTTGGTGCCTGTGAATGAGGTCTGGGACCCAGAGCCCGGCCCCTGCCCAGCAGTGCCACCAGGCCGGCCCGTTTACACTGCTGACCTGGGCAGTAATGAAAAGCATCTTCTTTGCCTCTCATACGGCCCACCCCAGCCCACCAGGTGCTGTCCAGGTGTTAATGCCATGGCTCCAGCTGGTTGCTCTCTTATGGGGGCGGGAGGTGTCCCGGCTCTGAGTATTTGGCAGCTGCTCCGCATCCTGCATCCAGGCACCCCCGCTACCCTGGCCCCCATGGGCGGTGCGGCATGGGCTGTCTCCAAGCAGGGCTTTCATTCCCACTCTGCAACCGACTTTTATGGAGTGTCTGTGGTTTCTTTTTTTTAATATAAATTTATTTATTTGTTTATTTATTTTTGGCTGCTTTGGGTCTTTGTTGCTTGCTGTGCTCAGTAGTTGTGGCACACGGGCTCTAGAGCACAGACTCAGTAGTTGTGGCACGTGGGCTCAGTAGTTGTGGCACACAGGCTCAGTAGTTGTGGCACACTGGCTCTAGAGTACAGGCTCAGTAGTTGTGGTATGTGGGCTCAGTAGTTGTGGTACGTGGGCTCAGTAGTTGTGGCACGAGGGCTCAGTAGTTGTGGCACACAGGCTCAGTACTTGTGGCACACTGGCTCTAGAGTACAGGCTCAGTAGTTGTGGTACGTGGGCTCAGTAGTTGTGGCACGAGGGCTTAGTTGCTCGGCGGCATGTGGGATATTCCCAGACCAGGGATAAAACCCGTGTCCCCTGCATTGGCAGGCGGATTCTTAACCACTGTGCCAGCAGGGAAGTCCCTGTCTGTGGTTTCTTGAAAGTCAATACTATGTTTGAGGTTGAAGTGAGACTGATTATTTAAAACTGGCCTCGATGAGATAAAGTGACTTTTAGAGTCAGCCGTGCTGCTCTGGCACCCATAGCTGGTGAGCAGGGCAGAGGGGATGAATCGTCTTGTTCAAGGTCAAAGACAAAAACCCGAACCTGAGGTGCAAGTTTTCCACCCCGCCTTCGTTACTCCCAGGGCTTTCCGTGTCCTACTGTAGCGCAGCCGTCAAGAGACCAGCCGGATGCCAACCCCAGTTCTGTCGCTTAGTGACTGGTAGGCAGGATAACAGCTCCCCAGCACTGTTCATGTCCTAATCTCCAGAATCTGTGAAGGGCCTTTGCAGGTGTGATTAGATTAAGGGTCTTGATACGGGGAGATGATCCTGGATTATCCAGGTGGCCCAATGTCATCACGAGGGTCCATAACGTGGGGAAAGGAGGCAGGAGAGTCACAATAAGAGAGATGTGAAGACGTGACCGTGCTGGCTTTGCAGGTGGGGGAGGGCCCACCAGCCAAGGAGCACAGGCGCCTCTAAAAGCTGGAAAAGGCCAGGAAACGGATTCCTTCCTGGAGCCGCCAGAAGGAACACAGCTTTGCCCACACCTTGATTTTAGCCCATGGAGACCCACTGCAGACTTCTGACCTCCTGAACTATAAGGTAATATATTTGTGCTGTTTTCAGACAATAGTTTTGGGGTAATTTGTTACAAAAGCAACAAGAAACTAATATAGTAACTATGTCTAAGATACTTTTCTGGATTTCAGTTTGTCCTCATACCTGTCAATTACAGGTAGCTATTATTATTGTTGTGGCTGTTGCCTTGTTGAATCCTCCCACATATTTGAGGTTATTGTTATTGTTATCCCCCTTTTAAAGACAAGGTTCTGGGAGGTTGAGGTCTCGCCCTGCTGTAAATGGCAGAGCTGGGGACAAAGCCCAGGCAGCCTGACCCCCCAGCTCCCACTTTTCTCCCTGAACAAACTCCAAATGCAACGAACGTTTTTGAAATGAGGTTCACGTTGTGGACAGGGAAGCCTGAGACTTGGACCCTGATAAGGATACTTTGTAAGGGTATTGATATATGAATGACACTGGAAAAGCTTCTAAGAATTCAAATGAAATTTATGAAAGTGGATTGTTAGAGCCTTCATCTCTCACAGATACTCATTCTGCGCCTACACATCCCTTTGTGGGTGTGAGGTAAGTGATTTGAAGAAAAGTAAATCAGGGCAAGGAGCTAGGGAGCGGCAGAGGGGGTGATTTCAGATGGGACCCTCGGGGCTGGCTCTCACATGTGGTGTGATTGAAGGGGGGAGGGAGGCGTGTGGTTTCCTCGGGGGGAGAGCCTGACCGACTAGCGCACCAGCAGGTGCAAAGGCCCTGGGGCAGGGCCGTGCGTGGCACAGTTGGGGCAGGGCGGTGTGACAGGAGCATCCTAGGTGGAGAGGGAGGAAGGAAGGAAATGAAGGCAGGTTCTGCGGCCTGGATCTTGTAGGACTCTGGAGGCTATGTAGCACTGGACTTTATTTTGACTTGGGAAGCCATTGGAGAGTTTTGAGCAGAAGACAGACCGGTCTAATATAAGTTGGAATATGAGAGCGGAGTTTAAAGAGAGACTTGAGGTTCAGTGGAGCTCACGTGGGCCTCTGGCGCTGCCTGGCTTCTCCTGCCTGAGGCTGGCTGAGGTTTGTTGATATTTCCCAGGAGATAGAGAAGTGTCTCCTGCCAAAGTAGAAACAGCTCAGGGCGGCTCGAGGATCCTGCCAGAGCTCATCCCCCGCCAGGCTGGAGGATTTGTGCTACTGCTGCTCAGAAACGGTGGCCGAAGGGCTTATCGTTCTTCTGTCCAAACTGCATTATTCAAATGATGTTGAACTTGCCGGTATGAATTCCGACTTGTAGAGAACTCTACCTTAATTAGAAGGTGCTCCCTCAGCCCTCCTTGCTGCCTTGAGAGTTTTTCCATCTGACAGTATTTTAGACGTGGGATTGTGCTCGTAAATATTTCTTCCCTCACTCGGACGGTTGTTCACGCAGCTTAATTTGACGCCAACAAATTTGCACCTGTTGATAGTGTTTTTGCGTGTTCAATTTGCAGGAGTAGAGAGAGGTGCCTAAAAGGAGTTGGTCTCACGCACTTTCAAAACCTCTGAGCTTTCTTTGTGTTGCACACACATGATTATTTTTTCATGGAACCTAACTGATTTGAAAGTCTTGTGGACCTCTGTCTTGAATTAGGGGTTGGAAGGGCATAATAGCTGGTCTATAATACACAGTAATTAAAATTGGGGTTTTGAAATAAGGGGATTCCTCTCTCACCTGCTCTTTTGTCTCTTGAACTATATTTGAAGGGAGCAAAATGTTGTTTCCTAATAAATTAAGCGATTCTTAACAAAATTGGAGAGTTTTTTAAAAAGGAAACTTACGGCATTTAACAGTTATCATCTCCACCCTCTTTCCCTTCCCCCGGCACAGAAACACACACCACACACACAGACACCACACCTCCCTACGCTGTACACACATACAGCACACACTCCCCCATACCCCACACCACACACTCTCACACACGCCCAGACAACACACACACACACACACACACACACACACACACACACACACACACACACAGAGCATCTCTGCTTCCTGAGGGCCCTGCCCTACACCTGGCGGCCAACCTGCCCCCATTTCAGCATTCCTTACTTCCTCAGGCTCCACAACACAGTGTATGCAGCCTCTACCCAAGTACTCCCTTCCCGCTCCAAGTAGCGTTCCTCAGGAATACCAGACACCATTCCTATAACATTCCCGCAGGCCTTCAGAGCACTCTTGTGCTTCTAACACCAGCTGGATCCCAGGCCCTGTCTTTCACTGGGTTGCACCTTCTGCACTGATAACACTTTTCTAAGCCTGCTTCCGTATCTGAAAGTAGGAATAATAATAATAACAACAATGATAATAATACCCACGTGTAGGCTGGTTGTACGTTAGATGAGCCAATACATACATAGTTCCTGGACATAGTAACCATTCAGTAAATTTTACCTCCTGTTTCAAGAGGCTACTCATTCTGATAGGTTATTTACAGTTTTTATAATTGGTGGCAATAATTAGAATCCTTTACATTTGCGTGGAATTTTGCCATAAGAAACTTCCATGATTAGTCTCCGCGTAGAAAACGTAGCAAACTATTTAACATGTGGAGAGAATATGAACTCACTACTAATCTTATCCTTCAAAAACAATAATTGTGTATATTTTGGTATATTTTTTCAGTGTTTATATATTATATAGGTTAAGATCATTAATTATAAGAATATAGCTTCCCTGGTGGCGCAGTGGTTGGGAGTCCGCCTGCCGATGCAAGGGACGCAGGTTCGTGCCCCGGTCTGGGAAGATCCCACGTGCCGCGGAGCGGCTGGGCCCGTGAGCCATGGCCGCTGAGCCTGCGCGTCCAGAGCCTGTGCTCCGCAACGGGAGAGGCCACAGCAGTGGGAGG
>NW_006784423.1:1926014-1926501 GCF_000442215.2 Lipotes vexillifer | reverse complement strand
ATATATATATATATATATATATATATATATATATTTATATATATGGCTTTGTATTCTGATTTTTTTAATTAAAAATTCTGTGCAAACGTTATTTTTGATGCTTGTACATCATCCATACCTTGGCTATATCATAATTTATTTAACCATAGTTGACTTTTGAGCAATCTCACTGTTGACCGTTTTAGTTATTACATATAATATGTTGTCATATAACTATTTGTGCCTTCATATTACCCATTTTATCTTCCTACAAAGGCTACGAATTAGAGAGAAGGAGAATAATCAACACCATTTACTTTTCTATTTTGCATTCATGCTGAATCCTGGTCAGGGTTTGTCAGCACAGACCTGAACCCAAGCAGGAAGTGCTCTGGTGACCTCGACTTCCGTGAAGACAGTCGGTCCCCCCGCCCCTTCAGGTCCCCTCCATGCTGAGCAGGCCGGTCCCAGGCGGAGAAAGAGGGCTCACTTCTTAAAAACCAAACGA
>NW_006784423.1:1911980-1926004 GCF_000442215.2 Lipotes vexillifer | reverse complement strand
CTTTCCCCGGAAAACCTACTTATGCAGCCTTCTTTTTTTCCTTTTTTTAAAAAATATTTATTTATTTATTTTTGGCTGCGTTAGGTCTTCATTGCTGCGCGCGGGCTTTCTCTAGTTGCTGAGAGCGGGGGCTACTCTGTGTTGCAGTGCGGGGGCTTCTCATTGCGGTGGCTTCTCTTGTTGTGGAGCACGGGCTCCAGGCACGTGGGCTTCAGTAGTTGTAGCACACAGGCTCAGTAGTTGTGGCTCGTGGGCTCTAGAGTGCAGGCTCAGTAGTTGTGGCACACGGGCTTAGTTGCTCCGCGGCATGTGGGATCTTCCCAGACCAGGGATCTGACCCGTGTCCCCTGCATTGGTAGGCGGATTCTTAACCACTGTTCCACCAGGGAAGTCCCTGCAGCCTTCTTAATAAAACACCTGGAGCATATTTTATGTGTTGTTGGCTGGATAGGGTTTTACTTCAGTTTAACTTTTCAGTATTACAGTTTAACTGTAACAAAGTCTTCTGTTAAAATAAATTTTTATCTGTCTTGTATCTAAAATTTCTCTTTTAGATTTAAACAAAGCCCCAAATTATAAAAATGTCCTCAAAGTTAAAATTGGTTTTATTTTTATAGGCTTACACTTAAGAACATTTAATGATATTTATGAAATATATCTGTTAAGTATATATTGCTCAGAACTCATGTTCCTTTCTGTTTTTCAACTTTACGTTGGTATATTGGAGACTAAGTATGAAGACTGACAAATCAATGATAATGAAAAAAAATCAATAAAACAGAATTTAGGGGGGAATAAAGATCCAGGTCCTAGATGTTTGAGTTGTTTCTCTTATTCAGTAGGTAGCATTAATAGTGTAGAAATCAGCAGATCACACTTTGAAACAAGTTGTATGTTGATAAAAATTACTTATCTAAATCTCATTTTATGATTTTTTTTACGTCCCACTTATCCAGCTATTATGGGTATTTTAATATTCTGGCTAAATGAAAAATGTCATAATTTAGTATATAAAAAAATTGAAAAGCAATTTTCAAAGAATTAGAGCTTGAATGCACAGTAAAAATACACTGACTATAAATGGGACCAAAAGTAGATTACCAAATAACCTGATCATATATATATTTTTCCTTAATTACAATTTATATTTTGCCCCCAATTTATTGTTTTTGGATTCATCTCAATCTGTACAACATAGGGGGAAAATTTCCCCTCTCTTTTAAAGCTAGCATTAAATTAATGGTTGATGTTACAATCAAAGACCTCTTAGAATCAAGAAATAGTTAAGATACACAGTGCAATGCTAAGAGTTATCTTTGAGTAGTGAGGCTGCACCTCATTTTCCATTTTCTTCTCTCTGCTGGTTTGTACTTCCTGTGGTGAACGTATATTTGTACAGTAAGAAAAAACAAAAGAAAATATAAACACTATGAATATAATTTCACCTCTTTCTTTTGTGGTGTTAAAAACAAGACAACAGGCCCCAAACGGAGTCACCTATTGTAAGCCCCACGTCTCCAAACTGAGACTTCATTACAGTTTTGGCTCTTCCAGAAATGGAATCGTAACCCAGTCAATCAGGAATGGCTTGACCAGGACTGGTGTGGTCACCTGCCTGATAGACCCCTGCCATCCCCTAAAGGAAAGTAACCTTTCAATAACCAACTTGCTTTTTTGCCGAGTACAACTTCCTTGTTGCCATTCCCTTCTGCCATGAAAAGTCTTTCATTCTGTCCAGCTCCTCAGAGCTTCTTTCTATCTGCTGGATGGGATGGTGCTTGATTCATGAATCATTGAATAAAGCCAATAAGATCTTTAGAAATTTACTTAGTTGAATGTTTTTTAACAAATGGGGAGAAGAGAATTTAAAATCAGTGTTTCTTGGCCATCTCTTCTTAAATATAAAGTGTTTTAGGATGCACAGTAGGAGGTGTGTAGATGCCTGTGCTGGAGCTGAGGGATGCAGAGAGAACGGTGTGGCCCAGACTCAGGGACCCCAAATCAGTGGAAGCACTAAGAGGATGGTGGAATCTAAAGGTGCAAAATGTTCTCGAAGACAGGCGAGACGGGTGGGTGAGCGGTCAGGGTACACATTATGGGAGAATATGCAGCTTTTCATGGAAGTGATACATTAATATTTCCTTAATATTAGAAAAAGCCTCCAAAATGTAATCATCTGAGTTGATTAAGTTGGCTACTCCATTAAAAACAAAAACTTTTTTTTACAGTGGAATGGATCCCAAAATGTAATAGACTATTAAAGCACATTTTGTTGTTATAAACCCAGCAATAAAGCAAGATTCAAATAACATTCCTCAAGAAACAAAACAATAAATCTAAATAGAGCAAATACGTGATAAAGTAGCATTAGCCTATAACACAGCTATTAATCTATCTTTTGACCTTTTGAATTATTTTAAAAAAACTGATCTCACAATTTTTTTTTCCTTATAGATGGGACCTGATAAAATGCCTTGCTTGAGGTCTGGCTAGAGGATGTTTATACCTATGATACCTATTATCACATATGTGTCATTCTATCAGTATTAACATTATTACGCGGCTGGCCGAGCATTAGAACATTACTCAGTACTTTGTCTTTCGCGTATATCCTGCTCTAGAAATTAGTAAAATATTAATGCATTTCCTTTGTAAAGCACACAACAGTGATCTGTACTTTCGAACCATCAGCCGTAACAAGTCATCTTGTATAAACACACTTCCCCAACATAATCAGACTTATCGGTACCTGGTACCTTGCCTTTTTACCCCAGGCCATCCGGAAATTCTGTCAGGGAAAAGGAGCTCAAGGGCACTGTGGTTTCCCCTCTTCCTCTGTTGATTTTATCATTTTTTTTCTTTTTCTTTCCTCTTTTTTTTAAAAAAAAGCTTTCCGGTGTCAAAACTCAATGCAAATTCCTGATTCCCACTGAGAGACAGTAAGATAAACTAGGGTTACCCCCAGGTTCTTAATGTCCCCGTAGGTACCTGCTGCAGCTTTGGGGCAGCAGGAGCTTAGCTGCTGGAAGAGCCAGCTGTCCCTGCCACCTGGGTCCTACTTGGGTCTGCGGTCCACACTGCCAGAGAGCTCCCTCCCAGGGCCGGACACTCCCTCTGCACAGCTGGGGTACAAAGCTGTGCACACACGAGAGGAAGGATGGCAAGGGAAGGTAAAGAGAAGAGAAACTGGAGCCTTACCTGTCTGGTTTCTGCCCTCCAGCCCAACCAGGGGGGACAGCAGCAGGAGGTCAACCACCCTGTGGGTTCACCCCAACGTGCAAGCAGCTGCTGGCCAGCTGGGCTATAAATAAGGCCCCTCTAGAGCACAGGAGATAAGAACCCAGCCTCTCGCTCCTGCAAGCCTTTTAAGGTATGCAAATTAAAGGATCCTCAGCCCCCAGAGGGGAAGGGGCTGCCAGCTCCCCATCTGGCCTGCCGGCCTCAAGGACATCCCAGGCCTGGCACGTATTCCTGCGGCAGCAGGGGAGGGGAGAGCCAGGGCTCCAGGGAGGGATCTCGCTTTGTCGGGCAAATGGCAGAGCCTCCGAGGCCCCATGCTGCGATCCCCTCAGGTTAGGGGGTTGGCACTGAGGCACAGAAGGGGAAGAAACTTCCGCAGGACACACAGCCCTCTGTGGCCTGAGTGGAGTTTCAGCTGACCACCACCTTCCCCCGCAAGCCCCCCCTAACCCCACCCTGGCTTCAGGGACATTTGTTTGGGTGGAGATTCTGGGAAGACCAGGGATCAGTCCAATCAACACTGGGCCTCCGGGAAGCTAGGAGTGGACGCGTTTACAGAAAGCCCTGGTTCCCACCCTCCCCGCCCCAGCCTGATGGTGAGGGTTTCTGGAGCCTCAAGTCACCTTCTTTAAAGAAAATGCAATCTTCCTAGAGCCTTTTCAAATCATTTGCTGGGAGACAAGGGAGAAGACTAATTTGGGGGAGCAACTGTTTCTGATTCATCCGTAAATTTCTCACTCACTAAATTTCTCCTGAAAGGCATTTCATCCGAGGACCGCTGTCTGTGTTAAGGCAGTGATTCCAGGTCTGGGGATTTATTCTAAGGAGAGAACCAGGGATGTGGGCAGAGACGCAGCTACAGGGACATTTCTTGCAGCTCTTTTCATAATTGGGAATAGCTGGAAACAACCTGAATGGCTGAAAACAGAGGCCTGGTTAAACGAGGAAAATTACTTCCGTAAAGGAAACACCCTGCAACCGTAAATGCCATAGCAGAGGGTTTAATGATTTAGAAACAGTAGTTGATAATTAGTACTAAGAAAGCAGCCACTTTAAGGGGAAGATGGGGTATTTGTAGTAAGTGACTGCAAGCAGTCCCTAACCCCCAGACCCTCTGAAAGAACACGCCCCCAGTGAGAAAACGAGGCTATGGCTGGATGGTCAAATTACGGCTGATTTCATTTGCTTCTTTGGTTTATACACAATCCCTAAATTGTTTACAGTGATCTCATTCTGCTTTTATAATAACTGTAATTTCACTTTTTTTTTTTTTTTGCGGTACGCGGGCCTCTCACTGCTGCGGCCTCTCCCGTTGCGGAGCACAGGCTCCGGACGCGCAGGCTCAGCGGCCACGGCTCACGGGCCCAGCCACTCCGCGGCGTGGGGGATCTTCCCGGACCGGGGCACGAACCCGCGTCCCCTGCATCGGCAGGCGGAGTCTCAACCACTGCGCCACCAGGGAAGCCCTAATTTCACTTATTTTTAAATTTAACTTTTATTGGAGTATAGTTGATTTACAATGTTGTGTTAGTTTCTGCTGTACAGCAAAGTCAATCAGTTATACATATATCCATTCTTTTTTAGGTTCTTTTCTCATGCCGGTCATTACAGGGTACTGAGTAGAGTTCCTTGTGCTATACAGTAGGTCCTTGTCCGTTATCTCTTTTATATATAGTGGTGTGTATATGTCAATCCCAATCTCCCAGTTTATCCCTCCCCCCTTTAATTTCATTTAAAATCGAAGTTTCTGAGAATCAGAAGAGAGCGCTCTGTGTCCCTGCATTAACGAACCCCCATTTATTTTAGGATTACAGAATTCCTCGGAGTCTCCCTGGTCTTTGGAAAGGCCTTTAGAGCACTCAGCAGCCTTTCTTCATGCCGATACGATCGATGTGATGAAGCAAGGCCAACAGGGTCCCCGAGAGCCCCCGCCAAGGCAGAGTAAGTCAAGAGGAGAGAGAGAGAAAAGAAAAGAAAACAAAGCAAAAAACACTAAGAGAAATAGGAGTTAGAAAATAAGGGAGTGTGTGTAATGGGGGTGATAGAGAACATCCACAGCCCCAGATCACCCCATCCAACCTAACATCCCCACTCATGCTCTGACCAGGACATGACAAAGGCACCTCTGTGCCTTTTATTTGTAGGATTTGTACGTTCTGATGACAGCTTCCTCTTTCATTGTTTTTGACTTTAGTGATGACTTCCAAACCTGTGTGGTCGAGAGCACATGTCACTGCTAGGTGTAAGGGGAAGGGACCTCCCCTCCCACTGGGCTCCCGGGGTCGTGGCACAGAGGGGCCCCATCCTCTGACTGCCTCTCTCCTGATGCAGAAACCAGAGGGGGGCTGCCCCTCTATGAAGAGGACCTGGTGCAAGGCACAGTATGGGTAGTTTCAAAGCGCTGTGTGGAGTCGCTATTACAGGATGGGGCCCTGTAACAGACCCCACCCAGGGCCAGAACCTGGAGGCTGAGCAACCCTCCAGACAATTCTTTGGAGCTTTCAGAGCCCAAGCCCCTCTTGGACGGTTCCCCTAAAGTCTACCTAACGCCTGCCTCTGACTCCAGTGCTGACTCGTGGCCAGGGGCCGTGGTGAGAAGGGGGACTCCAGCCGCAGGCCGGTTTCCCAAATGAGAGAAGAGGTCAGTGCAGGTCGGGTTGAATGAGGGCTTCTCTTGGAGGAAACATGCTGAGGCAGGAACTGGGGTGCCCACACAACGGGCAGCCTCTGTAAGGGCCGGTTTAAGGTCTCTCCCTTGAACTCCAGGACTGCGCTCAGAAGCATCCTGATGTGACCCTTCTCACTTGCTCTGTGCTGACTCACTTTCCTTCGGGGGGCACACAGTCCTGGAGGTGGGTGGGATGTGATGGGCTGTGTCCCCTGGAGCAGACAGGTATGGGGGCTGAGGCCCAGGATTCCACACTGTGGCCAGGACTGGGGGTGCAGGGAGAATCACTGAATGTGGATGGGGCACTGCCTCCCTTCCACAGTATCACAGAAAGGCTGACCTGCATTTCTTGGTCCAGTTTCCAAAAACTCGGGGACCGAAACTGATGGACATCAAGGTCTGGGACAAACATTTTGATTTATCTAGCACCTGTGTATTGAGCCCGCACTGGGAACCAGAACCAGCAGACACAAGGATAGAGAGATGACGGAGACCAGTGGCCCAGGACCTCCGGGACCTTTTTCCCAGCCGCCAGCACTTGCCACCATCTCGGCTCTCAGGCCCTCTGCCCAAGAGGTCAGGAGATCACCTCGTTCATCCATCTGTACTATTCATTCTTTTATTTCCAATAAATATTCGTTGTGCTTTTTCCACGTGTCAAGCACTGTGATAGATCCGGGAGCCTCAGCCCTGAACAAAATCAAAAACCTCACCTCAAGGAGCTTACAACCTCTTGTGAGCTACTGTCACAGCCTGAGTCTCTCACCTTGAACCTGGTGCATCTTCGTCTCCTGGTCACTGTTGTTGCCATTTCCTGCTGTGCCGCCATCTTTCTGTGGACGTGGCCCTGCTGCCCCCGGAACCTGCCAGGGCTGAGTTTTGTAAGTTGCCAGCGGGGCGCCTCTCCCAGCCGCCTGAGGGCAGCCCTGGGCCCTGCTGCTGAGGCTGGGTGTCACCAGGGCTGTCACCGGGCTGATTGCCGCTGGGACGGCCTTTTCCTCCTTGCCCTCCCTGAGTGGGAAGGCACGGGGGTTAATGCACCTGCCCCAGTGGGAGGGAGCTAGTCTCTTCTGCCCTGGACAGATTTTTCCCTCGTTGGATTAGCAGATTCCATGACAGCGGACGATGGGCCAACCATGCAGCCAGAGAAGGACAAGCACAGGACAGGCGCAGGAGAGCTTAGTGTTAAGGCCAGAAGCTGCAGAGAGCAGCTCTTTTGGAGGAGGGGCAGGGAACAGCATCAAGCCCTGCTCCCTTGTGCTGGGAAGCTCGGATGCAGAGCCCGCGGGTCAAGGCCATGCGGGGCAGGCTGATGAAGCCTGTCTCCTGCTGACCGTCTATCCACGGAGCCAGGCGGACAAGGCTGGCCTTTGCTGCCGCATCCTTGTCTGCTCCGTGCACTAGGACAGAAATCTCTCTATAAACATGCCTTCCGCACTTTCCAGAACAATAAACAGGCAAGAATGGCTGCATAAACGTCCAAGGGTATAAATACGGCTGCGAACAGCTCTGGAAAGTTTCAACCTGAAAAATAGCATAACCATTTCTTGGTGTGAGAGAATCCAGACATCCCTTCTTTTGAACTTGGCTTAGGGATGAGCTAGTTTGGGTGTTGAAATGAACCAGCTTACAGAGTCAGAGAGCTAACTGAGCCATGACTGGGGTCTCGGGGTCCTGATAGCTACCACAGGAAGAAGGCTCATACGTGCCCAGCACTGGGCTAAGCTTTCCTCAGTTAAGAATCCCTGGGGGCTTCCCTGCTGGCGCAGCGGTTGGGAGTCCGCCCGCCGACCCTTGGTATCCATGAGTTTCTTCTCTACATCCCTGTCTCTATTTCTGCTTTGCAAATATTTTCACCTGTACCATTTCTCTAGATTCCACATATGAGCGATATGATATGATATTTGTCTTTCTCTTTTAGCTTTTATGAATGCGGGAGTGAGCAGAGCTGATGAGTAGACCTGAGGAGATGGGAGGGAGCGCCCACCTGCGGAAGGTGTGCTTTCTCTCTATCTTTATATTGGACTGGCTTCAAACGTCAGCCCCTTGAGGACGGCAAGTGGCATCAAGCAAATGGGAAGCTGCCAGGAACTCGGGTGGCCCCTGTGAACTGGCAGCCCCCTGCTGCGGAGGCCCCCTCTCTCTTTGGGGCCCGAGCTGGGTTTGCCCTCAGGCCCTTAGCCTCCTGCAGCTCAGAGGTCCCCTCACCACCCCTTTGGCGGAAGGAGAGGCAGGTGACGAGCCGCGGGCTTGCACGGTAAGGACAGTGGTGTTTCCCCAGGCTTCCGAGCTCCTTCTCGAGGCTCCCCTTGAGGGGAAGGGGCGGGCAGCGTGAGGTTTACCAGCATAACTGTGCTACTGACCGCACGACAGGCCAATAAATCGGAGACGAGGTGCTGAGGCAAGGAATACGACTTTATTCGGAAAGCGGGCAGAGCGAGAAGATAGCAGACTCGTGTCTCAAAGTAACCATCCTCTCGGGGTTTGGATGCCAGTTTCTTCAGTAGCACAGAGAGGGGGAGGAGGCGAGACAGTAAGGTCAAAAGGCCACGAGACTTGCCAATGTGCCCCGGAGCGGCCAGCCTGGGGGGGCTGTGTTAATTTGCGTTCATTTCTTGTTCCTTGCCGCCATCCGCAGGTGGCCAGGGCTGGATGCTTCCCTGAACAAAGGCACTCTGGTTTAACCTTCGGGCAGCGGGGCGGGGTTCCCCGAGGCAGGCCACGGTGTACAGTCTCCTTTCAGTGAACAAAGGCAGCGGAAAGCAGAGGCGAAAGTAAAAGAAACAGAGCCAACATGGAGTCAGATGTGGCTCTTCCCCGTTGCATAATGACCTCCACAGATGCCAACTCAAGGTCCTCACTCTCCCTTACTGGTTTCCCTAACTGCCCACACCTTTGGAGAGAGTACCTTTGGTAAAACTCTCCTCGTTACCTAGGTCAGGTGTGGCCTCTCACCTGCCTGGACCCAGACGGATGCAGAGGAGAAAGACCGAGTGTCTTGAGAAGCAGGTAGAGAGTGGCTCCCATGTGCCCCCAGCCCTTGCGCTGCGGGGCTGTGAATGAAGGGGGGTCTGGGGCGTGACCAGGAGATGGTGTCCAGTGATGGGACTGCCTCACCCGCAGTGGGGGGTCCACACAGTCCTCCAGGCTCTGGACCAGATTCAGGAAGGAACCCAGTACTGCCAGGGGGAGAATTTCCTACTGTGTTGTGGGGAGATGGGTGCCCAAGGTCCTCATTAAATTGCTCTAAGGAAAATAAAGTGCTATTTCCTGCATAGCTGTGTTTCTAGACCGAGATGTGCACCTGTTTAATGACAACTCCATCTGCCATTTATTGAGCCCTTGCGATGTATGAGGCACAGTCGCGGCTCGGCCAGCACGCGTGGAGCAGGCCTAGAAGGCCGCGACCGCCAGCTGCAGTCGTAACAGGGAAGAGCCACATCTGACTCCATGTTGGCTCTGTTTCTTTTACTTTCGCCTCTGCTTTCCGCTGCCTTTGTTCACTGAAAGGAGACTGTACACCGTGGCCTGCCTCGGGGAACCCCGCCCCGCTGCCCGAAGGTTAAACCAGAGTGCCTTTGTTCAGGGAAGCATCCAGCCCTGGCCACCTGCGGATGGCGGCAAGGAACAAGAAATGAACGCAAATTAACACAGCCCCCCCAGGCTGGCCGCTCCGGGGCACATTGGCAAGTCTCGTGGCCTTTTGACCTTACTGTCTCGCCTCCTCCCCCTCTCTGTGCTACTGAAGAAACTGGCATCCAAACCCCGAGAGGATGGTTACTTTGAGACACGAGTCTGCTATCTTCTCGCTCTGCCCGCTTTCCGAATAAAGTCGTATTCCTTGCCTCAGCACCTCGTCTCCGATTTATTGGCCTGTCGTGCGGTCAGTAGCACAGTTATGCTGGTAAACCTCACGCTGCCCGCCCCTTCCCCTCAAGGGGAGCCTCGAGAAGGAGCTCGGAAGCCTGGGGAAACACCACTGTCCTTACCGTGCAAGCCCGCGGCTCGTCACCTGCCTCTCCTTCCGCCAAAGGGGTGGTGAGGGGACCTCTGAGCTGCAGGAGGCTAAGGGCCTGAGGGCAAACCCAGCTCGGGCCCCAAAGAGAGAGGGGGCCTCCGCAGCAGGGGGCTGCCAGTTCACAGGGGCCACCCGAGTTCCTGGCAGCTTCCCATTTGCTTGATGCCACTTGCCGTCCTCAAGGGGCTGACGTTTGAAGCCAGTCCAATATAAAGATAGAGAGAAAGCACACCTTCCGCAGGTGGGCGCTCCCTCCCATCTCCTCAGGTCTACTCATCAGCTCTGCTCACTCCCGCATTCATAAAAGCTAAAAGAGAAAGACAAATATCATATCATATCGCTCATATGTGGAATCTAGAGAAATGGTACAGGTGAAAATATTTGCAAAGCAGAAATAGAGACAGGGATGTAGAGAAGAAACTCATGGATACCAAGGGGGAAAGGAGGGGGTTGGGATGAATTGGAAGATAGATAGGGGTTGACACGTATACACTATTGACACTGTAGAAAATAGATAATTGCTGAGAACCTGCTGTATAGCACAGGGAACTCTACTCAATCCTCTGTGGTGACCTACATGGGAAGGAAATCCAAAAAAGGGGAGAGACGTATACGTATGGCTGATTCACTTTGCTGTACACCAGAAAGTAACAAAACAGTGTAAAGCAACTCTACTCCAATAAAAATTAATTTAAAAAAATTTTAAAAATAAAATAGAGAAAATCAAAGAGAAAAAAGAAAAGCTGAAACTGAAGAGAGCCCAGGGAGGAAATAATCACTCGCCTTCCGCTTCCTGCATCATCAGATGAGAGGCACGCCTCATTCCTCCCCCAGGTGACTGCAGCGTTCATCATCAGATGAGAGGCACGCCTCATTCCTCCCCCAGGTGACTGCAGCGTTCGCTGATTCTGCTCTGATAACTCCTCTGACAGCTGCTCCATCTGGACGGACCGGGGCAGGACTGCCTTCCTCAGAACCCAGGAGAGCATCACCTGATTGCCAAAGGCCCGTGTCCAGCTGATGTAAGCAAGAGTGTTTCATGAGTCACTCAAAGTACAGCCCTCATGACTCACACCGCAGTCGCCAAGTCATTTTAAAACGTCCTAAATGCCCAGACTTACGGATACAAGTTCAGGAGGAAAACCACACGTAGATACATTTTTAAATGAGAATATTTTTTTATTGCAGTAGAATATACATAACATACAAGTGACCGTTTTAACCATTTTAAATGGACAGTTCGATGGCACTAAGTACATTCACATTGCTGTGCAGCTGAAGCTGGGCACCTCAGATTGGGATTTGAACCCACGCGGCTAGGACTCGAACCCGGCCAAACCCCACAGTCTTCCAACTGAGATCACACACCTGGTTTCAGGACTTATTGAAGCTCAGGTTCTTGACGTCTCATTACAGAAAGAATTCAGCAAGAGACAAAGTGATAGGTAAGAAGTGGATTTATTTAGAGAGAAACACACTCCACAAGACAGAGTGGGGGCCACCTCAGAAGGTGAGAAAAGCACCAGGGTCTGGGGTTGTCAGTTTTTACAGGGGTGGGTAATTTCATAGGCTAATGAGGGGGGAGGAGTATTCCAGCTATTTTAGGAAGGGGCGGGGATTTCCAGGAATCGGGCCACGCCCACTTTTTGATCTTCCTGGTTGGTCTTGGAACTGTCATGGCGCCTGTGGGTGTGTCATTTAGCTTGCTGATGTGTTACAGCGAGCGTATCCTGAGGCTCAAGGTCTAGTGGAAGTCGACTTGTCCACCATCTTGGACCCATTTGGTTCTAATCAGTTTGTCATGTCCTCGGGCTGTGTCTTTCTTTCAAAGGTTGTGCCCTGCCTGCTTCCCTCCTGTTTCACAACCATCACCACCATCCCTCACTGGCACTTTTCGCCTTTCCAAACGGAAACTGCACCTATTAAATATTAACTCCGCATTCTCTCCCCCCCCCCCCCACCCCGCACTGGCCCCTGGCAACCACCATTTTACTTTCTGTCTCGACAATTTTTATTACTTTAGGTACCTCGTGTGGGTGGAACCATGCAGGATTTGTCCTATTGTGATGGGCTAAAGAGAACAAAACTATTTTTCCTTTGTGCTCTCACATTTCACTTCCATACCAAGTGCATTTTTTTCCCCACACCAATTCTCCAATCTTCTGTGAATACCACCTGAGTGTCCTACAACTCACATCAGTCCCGACGCTGTCCGGCTGACATAGCGTCCGATCCCACAGGTAAAGGGCTCAGGCCCACAAGGCTGCCCCCCACTTCAGAAGCCTGACCCAAGTCTGGGCCTCGCTCTGACTTCTGACCGACTGGCTGTGATCAGAGTTTCTCATGACCGCCTCCTTCGGTTCTACAATTTGCTAGAATGGCAAACACTTTTCTTATGTTTACCTGTTTGATATGAAGGACATAACTCAAAAACAGCCAGATAGAAGAGATGCATGGGACAAGGTGTGGAGGGGTGGCACGGAGCTGACCACCCTCCCGGCACCTCCCTGTTCTCCAAACCCCGTCCTTTGGGGTTTTCTGGAGGCTTCATTGCACAGGTGCAATTGTTTAAATCATTGGCAGTTAGAGATTAAGTCAACTTCCAGACCCTTTCTCCTCCTCTGAGGTCGGGAGTGGGGCTGAACATTCCAACCCGCTAATCACATGGTTGGTTGGTTCCCTTGGCAACCAGCCACCCCCATCCTTAGGGCTTTCCAGAAAGTCAGTCACTGATATAAACTCTGGTGTGGTTGAAAGGGGCTTGTTGTGAATAACAGGACACTCTTTTCACCTTTACCCTCTGGAGCTATTTCAGGACCTGGGACAAAACCCAAATATGATAACAAAAGATGCCCCTTTGTTCTTATCACTTAGGAAATTACAAGAGTTTCAGATGCTCTGGACATAAAGCTGGGGACAATATATATACATGACTGTACATCTCACATCAGGTTCCGTCAGGTAGCACAAGGTCTCCAAGGTGCATCCACATTATAGCAGGTATCAGAGTTTCCTTCCTTTTAAAGACTGAGTAATATCCCATTGTATGTACATACAGAAACCACAGTACCCACATGGAGTCATTTGCCCGCAGGACAGCAATCAGGACAACTGCAGGGGCTTCCCTGGTGGCACAGTGGTTAAGAATCTGCCTGCCAATGCAGGGGACGCGGGTTCGAGCCCTGGGCCAGGAAGATCCCACATGCCACAGAGCAGCTAAGCCTGTGCACCACAACTACTGAGCCTGTGTGCCACAACTACTGAGCCTGTGCTCTAGAGCCCGGAGCCACAACTACTGAGCCCACGTGCCACAACTACTGAGCCCGCACGCCTAGAGTTCGTGCTCTGCAACAAGAGAAGCCACCGCAATGAGAAGCCCGTGCACCGCAACAAAGAGTAGCCCCCGCTCGCCGCAACTAGAGAAAGCCCGCGTGTAGCAACGAAGACCCGACACAGCCAAAAATAAATAAAATAAATTTATATATATATATATATATATAAAGACAGTCTCTCCCAGAAATGTGACCTTTAAACAGACAATCTGAAATTTCAGCACTAGGGTGAGGTCATTTGCACAAGAGGATCCCTTGCCCTTCCCCCTAGGGGAAGGTGACCTGCCCTGAAACAGCCCTTTCTTTCCTTTGCAGCTGGTAACTTCCTTGTCCCGCCGCCTCCTTCCACCTATACAAACCTTCCATTTTCTACAACTCCCTGGAGCACCTTCTACCTACTAGGAGGGGTGCTGCCTGACTCATGAGTCATCAGATAAGGCCAGCTAGGTCTTCAGCTTCACTCAGTTGAATTTTGTTTTCTATCACCCATTTACCGGTTGATGGACACATGGGTGGCACAGGTAAATATGTGATTTCTTCGTTAAGTCATCTCATACTCTTTAGACTAAATACACATAAACATAATTGAAGAATCCGGAAAGTTTGCCCCTTGTGCCTCAGTTAGGAGAAATGTCCGAAGAGTGGGCGTTTTGTGGATATTTCCCTACCTTAAAGTCCCCAGTAACAGTGAGGGAACATAAACCAGTTTGTTTAAAAATACACCTTGAGGGGGCTTCCCTGGTGGCGCAGTGGTTGCGAGTCCGCC
>NW_006784423.1:1891203-1911773 GCF_000442215.2 Lipotes vexillifer | reverse complement strand
CAAAAAAAAAAAAAAAAAAGATACACCTTGAGAGGCTTGACCGCTGAGGCTCTCAGGGGAGGTGAGACGGTTACTTCTTCGGTGTGAGGGCTGAAGGGTCGCCTCCCGCCACCTGCCAGGCTCGAGGGGCGGAGGGTACAGACCCGACTCCCAGGAGTTCTCGGTGCAGCCTCACTCCCCACATCGCGTGGTCTGTGTCGGTCCACGGCGCGGGCGAGGCCTGCAAGGCGGGCTCTGACTCTCCTCTCGTCCAGATGCACGTCCACCCCCGCCCCTGCCCGCTCTGCTTGGGGCAGGACCACGTGGTCCCCTGCCCCTGTGGCTGCTGCTTCCGAAGGTGCAGCCGCTAGGGGGCGCTGGCTGGGGGGAAAGCGAGACAGGCGTGTTTCCCCGACGCCCACGGCAGTGTCTCGGGCGGCACGTGCCGCTCTTGCCGCGGGTCAGGCGACCTTCGGGGGACCCCCGCTTCTGGGGCTCCCATGCACGGGGCACAGTGGCTTTCTCCTCACCCTCCCAATCTGGCCTCCAGCTCCTCCTCCAGAGCCCCTGTGGCCACTCCTCGGCGTTAAATTCCACTAAATTACCTAAAGAAGATTTTATTTCCCTATGTAGACGTTTCCGACTGTTTCTAGAAGTCCAAGGTTTTATATTAATTCAAGTCTCATTATATACAAATATCTGGACAAATTAACAAAAACCGTAACCCGGCCCTCTGAGCTGACCTAACTGATCTTTTCATGTTTATGTGAACTCTGTGTCCTCCAAGACAGGCAGAGGGATGCTTTGAGAAGGCGAGTTCCTTACTCAGCTTTCATCAGTCAACATATATAGCCCTTTGTAGAGAGAATTAGCTACACGTATCCCGAGTTAGGGAAGAGGCTGCTTTGGCAGCTAGAAAGTAGGAGAGCCCAGAGTGGCTACGAAGAGGGCCTGGAAACTGGAGTATAACTACACTAGTCACTCATTTAATGGATCACTTTGATGCGTATAGCAATCAGAATAAAAAGATACTGTATTGCAACAGAAAGAATATTAAATTAATAAGTGGTAGTGAACTGCGTCCAGTCGGTGAAATCAGGGGAGTGGGTACCGGTCAGCGGGAGAGCAGGGGTGTGGCTGCTCACAGAGGGTGTAACCGGTTCCTGAAGGGCGAGCAGGGAGGGGCCAGGACTGCGGCACCCAGGCCGGATGCAGGGCTTCCTCCACGCACCAGGGGCCACAGGTGTGCGAGGTAAGGGGCCCTGTGAACATTCGGTTAACTCACAGAGCTGTCAGTCATGTGAGCGGAGACCCAGCAGGTGCTCAGTGCCCACACTTCCCGAGTGCACAGGTTTCCTGCTGCCACACCTGTTACCGCGTCACCAGGAAGCAAAGGAGGCTGCTGTTGATGCGGGTGGAGCTCAGGCGGTCTGGCCAGTGTTGGCCCTGGAGGTCTGTGGACACACTGGCGGGGGGGCGGTGGTGGTGGTGCAGGGATTCGCATAGTAACAGAGCATGAGCTCCCCGGGCAGTGTCCAGGGTTGTAGATGAGCGTGATTCCCCCCAGAGGAGCAAGTGCAGTGGACCCAGAACAGGGAGGTGGGACCACGCACACCATTGCATCTGCAGAAAGCAGGGGTGTGGGCAGTTTAAAAAGCTGCTCACGGGGCTTCCCTGGTGGCACAGTGGTTAAGAGTCCGCCTGCCAGTGCAGGGGACACGGGTTCGAGCCCTTGTCCGGGAAGATCCCACATGCCACGGAGCAACTAAGCCCATGCGCCACAACTACTGAGCCTGAGCTCTAGAGCCCGCGAGCCACAACTACTGAGCCCATGAGCCACAACTGCTGAGCCCACGTGCCACAACTACTGAAGCCCACGTAACTAGAGTCTGTGCTCTGCAACAAGAGAAGCCACCGCAATGAGAAGCCCGTGCACTGCAACAAAGAGCAGCCCCCGCTCGACACAACTAGAGAAAGCCCGCGCGCAGCAACGAAGACCCAACGCAGCCAAAAATAAAATTAATTAATTAAAAAAATACATAAATAAAAATAAAAAGCTGCTCAGGTGGCTTTAATGAATCTCCACCTCCACTTCCATCCTCCCCATCTGAGAACTGGCCCCAGACGCATTTAAAAGCATCCTGTCTTAAGTAGAAACTAGAGAGCAGAATCTCATATTCCTTTATCACGACTGCCACAGTATAGAGTTTAAGGCTTACTCTATCCAACAATAGGGTAGTTGGGGAGTTCTGTTCATTTCTTTATTCATCCCTGCATTATTCATGCCTTAATCACTCAGGGAATTCTCACAGTCACCTCTTATGTGAAAGGTGATGTGCTATCACACACAGCCCTGGGCATTCATTCCTCACAACGGCTTCGCATTACTTTAGAAAACCTTTGCTCTGCCATGCTAAGGAGAAATTTCCCCATGAAATCCATGTTTAGTGATTCATTCCTGACCCCCGATTGACTTTTATTCACCTTGTTTTCCCTTTAGCCACCCTTTAGCTTTGTGTAGCAGAATTAAAAGTTTGGGTCTCGGACAGATGAAATCGTAGAGAAAGAAACAAACGAGAAACATGAGCACCCTAAGGTCCCAGGAGGGGCTAACTTTTCAGATGGCCGCCACCGACAGTAGCTTGAGCTCAGCTCATGAGCACAATTCCAGACGTGGGGACCTAAGTGAGACAGAGGCCTTGGAGGCAGGGCCACGGCAGCTGTTGCTGTGATAACTGATGTTTATTTTCTGTGACCATGTGGAAGTCAGTGCTGGCCCCTAGCTGGTAACCTGAGTCTGGCACTGGCCTGGCCAAGCACTGATGGAGAGCTTCTGAAGCCACGGTGACAGGGAGAGGTTGAACGTGATCCGCTAGCACTACGAAGAGAATTCAGGAACAGGAGTGGACGCTGGCTGGAGAGGCGTAGACTAGAGTGAGTGTAAGTTACCAAGTGAAACACAGAATTTCTGAATTTGGACACTGGATCCATCTAATTGTCAGAGGCTGAAACATCCAGTGGGCTCTTTGTAGAATCTCGAGATAAGGGAAGACATGGAATATTAAAGCTGGAAAGGAAAACACTGAATTGGGCCACATTCAATGTGGGCAAAAAATATCGTATGCAAAGGGGAAAAGGCAAACACAAGCTGGAGAAAATATTTATAACATATATGATCAAGGGTTAATATACCTAATGCAGTTTGTATAAATTAATATAAGGTAAATAACCCAACAGAAGAGTACATAAAGCTGATGATTTAGCAAAGCAACCAGCATAAGAGAGGTAAGTGACCTTATTTAAATGTGTCAACTTCACTAGTAATAAAATAAATGCAAATAAAAGCAAAACTGAGATGTCTTTTTTTTTTTTTTTTTTTTCGGTGTAGGGGGTTTTCACTGTTGTGGCCTCTTTGTGGCCTCTCCCGTTGTGGAGCACAGGCTCCGGACGCGCAGGCTCAGCGGCCATGGCTCACGGGCCCAGCTGCTCCGCGGCATGTGGGATCTTCCCGGACCCGGGCACGAACCCGCGTCCCCTGCATCAGCAGGCGGACTCTCAACTGCTGTGCCACCAGGGAAGCCCAGGAAATGTATTTTTAATAACATAATACATTTTCAAGGAGATTCAATGGCTGAACTAGAACTCGAACCCCGCTTCCCAGATTCCCTGTCCAATCCCGTCCCACTTGCCCTGCTGCTTAACCTTTCAGCAATCCAAAGCCTTAGGTTCTGCCCGTGGGTGATTAGCAAGGGGGGAGGGAGGTGAGGGATGAAAAATAGGAAGGTTCCCAGGTTCCTCCACCTTCAGTGGGTAGAGAATTTCCCACCCACTTCTGATCACCACGCTATCAACAACGACAATAATGACAAAAGTGTGTGCTGTCTAAGAGGACGCATCACGCCAAGTTCACAATTCTGTTTCTGTAGAAAGCACCAAGGTAGTAGCTGCAGAGTAGCCACATCCGTCTTGACATCAGCCTCAAACAGTTACGATCATAGTGAGCTTTCCAGTTTTCCCTTAATAATCAATATTCAAGCTACCAAATACTCACTTTAAAAAAAACTGAGGGCTTCCCTGGTGGCGCAGCGGTTGAGAGTCCGCCTGCCGATGCAGGGGACGCGGGTTGGTGCCCGGGTCCGGGAAGATCCCACATGCTGAGCTGAGCCGGCGCGTCCAGAGCCTGTGCTCCGCAGCGGGAGAGGCCACAACAGTGAGAGGCCCGCGTACCACGAAAAAAACCCCAAAAAACTGAATATGCATTTTGGACCTGTTTACGCCTTCAGCTCCAGCATCCTTTGATACTATGTTGCTTTCCCAAGCTTGTTACAGGCTGAACAAAGCAGCACGTACTCATTCTCGCCCTCACCCCACTAATTTCTATTTTAGGGGCAAAGCACTTAGTCCTTGCTCCCCTGGAACATGCTGGTTATCGACAATCGCCTTTTCAAGGCTTTTATCCCTCTCGACAAACATTCTCAGTTATATTCTGCCTTCGGGGGCTAGTCCCCAGTTGTCTAACTCCAGTTTCACTGAGTCTTTTTGTTTTTTTTTTGGCCACACCGCATGGCTTGTGGGATCTTAGTTCCTCGGCCAGGGATTGAACGCAAGCCCTCGGCAGTGAAAGCCCAGGTCCTAACTGCCAGGGAATATCCTTCATTGAGTCTTTTTGAATTGTAGCAACTAGAATTCCTAAAGAAAGAATTCATAGTAATTTGCGTGAGGATTTGTGTGTTAGAAGATCTGCACCCTGGAATGACTGCCCAACCAGAGCGGAAGCAGGTCCAGGGCCTCCTGCTGTGCCAGGTGCCAGGTGTTAACATTTTTGTGGCTGGATCTTGTGGCAGCCCAGAAGATTCCTGGGGAGGGCCAGCCATCTGAAGGCAACAGCGGGACATTTAGGGAGCTTGTGAGGCTGCTGTCACCGGTGGATAAGGAAGCATTTCAGTATTTTAACAACCAGACAATAAGCCTCGCTTATGTGCTCAAACGCTTTCTGTCTTATTTTCCTCATCATACTGTCATCAGGTTTGCGTTTCAAAAGCGAAAACTGTATTTCTAGTTTAGTTTGCTCATCGAGCACTCAGTGGGGTATCCGGCCAAGTAGAACCAGCATCTGGGTCATTTCAGAGTGTGGGTCAAACGGACCCACGGAATGTGGATCATCAACTGCAGACTCTGAACCACGTCCTCTAGCTTCTGTCACTGGGTTAAACACACAACACAGATGCTGCAAGTTCCAACACCCCAAAACCCACAAGGTGATTGACATTAGGCTGGGACTAACAGAAGTCAGGCAGCAGGCAGGTAAGTCTCTGAAAGACAGCTGAATCCATGATCCATAACCCTGGGACTATATGTCATCTGACCTCCAACAGCCCCAAGGATCATGGATTGCACCGAAGCAATTTCTACTAAAAAATGTCTGTCTTAATTTGCTAATCCCATATTCCCTGTCAGAGTTTCCAGTTTTGCTCACTATTTTTTTTTAATATATAAATTTATTGATTGATTTTTGGCTGTGTTGGGTCTTCATTGCTGCGCGCGGGCTTTCTCTAGTTGTGGCGAGCGGGGGTTACTCTTCGTTGAAGTGCGCGGGCTTCTCAATACGGTGGCTTCTCTTTTTGTGGAGCATGGGCTCTAGGCGCACGGGCTTCAGTAGTTGTGGCGCCGGGGCTTAGTTGCTCCGTGGCATGTGGGATCTTCCCGGACCAGGGCTTGAACCCGTGTCCCCTGCATTGGCAGGCAGGTTCTCAACCACTGTGCCACCAGGGAAGCCTCTGCTCACTTCTTTTTAAAATTGTGAATCTCCACTTCATTCTCCACTCCCAGCTTTATTGATATATAACTGACATATAACATTGTATAAGTTTAAGGTGTACAATGTGATTACACCGTCTATTGTGAAATGATTATCACAGTAAGGTTAGTTACCCAAATATTACTCCACATATTTACCTTTGTTTTGTGGTGAGAACATTTGTGATCCACTCTATTAGCAACTTTCAAGTATAAAATACAGCTTTGTTAACTATTGTCACCATGCTGGACACTAGCTCCCCAGAATTTATTCACTTTATTACTGGAAGTTTGTGCCTTTGACCAACATCTCCCAAGTCCCTCTACCTGAGCCTCTGCCAACCACCATTCTACTCTCTGTTTCTATGAGTTTAGCTTTTTTAGATTTCACATATAAGTGAGATCATACAGTGTGTGTCTTTGTCTGACTTATTTCGTTTAGCATAATGCCTTCGAGGCTCATCCATGTTGCTATAAACTAAGGACTTCCATCTTTTTTTATGGCTGAATAATATATGTAATCTCACATCTTCTTTATCCGTTCATCCATTGATGGAAACGTATATCTTGATCATGAATAATGCTGCAATCTTTGAGGTAGTGATTTCATTTCCTTGGGATATATACCCGTAAGTGAGATTGCTGCACCATATGGTACTTGTATTTTTAAGTTTTTAGGGAGCTGCATGCTGTTTCCATAGTGGCTGCACAAATTTACATTCTCAGCAGCAGCAGACAAGGGTTCCCTTTTTTCCACATCCTCTCCGGAACTTATCTCTTTTCCTTTTGATGATAGTCATTCTAACAGGTGTGAGCTGATATCTAACTGGTTTTGGTTTGCATTTCCCTGATGATCAGTGATGATGAGTACATTTTCATGTAGCTGTTGGTCATTTGTATGTCTTTGGAAAAATATCTATTCAGTTAGTGGTTTGGGATCTCAAAGGGGAGGCAGGCAATTCACATGGAGATGGAAAAGGGAGGCTTGGTAAACAAATGTTTGCTGGGCCAGGCAGAGACAGTGGGATTCAGAAAGGAGTTTTAAGAGACTTTGCTGGGTTCCTGCCTGCCCACCTGCTTAGTTCACGCTAGAGTTACCTATGGTGACAGCTCCTCTCCCGGAACAGGTCTTCCAGCTACATTTTTTAGTCAGCTAAGCGGGGAGGTCAGGGGTTCTTCCTGAGTCTGTTTCTTAAAAGTAATCAACGTAAATTAATCCTCATACCAAGAGACACATTTCGGGGTGGCAGAGTTTGCTCCCCTATATATGAGAAGTGCTAGCCAAAGCAATCAGGCAAGAAAAAGAAAAGGCATCCACATTGGAAGGGAAGAAGCAAACGTGTCTCTGTTTGCAAATGACATGATGTTATATATACAGAAAACCAAGACTCCAGAAAATTACTAGAACTAATAAACAAATTCAGGAAAGTTGCAGGATACAAAATCAACATGCAAAAGTGAGTTGCATTTCTCCACCTCATTTTAATTCTCCTAGCCTCAGACGAACATCATCAGGGCCATGCATCCTCTTCCTATATTTTCATTTCTTTCTTTTTCCAACTAAAGTAAGAGACACAGGAGGCAGGAAAGCTGTCAAGTACCAGGTAAAGGCTCTCAGGACGTTCAGGGAACAAGTGCCAGCAATGAACCATTAATGTGAATGATCTTCCTCTGAAATGAGCAAACAAATACCAGCCTTTTGCAGCCTTTGCCTCTCCTGTTCTTTCTGATGATTGCTTCAGAGGTCTGGCTGTTGGCTGTACCATAAAGGTGAGATCAGAGGACAAGAATTAGTTATTCTTGGGAGATTAGAGGACAAGAATGCTATCTGCGGTTAATAAGTCAAAACCACCTGGGGATAGTCCTGGGCCTCCAGGTCACACAGTGAAATTTCTCTTTCTTAAGATTGGAATAGTTGTGCTAAAAGTTACACTTTAAAATCAGCTTTGGGCCGTTTCTTGGCACAGAGTGAAAGTCATTTGGGTTCAGGGATACGTGGGAATAAATAGGAAAATGTTCTACATGTTGCACATTTGTGTGTGTGTGTGTCTAAGCATACACACTTGCAGAGTACCAAGGGATGCTCAGGAACTGTGTGACCACTTTCCTAAGTGTGTTGTTAGCATACATGAAAAAGGAACATTTTGACCAGAATCACTTTCCATACACCTGACAGCCAAGTGATCCTGGCAGGAAAATATATTGCTGGAGTAGCCTCAGAATCTTCCAGCTGGGCTTAGCTGGGGACACTCAATCCTGTCCTAGCTCAGAGAACTGGGCTATGGAGCAATGAACCAGTAGGTCGGCTGGATTATTCAAAAAAGAAAAAAGGGAAATCTTGGATTCAGGTGTTTGAGTACAAGGTAACATCCACCACCACTTGGCTTAGATGCACAGAAAAGCTCCAATCAAGTCATATATTTAAGGGAGCAAAGTTATATCAAGAGATAGCCTTGATGGGATGCTTTAGGAATTTCCTCAAGGTCTGTGTATTTAATAATACATCTTCATTTTCCTAATTATGCTTTTTATAGTCTTCAGATACACCATGAAAGTTGAAATGGGGGTTGACATTTTTGGATAAAGATCTGTATATCCATGCATGAAAATAGTCAATTTGAGTTTTTAGAAACATAGGTCCTGCGTGATATTTACATGTTTAACAGAATTTGGGAATTGTTAGGCAGAGCTTCCAAGCATGCCAGGACTAACGGATTGGTCACCATCGGGCAAGCACACTGTTGCTTACATTCTGCTGGGTAGCCCAGCCTCGCTGGAGGGAAAATAACCACTTTTAAGAGGGCAGCAGGCATATCACAAATGAGTTTTGCAATGGCATTCAGAGCACGGAAACCAATTTCGTTAATATGATGAAGTAATTATAGCTATAAAACTCTGCGAACGGTATTCAGATGGAGGACAGTAGGACAGGGTGTGTCAGAAGTCAGAAAGCAGTGGCGTCAAACCACTGGCCACGAGAAGGCTTCAGAGCCCTCCAAGTCACATACGTCCTGATTTGAATGCTAAAATCTTATCATATGTAATGCAAAGCTTTTTTATTAATGACGCTTGCACGCAGAGTAAAGAACTGTTCACAGACCTTTAGCATCAGAGCTTGAAAGAAAGCATTAAATGAGAGAGAGATAGATATAAATGCACTTATATAATATATTGATCATCTCACATATACATATAAGATTATAAACTTGGGAATTTCACATCTGCGCACTTTTGAACCAGAGAAAACAGAACACATTTTGTCAAATTTAAGAGCCTCTTTAATCGTGCTGGGCGCTTGGCATGAATCCACACTTGAACTTTGGGAGCTATAAAATCTGTTTACCCTGAGTAAAATACAATTTCCTGTTTAGGGGCCTGGGAGGAAGAAAGCCTTTCAAAAGAGGCTTGTTGAAATCCTTAAAGTGTTCTTGGACATTAAGAAAACAATAGCTGGCTGTATTAAGTGCAAATGTAGTAGAAACATAGGGATTATATTTCACCTAAAGCACACATGAATTTACAAATCCGGGAAGGGAGAGATTTGGTTTTGCTGAACTAAGATAGTTGAAAAATAGTTGGTGAACATTTGACAAAATCAAAATGTTACAGTATTTGTCAGCCTGTCCTGGAAATGAACTCTTACCTGCATAAAACAAGGGGCCCTGTCCTTTAAATCACTTCAGGGTACTGGTCATTGTAACTTATGAAAACATGAAGGTTTTAGGGCAACACAAATTCACCGGTAAGACTCTCCAAATACACAGGGAGGGAGGTCAGTATTAGCTGATTCTTTGACGTTTCATCGGTACGATGGCAAAGACATTTTAACAGAGGCACGAAGACTGACCCTTGACCAGGTCAAGGGTGGTGAAAAGAGGTTAGCAGTCCTTTCAGGCTGGACTCCTACCATCAGGCGGGAAGCCAGGGGCTTAGTGTCTAACAGGAGGCATGTGGGAGGGCCAGGAATGGATGGAGGGGGAAGAAGGAAGTGGGAGGGTTGGAAAGGAGGTCGGGGAGAGGAGAGAGGGAGCTAGAGGTGACCAGAGAAAGAAATGAAAGACGTGCAAACAGGAGGAAGGGGGTCAGAGCCGACTCGTCCTGATTTAGACGATACCAGAAAATAAAGGTCTGGTGAAAATGCTACTCACCGCCCCCAACAATTAACTTGGTGAGGAGACAAAGATAAAGTAGGTAACAAACCTTCCTTCCTAAGCACATGGTGAGGAGACGATCGGAGAGGCCCCCCTTCTTCCCATGGCACTTATTTCCTTACGCGCAGGTTTTGTACTGTCTTGAAAAAACAGACGCCAGCTGTTGAGCGGGTGACAGCTGCCCACTGTGACACATGTATTTGTTTGCCCTGTTTTTCCATCGTCATCTACTTTGCCACGAAAGATCATGGGGAAGAAGACCTCCCAAATTTCTATTCTATTTTGGGAGGAATTAGAACGGGCTTTGAGCAAGGAGTCAAAATCTGTTTTCCAGCATGAAGGTGTTCATTGATTATAAAACCCTTAAGGTGGGCAGGAAGTAGAAAAAGGAGGTCAGATAAAAGCAAAAAAGCAAAACACACACACAAAAAACCCCCAAAACCCAACAAAACGAAAACATCCTATTTCTTTCTTTCGAAAACCAGTCTTCCCCAAAGAAGGTGGGTCAGCCCGTGAGGGCGGGAACGGGGTGGGGGGTGAGGAGCACACGTCAAGACCACTTCTAGAGCTCTGAAACTCTGAGGATAGAAAAGCCAACTAATTCAGTAGAGTATGGCGCTTTAGGGACTTCCCTGGCGGTCCAGTGGTTAAGACTCTGCCTTCTAATGCAGGGGGTTCGGGTTCGGTCCCTGGTCGGGGAGCTAAGATCCTGCATGCATCATGGCCAAAAAACCAAAACAGAAGACAGAAGCAATATTGTAACAAATTCAATAAAGACTTTAAAAAAGAAAAAAAGAAAGAAAATGAGGCTTTAGATATGTGGTATCAAAACACACTCCTTACCTTGTAAGCCAGGTGCTCAATTAGCTCTTCTTTTTTAAAAAAATTTAAACTTCATTGTGGTAAGAACACTTAACATGAGCTCTACCCTCTTAATACATTTTTAAGTGCACAATGTATCAATGGTATTGTTGACTATGGGGGACGTGGTTGTACAGCAGGCTCCTAGGGCTTTTTCATCTTGCTTAAAAGAAACTTTCTGCCTGTTGATTAGCTACTCCACAATCATCCCCTTTCCCCGGCCCTTGGCAACTACTGCTCCACTCACTGATTCTTTGAATTTGTTTTAGGTATCTCATATAAACAGAATCATGGAATATTTGTCTTTCGGTGACTGGTTTATTTCACTTAGTATACTGTTCTCGAGGTTCTCTCATATCGCAGGATTTCCTTGTTTTTTAAGGCTTAATGGTATTCCATTGTGTATATATACCACATTTTCTTTATCCATTCATCTGACGATGGACATTTACGTTGCTTCCGCATATTTGTTATTGTGAACAGTGCTGCTGAAACGGAGCAGGACCCTATGAGCCTTCCCCGCTCTGTGTGTCTCAGCCTGCTTTTGTCTATGGAAAAACTTTAGCAAAAGGATAAGTTTAATCAGAGAAGTGAGGAAATGCAGACACAAAGGAAAACAGCCAAAGGAGACCAAAAAAATAATAGTTTAGTCAGTAAGCAAAGTCAAGGACCTTTAGTTCCTCCTCAAGGGCTCTAGATAATATTCTGAGCCATATCCTGTGAGCTGACTTATAGATACTGAAACCGCCACCAGCTGGAAGAAGTGAATTACATGATGACCAGACTGTAGCCATGACATAAGCTGCCACAATTTTGGGAATTGGCCTCAAAGAAATGGAAACAAACGGACCCTGTAACTGAAGATGAACTGTACCTAAAACAATCAAGATGACTCTGATTGGTCAGACCACCGATGACCAGTTTCAAGATGACTGTCAGAGCTGCCTGTGCTGTTTCTGCATGGAGCCCCCTCCCTCTGTCTATAAAAGCCTTTGGACAGGCGTCCGCTCTCCCTGCCACACCCCAGTTGCCGGCATCCAAAATAAAGCAAATTTTCCTTTCCACCATCCTGGCCTCTTTATTGGCTTTTGAGAGGCGAGCAGCCAGACGGCACTTTCGGTTACACTACAATGAACACGGAGGTGCTGACATTTCTTTGAGATCCTGATTTCAATTCTCTTGGATAAATAAATACTCAGAAATGGAGTGCTGGATCATATGGTAGTTTTATTTTTATTTTTTTGAGGAACGTCCATACTGTTTTCTATAGCAGGTGTACCATTTTGCGTCCTCATCAACAGTGCACAAGAATTCCAGTTTCCCCACCTCCTTGCCAACACTTACTGTCCTTTTATAAAAAAATTATAGCCATCTTGACAGAAGTAAAGTGGCATCTCATTGTGATTTTGATTTGCATTTCCTCGATGATTAGTGATGTTGAGCATTTTTTTCCATATACCTGCCTGTTGGCTATTTGCATGTCTTCTTTGGAAAAACATCTCTTCAAGTCTTCAGCCCATTATTTAATCAGGTTATTAGTTTTTTAAAAAATTGAGTTATAGGAGTTCCTTATATATTTTGGATATTAACCCCTTATCAGATAATAGATGGTTTGCAAATATTTTCTCCCATTCTTCAATTGCTTTATCACTGTGTTAATTTCTTCCTTTGCTATGCAGAAGCTTTTTAGTCTGATGTTGTCCTACTTGTTTATTTTTGTTTTTGTTGCCTGTGTTTTTGATGTCATAGTCGTGAAGTCATTGCCAAGACCAATGACATGGAGGTTTTTTCCCTATGTTTTATTCCAGGATTTTTTTGGTTTCAAGTCTTATGGTTGTGTCTTTAAGCCATTAAGAGTTGATTTCTGTTTATGGTGTAAGATAAGGGTCCAATTTCATTCTTTTGCATGTGGATATCCAGTTTTCTCAGTACCATTTGCTGAAGACACTACCCTTTCCCCATTGTGTATTCTTGGCACCCTTGTCAAAGATCAGTTGACTGTATAGGCTTGGATTTATTTCTGGGTTCTTTATTTTGTTCCATGGTTTTATATGTCTATCTTTATGCCAGTGTCACACTGTTTTGGTTACTTTAGCTTTATAATATAGTTTGAAATCAGGAAGTGTGATGCCTCTAGCTTTCTTCTTTTTTTAAAAAAATGTGAGAAAATAAAAGTTTAATAACATGTATACATGGGAGAGATCAGGAAAACAGTAACTCTCCAAAATAGCCAAAACCTGCACCTTAAGTACCCCATCCTTCTTTCCCAATATTGATTTGGCTCTTCATGGTCTTTTGCAGTTCCATATGAATTTTTGAATTGCTCTTTCTAGTTAAAAAACTCATTGTGATTTCAATAAGGATTGCGTTAAATCTGTAATCTGCTTTGGGTAAAGTGGACATTTAACAATATGAAGTCTTCCAATCCATGAAAAGATATGCATTTCTATTTGTTTGTGTCTTGTTTAATTTCCTTCATCAATGTTTTGTAGCTTTCAGTATACAAGCCTTTCACCTCCTTAGTTTATTCCTAAATATTTTATTCTTTTTGGTTCTATTGCAGATGGAATTGTTTTCCTAATTTCCTTTTCAGATAGTTCTTTGTTAGTTTTTTGAAAACCAGGTGATTTTTTAATGTTGATTTTGTATTCTTCAACTTTACTGAATTTTAAAATTAGCTTTAACAGTTTTTTATAGAGTCTTTAAGGTTTTCTCTAAATAACATCATGTCATCTGCAAAGAGACAGTTTTGCTTCTTCCTTTCTGATGTGGAAGGCTTTCATTTATTTTTTTCTTGCCTGATTACTCTGGCTAGGACTTCCAATACTACATTAAATAGAAGTGGTGAGAGTGGGCATCTTTGCCTTGTTCCTGATCTTAGAGGAGACGTCTTCAGTTTTTCACCATTGAGTATGATGTTAGCTGTGAGCTTGTCGTATATGGTCTTTATTTTGTTGAGATAATTTTCTTCTAGTTTGTTTCCTTCCTAGTTTGTTGAGTTTTTTTTTTTTATCGTGAAGAGGGTTGAATTTTGTCAAATGATTTTTCTGCAGCTATTAAAATGATCATGTGTTTTTTATTCTTATTCTGTTAATGTGGTATATCACATTGATTGATTTTCTCATACTGAGCCGTTCTTGCATCCCAGAGACATATCCTACTTGGTCATAGCATATGATCCTTTTAATGTGCTGTTAGATTAGATCTGCTAGTATCATGCTGAGAACTTTTGCATCTATATTCATCGGGGGTATTTGCCTGTAGTTTTCATTTCTTGTGGTATCTTCTTCTGACTTTGGTATCAGGGTAATGCTGGCCTCACAAAATGAGTTTGGAAATGTTCCCTCCTCTTCAACTTTTTTTGGCAAGAGTTTGAGAAGAAGTGGTGATATAAAGATCATAAGTGACTACTATGAACAATTATATGCCAACAAATTGGATGACCTAGACAAAATGGATAAATTCCTGGAAACGTAAGACCTACCAAGACAAACCGATGAAGAAATAGAAGGTCTGAACAAATCTGTAACTAGCGTGGGGATTGAATCAATAATCAAAAACCTCCCAACAAAGAAAAACCCAGGACCAGATGGCTTTGCTAGTGAATTCTGTCAATTAGTTCTTTATTCTAGAAACTTTGTGTCTCTCTGTCCTCCAACTGTACTAGAACATCATGGTGGGGTAGGTGAAGGTATCAGACAATCTTTCCTTCTCCAATCTTCTGTTCTGACATATTTAAGTGTAACCAAAAAGAGGAATTTTAATCCTGAGTGCCATTAACTCCACATTCTTTATGTGGATAAAACTTTTTTGCTTATTTCTGTTAGTGTAAACTCCTTTGGCTTAAGGAATTCTGGTCAAGACTCCAGACCTAATGTTCAGATCTGAAAAGATTGTGTGCATTGGATAATCGCATCCCTGAGTCAAACAAACAAACAAACAAACAAACAAACAAAAAGAAATTAGGAATGTCTGCAGCTCCCGTTATCATGTTCTCTCATTTATAAATCGGTATATTTATGGAAAGTAAGTTTTCTGAGTAAGCTATTTTCGGTGACATTCCAGAAGCAAGAAATTCAAGGTCTGTTTTGCTTAAATTGGAAAGAAAAATGTAAGTGGGAGGAGGAAAGGGGAAACAGTGGAGCAAACAGCTGAGCAAAAGGCTGATGAATGTAACCTGTTTGATGGAGCTCATATTTTACTTAACGTTTTGCGTTTTGGCTGCCACTGCTGGGGCCAAAGCCTCCAAGCTTGGCATGAGTTTCCAGGGGCTTTATGATCTGAGCTGATCAGCCTGGCCTTGGATTCTCCTCCATGGCTGCCCATCTGCAGCTGGAGGGCCACGTCCTGTGCACATGGTTTCTGAGGTTCCACCCGTCCAGCTCAGGGTCTCCCCACTTCCACCTACAGCCTTAAGCAGTTTGCTTCACGTATTCATACACTTTCCTGGCTGCTGTAGGCATGAGAGTCTGCAACCCCTGGATCCTTTCTTAAACGTGGTAGAGTCAGTAGTGAATTCTGAGAAGCTTCAAAAGGGACACAAAAACATGGGCAGAAATTGCCTGCTTCTGCTATGTCTCATGGTTGCTGTGGCACCTACCTGGCAGGCTTTCTTGTGCACACAGCCTTGATTTTATAACGTATTTCAAGTCTAGTTTGACCTAACCAGGCAGGCCCACCATGGGTGAGTCTGAGCCCACTCCAGCCTCATGATGTGAGAACTTTTCGGGTCTTCTGGAGGCTCCTTGGAGAAAACAGAATAGGCCAGTCCTGAACTAGAGCTTTCCTTGTGACCCCTGATGAAGCCAATAGCTCTTCCCACCCCTACCCTGCCCCCAGATACACACCCTGACCTGACCTCGATCCTAGCATCAATCTGCCCATGTTGATTTCTCTCTCACGGCTCGTGGAGACTTTTCCTGATGCCCATCCTTCCAGAAACGGGTTGTTTTGTGCTCTTACAGAGGTTTGAAGTCCTGAGTGGGGACAATAGTGCCGAAGAATTTGGTAGACAAGCAGATTGTGGAAAAGGAGTAATTCAGAGCTTTGGCCTGTATCTGTGACCAGGTGTGGTCGTCGAGCATGAGCTGCCCCTGCAGCTTGAGGAGGGGCATGGGACACCTCTACTTTGCTGCCCAGGTGTCAGCAAGTGTCTGTGCCTATGGCTCTCACCCATCCCTCAAGGGCTAAGATGGAGTTTTCTAAAATCTCATATACTGAGAATTCAGTTCTCTTTCTGAGAAAAATCTGGGTACCAGCTCTCAAGATAATTTTTTTTTTCTGATTATAAGAGTGATGTCTAGGGATTTTCCTGGTGGCGCAGTGGTTAAGAATCCGCTTGCCAGTGCAGGGGACACAGGTTTGAGCCCTGGTCTGGGAAGATCCCACATGCCGTGGAGAAACTAAGCCCGTGCGCCACAACTACGGAGCCTGTGCTCCAGGGCCCGTGAGCCACAACTACTGAGCTCACGTGCCACAACTATGAAGCCTGCGCGCCTAGAGCCTGTGCTCCGCAACAAGAGAAGACACTGAAATGAGAAGCCCCTGCAATGAGAAGCCCGCGCACCGCAATGAAGAGTAGGCCCCGCTCGTCGGAACTAGAGAGAGCCTGTGCGCAGCAACGAAGACCCAATGCAACCATAAATAAATAAATAAATAAATAAATAAATAAAATTTATTTTTTTTTAAAAAAGAGTGATGCCTACTAATTTCAGAAATTAAAATACTGGTGCTCTCACCATCCCAAATTAGTCTTTCTTAGCAGTATGGTTTATTTCTTCCAATCTTTTTTTTTGAACATATGTTAGAACTAGAAAGATGAAATATATTGGAATAATACTATACAGTATTATGTTTTGGATACTATTCTTTCCATTTAACAAACTTTTTTTTTTTTTTTTAGGGAACAAACTTTCATTTTGAAAGCAATAAAGTGAATGGAATGCCAGCAAATAAGAAGTAAAGGAGGGCTTCCCTGGTGGCGCAGTGTTTGAGCGTCCGCCTGCCGATGCAGGGGACGTGGGTTCGTGCCGCGATCCAGGAAGATCCCACATGCCGCGGAGCGGCTGGGCCAGTGAACCATGGCCGC
Organism: Lipotes vexillifer; assembly: GCF_000442215.2. Lineage (NCBI taxonomy): Eukaryota > Metazoa > Chordata > Mammalia > Artiodactyla > Lipotidae > Lipotes > Lipotes vexillifer. The sequence goes on along the minus strand of NW_006784423.1, from coordinate 1,894,898 downwards.
TGAGCCTGTGCGTGCTGAGCCTGTGCGTCCCGAGCCTGTGCGTCCCGAGACTGTGCTCCGCGGCAAAAAAAAAAAAAAAAAAGAAGTAAAGGAGTCTTGTTTCAACTTGAACCACCCCTCTCCCCATTCACACACAGTATTACTGCCCAGGGAGACACACCTTTACCTCTTGTTCTTGTAAAGGAATTTAAAAGCACGTTTATTCCTCTATTTGGTAATTTATTAGAGTTAGGCTGTATCTATTAATTTTGCATAGTGTGGGTGTAGATTTCAGGTCAATCACAATTCCCCCATCTTCTCTGCCCCTCTCCATTTTAAAAGTATTTCTTTTCTTTTTTTTTTTTTTTTTTGCTGTGTGCAGGCCTCTCACTGTTGTGGCCTCTCCCGTTGCGGAGCACAGGCTCCGGACGCGCAGGCTCAGCGGCCATGGCTCACGGGCCCAGCTGCTCTGCGGCATGTGGGATCTTCCCGGACCGGGGCACGAACCCGTGTCCCCTGCATCGGCAGGCGGACTCTCAACCACTGCGCCACCTGGGAAGCCCTAAAAGTATTTCTTTTAATGCTTTCATTCTACTTTTACAACTTTCTGCAAGGTACTTGAGCCTCTATTTTCTGTTTCATCGCATTTCGTCATTTCCTCCTGAGTTTCCACCAGGTAAGTGGGGGAGAGTCACAGCCGGCCACACCCCCTGCGCCTCTCAGCTCTTCGCAATCCCATCATCACTTTTCTTGGATGGGGTTCGTCACCCCCTGCGCCTCTCAGCTCTTCGCAATCCCATCATCACTTTTCTTGGATGGGGTTCGTCACCCCCTGCGCCTCTCAGCTCTTCGCAATCCCATCATCACTTTTCTTGGATGGGGTTCGTCACCCCCTGCGCCTCTCAGCTCTTCGCAATCCCATCATCACTTTTCTTGGATGGGGTTCGTGACAGTTTTGTTCTCGTCTTCAATGGTATTGAATGGGTATATCTGTGCTTGGCTTATGGGTTGATATTAAATACTGAAAACCATGAAGTTTTATAATATTTACTGTAAAGGTGAAAAATTGTCAGAAGAAGCAAGCAGTAAGCTTGACCATGTAAGAAGAAAACACTCACCTATATTACTAAACCTGTGCCTCTGGCAGGGGAGAGACCTAATTTTTTTGGTCTGATGCCGTGGTTCCTGCACTGTGGGTGAAGTGCCCTGGAGCATCAACCCAACTTAGAGACCCTGAGATATTTCAAATCCTCATGGGGAAGACTGCGTCCTTGATATCTGCCCCCCCACCCCGCCCCGATGTGGACAACTAGCTCGAGGTCATTTGTGGTTCCAGCACCAGATAGAGTTCTGTCCTTTGCCAAAGACATGCTCTGTAATAAAATAAAGCTAAAAGTTCGGAAACAAGTGATAGTGAATTAGTTGGCAAGGGCTGCTATAACAAAACACCATAGCCTGGGAGGCTTAAACAACAGAAATTTATTTTCTCACAGTCCTGGAGGCTGGAAGTCCGGCAAGGTCGATTTCTCCTGAAGCCTCTCTCCTTGGCTTTCCGGGTGCTGTTGAAGGGCATCAGGTAAGCCACCCAAAATATGCCACTTTGGCATAAGGACTATTTTGAGCTGAAGCCATTTGAGAGTCAACAGATGCAGGAAGGGTTCTCTGCTCTCCCTCATCTGCCTAAAGCAGACTTTGTGAAGCGCTCCCTCAGCCCCTCCCCCTCCCCGGTGATAAGAATGACTCATTGTCATAGATGGAGGTCACACCAGGTGAGCTGGCATAAAAAGACCTCATTAACATAACCCTTATCTTCCATTAGTTCTCCCATCTATTTCCTAGTAACTTCCCCAAGATTTATCGTCCCTTGAAGCCAAACCCCCTTCTTTTGTTAAGATGGTATATGAGTCCCCAAGTCTAACTGCCTTTTTTAGTTTCACGTCTTTTCTGTGAACTCTCATGCATGTAAATATTAATCAAAATTGTGGCTCTTCTATTAATCTGTCTTTTGTTCGTTTAATTTGCAGGCCCATAAGCATAGAACCTAGGAGCCTAGAGGAACAGTTTTCTCCTGAATCCACCTTCTTGCTATGTCCTCACCTGGCCTTTTCTCTGTGCACACCTGCCCCAGGTGTCTCTTCCTCTTTTTGTAAGAACACCAATCCTGTAATTAGGGCCACACCCGTATGACTTTGTTTAACTTTAATCACCTCTTTAAAGGCACCATCTCCAAATACAGTTATATTGGAGGTTAGGGCTTCAACATATGAATTTCAGGGACACGATTCAGTCGATAACAGATTGTGTTCCGTCTGATTCTTTTATAAAAAATTAATTAATTAATTTTTGGCTGCGTTGGGTCTTCGTTGCTGCGCGCGGGCTTTCTCTAGTTGTGGCGAGCGGGGGCTACTCTTCATTTCGGTGCGCGGGCTTCTCATTGTGGTGGCTTCTCTTGTTGCGGAGCACGGGCTCTAGGTGTGCGGGCTTCAGTAGTTGTGGCATGCAGGCTCAGTAATTGTGTCTCGTGGGCTCTAGAGCGCAGGCTCAGTAGTTGTGGCACACGGGCTTAGTTGCTCCGTGGCATGTGGGACGTTCCTGGATCAGGGCTCGAACCCGTGTCCCCTGCATTTGCAGGCGGATTCTTAACCACTGGACCACCAGGGAAGCCCCCATCTGATTCTGAAGTTTGAAAAGTTGCTCAGTGCCCGACAGGCACACATCCAAATAGTAAGAAATTGTGTTTATTAAAGAATTAAACAAAAATTATTTTTTCTTTCAACTTATACATATTGTTTTTTTCATAGGCTACTCTGCTGTTAGGGCATAAACGCTTATTAAGTTGTTTGAACCTAACTACTTAGTAAACAGACTGTTGAGTGTTTCTTTGACATAGGGGCACCATGGAACAATGGCTGAGACCCTGGGGTGCTGTGAATGGAGAACATTTGGGTCTAGTCTGCTGGAGGATCTTCTCTTGCAGGTGTGGATGGCGTGAGGTAGGGGTGTATCCTGGCACCCAGACTCGGTCCCCGCCCTTGCTTTAGTGACTGGCCTCACTTGTGCCCAGAGGGCCTCTGCTTTACTAATGCTGCCGGCATGAGTCACCAACTCGGACAAAAGTGGGCGTGGCAGAAACCGAGATCAAAGACAATTCTTGACTTTTAAGTTAAAAAATGAAGACCAAGCCAAACCCCAAACACCTCCATCCAGTTTCAGAAAAGGAAAAATCTGTGCACAGCACAATTGGGCAGAACTGGCCTGTCTGCTATTCACATGCTCCAACCCCTGCACCGCCCCGCAAGCCTGGATAAAGTGAAGGAAGGGCAGACAGGAGGCGGGGGCTGGAGTGGGGTCCTCGTCACGTCTGTCCTCGCCGGCGGGTCTGGGGGATCTCTGCTTTCAGTCCTGAGGGATGTCCCCGGCGGGCAAGCAGGACGCCTGAGACCCTGCTCGCACAGCAGCCGGGACTGTAGATGACAGAGAAACGGGAGAGCTGGTGGCGGGTGGGAAGTGGAACTCAGCGTACTCCAACCTGGACTGACTGAGGACAGGCTGCCATCACCTGGAAATGACCACTTGATATTCTCCATTAGGTGGAATGGAGCTCAAGGTAAAAATAAAAGTCACATAAGAGGGGCTTCCCTGGTGGCGCAGTGGCTGAGAGTCCACCTACTGATGCAGGGGACGCGGGTTCCTGCCCCAGTCCGGGAAGATCCCAC
>NW_006784423.1:1890927-1891193 GCF_000442215.2 Lipotes vexillifer | reverse complement strand
AAAAAAAAAAAAAAAAAAAAAAAAAAAAAAAAAAAAAAAAAAGTCACATAAGAGAAAGTAAGCTACGTTTCTACATGTTGGAGTTTTTAGATAGAAAGTGTCATGCCTCTATCAGCTCCATGAGTTTACAAACTTTATAAGACTTGAAGAACCAAAAAATCTTTGAGACACAATAGCTGAATCAGCAGAAGCTGTTATGGGTATTTAGAAAATCTGAATATCAATGGAGATCCAAACTGACTGTAGCGGGTTAGTGTCCCCCCCCC
>NW_006784423.1:1890464-1890917 GCF_000442215.2 Lipotes vexillifer | reverse complement strand
CCCACACCCACCCCCGCCATTCAGGTCTATTAAGAACCTTAGAAGGTGGAATTGTTTGCAAATAGGCTGTTTGCACGTGTAAGTAGTTAAGGATTTTGAGATCCTTTATTTATGATAGGCCCTAAATCCCGTATTGGTGTCTTTATAAGAGGAAGGAGAGAGAGATTTGGACACAGAGGGACATAAGGGAGAACGTAACAGAGGCAAAGATTGGAGCTGTGCTTCCATCAGCCGAGGGAAGCCGGGGGTTCTTCCCAGACGTTGGGAGAAAGCGCGGCCCTGCTGGCATCTTGATTTTGGACTTTTGATTTCCCCAGAAAAGCACACGAGAATACAATGCTGTTGTTTTAAGCAAATCTGGGTGACTTGTTACAGCAGAAACTAAGGTACTTATTGTTAGTCATACACAGTTCTGTGCCCTGCAGGGCGTTGCACAAACAATGGCCCGTTTCA
>NW_006784423.1:1882834-1890454 GCF_000442215.2 Lipotes vexillifer | reverse complement strand
AACCTGCTTCAGCACACCTGTCTCGAGTGCCAGGCAAGTCTGGAAGCTCAGGACAGAGAAGAAAGTTGCCCAGATCAGTCCTTGCCTGCATGGAGCTCGGAGCTTCGTTAGAGACCAAAGTCCCGAGTAACCAAATCATATCACTGCAAGGGTGGATGGGTGTGGAGGTGAGTGACAGGGCAGGAAGGAGGGAAACCAGGGGAAGTGGTGGTCCAAAGCTAAGAGAAGGACGTCTTTCCCATGGAGGGCCTGATCGGGGCTCCAGCGCTGAGGGGCTGGAATATGCCGAGTGGAGGACATGGCGACCTTGACCAAGGGGTCCCAATGGAAACAGACCATGAAAGTCCGACCGGACTTGCGGGTGAGGAAGTGACAACAAGCGCCAGAGCAGCCCTTTCGAGGACTCGTGCTGTGAGGGGAGCAGAAAAATAGAGAAGGAACTGGAGGGGGCCTTTTGGGTTAGTTTCTTTGTTTTTCCATTTAAGGATGAAGGTATCACAGCACCTCTCTGCTCAAAAACTAGCCCTTTCTTTTGCTTCTGAACCCAACTCTGTTCCTTCTATTGGCCCGAGTGACACTGCGCAGGAGGACCCTTGCTGGGGCCTGGCTGGAAAGGTGGTGACACGCTGGCTGCAGCCGTCAGGCAGCCCTGGGGGTGCTCAAGGGGCCATCCTGCCCTGGGGACACTCAGGCCCGGCAGTGCCAGCTCCTGCCATTTCCCCAGAGAATCTGGAAATCCAGAGCATTCTGTAAAAACTCATCTTTCAAGAGCGGCCTAGCTTTCTCAAAATGCTCCACAAGCTGCAGCAAAGCCATCCGCCATCTGGACCTGAGCTATGAGCCCCGGGTTGGCCTCTGTTGGCCTTGAGCCCTTCCTCCCACTGCTGGGAGCTGCCTGCTCCCCGGGACGTCTGGTGAACACGTGGTCCCGAGGCAGAGAAGCTGGGACTGACGCTGGGCTTCCTGGGCCAGGCTGGGGGGCCACCTGGCGGGTGAGCACGTGGCCGCACCTGTATGTGACCAGGAGCAGCCGTCAGTGTCTCTCACGGGGTTGTCACCCCTGTTCTTCCTGGACACGACCCCTCGCTCCTTTGTCTCAGTCCCACTCAATGCGGGGCAGGCGGGTTGTGTGGTCAGCTGCCCGTCGATGTGAGAGTGGTGACCACAGGCCGACCAGACAGCCAGGCCCAGAAAGCAGGCCTGTGGTCGGTGAGTCCCCGAGGGCAGCCTGGCCGTGGCGTGAGTGGACCCGTGTTTGCTGGAGGACTGAATGTGACCCCTGGGCCTGTCTGCGGCCCCAGCACTGCCTTTTGAATGCCGCTGTTCATTTCTTCTTGCTTTTCTCTTGCAGCCCCTCTGCAGGCCCTGGGCAGGCTCTCTTCCTTCAGGGTGGATTTGTAAGACGCCCCCTATCGAACTGTTTTTGTTTTTTTTGTTTTTTTTTTAAATTTTCCGAACATTTCTACAATTCTTTTGGGAACAGATGGATTCCAGATAATCCGGTGCCAGACAACATTCAACAGGAAAAAATGTTGTGCTAACCGTTCTATTTTGGTTGTGAGTTCTCTTCCTTTCTCCCCACCCCGAGCAAACATAAATCGTACCTAAATCTTTGCCAGGGGGACGACCTCGTTAAACAGAAGCAGAGACAGACGAGCAGTGGCCACAGCGAGGAGCCTGCAGGGTGGACGGAGGGGAAGGTTCAGTTGCTGGGCAGATGGCTGGAATGGGGGAGATGGGGGGATGGGGGGGGTGGGGATCGCAGGCAGGAGGCCCTGCGCCAGCAGCCCTGCTTCTCAAAGGGATGGTGACGACCTAGCGCAACAGGGAAGGCAACTTTCAGGCCAAGGACCCGCCTGCCTGTCGCTCTGTCCTGGGCCCACGTCTGCTCACCGGTCCTGGGTGCAGCGGGACCCAGTGACACGCCACCCACACCGCCCCCAGGCCCTTCAGGGGGACGTGGCCTTCCAGGGTCACCTCTCCCGCTGAATGTCCAAAGCCCACTGAGAACAGAGAGTCCAGGAGCGTTTGGCTGGTCTCCCCTTTTAATCTGGGTGTGAAAACAGCTTGGCCTCACTCCACGAACAAGCGGCAGACGTTTGACGGCTTTGCTTGCTGGGAAGATGCATGTAAAACCCGGTGGCCTCTCTCGACTTCACAGAGCTTGGGCAGCAACTGCAGGAAACCAGATACATCTTTTTCAAAGCTACACGTACTGTCATTGTGGTGTAATTATAATAGTAAAAAATTGTAAACAGTTTAGATGTGCAATAATAGATGTCTTAATAAATTATGATTTACCCACGAGACAGGGACCAGGTAGGTAGCAACACGAGAATATGCTCCCCGGTCATATTAAGTGAAAAAAGGAAGATATAAAAATGCATATGTAACACAATTCCACTGATGTCACGTAAAAACACCTACCCATGTGCACAGAAAACAGATTGAAACGATATACATCCAAACATCTGAGACGTCATCTTTAGATGATAAAATTGCAGGTAATGTTTATAATAATAAAATTATTATTTTTGTTTTGTTTTGTTTTTTAATTAATTTTTATTGGAGTATAGTTGCTTTACAATGTTGTGTTAGTTTAATTTTTATTATGTTGTTAATATTTTTTCTGGTTTCCTTTCTTTAACAAATCTTTGTTATTTCTATAATAAAAACATTTCAACGTATGCATCTGCATTCATATTAGGCACATTTGTGAAAGTTAAAATCAGCAGGAATGATTAAAGAATTTCAAGACCATCTCAACATTTGCTCTTGACTGGAAGTAAAAGACAGGCCCATTTATACACTGACTTTTATTCCACTATAAATACTACCTGGATAAGGTTTTATTTTTTATTTATTTTTAAAATTTTTATTTATTTATTTATCTTTGGCTGTATTGGGTCTTCGTTGCTGCACACAGGCTTTCTCTAGTTGTGTCGAGCGGTGGCTACTCTTCATTGCGGTACGTGGGCTTCTCATTGCCATGGCTTCTCTCATTGCGGAGCACGGGCTCTAGGCACGCGGGCTTCAGTAGTTGTGGCACACGGGCTCAGCAGCTGTGGCTCGTGGGCTCTAGAGCTCAGGGTTTAGTAGTTGTGGCGCACGGGCTTAGTTGCTCCGCGGCATGTGGGATCTTCCCGTAGCAGGGCTCGAACCCGTGTCCCCTGCACTGGCAGGCGGATTCCTGACCATTACGCCGCCAGGGAAGTCCCTGCATCAAGTTTTAAATATAAATAAAAAGTGAAAACCCGGGCCATGTTCACGGGATGAAGAAGCCGTCAAAGCTCCCTGTGCTGGATATTTTCCGTCTCCCCTGATCAAGCCTGGCGACACACACGTTCCACAGAGGGGTAAAATGGTTCCACCGTGTGGAAAACTGGACAAATTGGAGGCAAAGATTTTAACTCAACCCAAGTTCAGAGACCTGCTGAGCCAAGAAAACACAAGGAACAGAGGGGCTAAGACCACATTTTTCCAGCGTTTCTTCGGCAACAAATTTAAGAGATGAGTGGCCACCAGACTGTCTACCTTCCTAAGTGCACGCCGGGGTGGCCCCATGTCAAGGCAAGAATGCATCAGGCCCGCACCGTCCTCATGTCCTCACCTGGGGTCTTCACCCTAAAGGGGGCCCTATTTGTGCTGTTGTCCAGTGAGCTCAAAAAAGCTCAACAGCTGTTGCTTCCTTGAGGACCAGCTCATCTCTGAATTTGGATACAGGTCCTCATGACACGCTTTTCCTTCCCCTAGTCTGTGAAGTCCGGGTCACCTGTCTTACTGGATGCCCACCAGCACCCCCTTAGGCACTGGGTGCAAGACGGGGGCGGCCTAAGCCCAGCTGAGTAACAGGTGGGTGGTTTGCTGTGGCCCCTGCGGCCAAAATAATGCCTGGACGTTGTGACCAGCAGCCCAGACCCCAGGCCTGTGCTGTGTTTCCTGCGTTACCTCAATGTCCTGACACAGGGCGCAGGAGCTGGGTGGCATCTCAACTCCCACTTTATAGACCATGAGACTTGGCTTAGAAAAGTCCAGTGCCTGCTAATAGCCACACAGCTGTAAACCAGAGACTGACCCTCGGGTCTCTCCCTCCCCGGCCATTCTGCCTTCTCTTTTGGTGACCATCCCCACTCCCCGGTAATAATGGTGACAGTTCAGGGGACTGTCCCATCACCTGGGTGATTTAACAGGAGAATCTCAGTTTACCCGCGTCCACACCTGCTAGGGGACCAACAGTCTTGTTCAACAGTCCTGCCGCATGCAGGCTCCTTGCAGTGAGGCCGCCCACCTGGCCTGCTCTGCCCCGGCTGGCCTGCGTGAACCCAGAGCATCCTTTGCGGCTTCCCCAGGGCCCTGCCTGAGCTCCCCCCCAGCCCCGGAGCGGCCTCCTTCTTTAGGCCTGGCCCTCTCTTTAGCGCACATTAGAAGCTCTTTTGGACTCCCAGTTTTAGAACTGAACAGAAAAATGGTGACTAAAGAATTCTGTTCGCGGTGCATTTTGGCCAAGCAGCCCGGGGCTTCTCCGAGGTACAGAAGCAACTCGTTCCCTGGGCCTGCCCATGTTCACACGTGGGTCCGCGATGGGAGATGAAAGTAGCTCGGCGGGTGCGGGGCTAAGATTGGGCCCACGAGAGCACATAAAATAGTTGGTCACCAAATACTTTTTCTGAAGCCCTGGCATGGAAAGTTTGACTTGACGTTTGTGGAAGTGGGGTCCTGAGATTCTAATCTTTGAATTTCTGAGGGGCGTCCTGACCCGGGGTGAGGGTCCTGGACCTGGGGTGGGGGTGAGTGGAGACCCGTGAAGCCAAGCGTGTGATGCCCTTGACGGTTTCTGAATAGGTGGTCAATTCAGTTACGTTGGAGGATCAGAGAAAGTCTGAGGAAAGGACTTTGGGTTTCGTTGTTCAGTTTTTAAAAGCATACCTTTTCTGAGCACTTGGCAGTTTAAGTTCTGGCCGTCATCAATCACATACCTCAGGCTCAGAAATCATGGAAATGCATGCAGAATGTTCATTAGTTTTTCTCAGAACAGGAAGGAATTCTTTGAGATGGAAACTAAACAGAACTATTAAGGACATCAGCCTACATTCACGTCTCTATTTTTAAGTCACTGGAAGGAAAAATACAGTACGCTTTTCACTTTGCTTGGCTGATGTAGAGCACTTTTAGAGGAATACACGCTGTCCACTAGAGACATCTGTGGATCTGTTATCTGTGGGTCCATCCCTGGCCCGTGAGATCCATAAACGTCTGTACCAACGGAACCAAGAGTCTGATGCATCGAACAACCGCCGGGTCCATTTCCCATTTAAGCCTTTTTCACACTTTCGTGCTAAGATACACGTGGCACAAAACTTACCATCTTAACCATTTCTGAGTGTGCAGTTCAGTGGTGCTAAGTACATCCACAATATTGTGCAACCACCATCCACCTCCAGAACTTGTTTATGTTCCCAAAAGTCAGTGCAGAAATTCTGTACCTACTAAACACTAACTCACCACTGCACTGCCCTGAGTGCCTGGCACCCACCATTCTGCTTTCTGTCTTTCTGAATCTGTCTATTCTAGGGACCTCATATAAATGGAATAACACAGTATTTGTCCTTTTGTGACTGGCTTACTTCACTCAGCATAAAGTCTTAAAAAGTTTATCCATGTCATAGCAGGTATCAGAATTTCCTTCCTTTTTAAGGCTGAATAATATTCCATTGTAGGCATAGACCACATTTTGTTTATTCGTTCATCTGTAGATAGAGACTTGGTTGCTTCCACCTTAGGGCCATTGAATGATGCTGCTATAAATATGGGGTACAAACATCTGTTTGAATTCCTGCTTTTGATTCTTTTGGGTCTATTCCCTAAAGTGGAATTGCTGGATCATGTGGTAACTCTATGTTTAATTTGTTTTTAAATTTTTTTTAAATTTTTATTTATTTTTGGCTGCATTGGGTCTTTGTTGCTGCGCTCGGGCTTTCTCTAGTTGCGGCGAGCGGGGGGCTACTCTTCATTGTGGTACACAGGCTTCTCATTGCGGTGGCTTCTCTTGTTGCAGAGCACGGGCTCTAGGCGTGCAGGCTTCAGTAGTTGTGGCACGTGGGCTCAGTAGTTGTGGCACACGGGCTCAGTAGCTGTGGCTCGCAGGCTCTAGAGCATAGGCTCAGTAGTTGTGGTGCACGGGATTAGTTGCTCTGCGACACGTGGGATCTTCCTGGACCAGGGCTGGAACCCATGTCCCCTGCGTTGGCAGGCGGATTCCTCACCACTGCGCCCCCAGGGAAGCCCCAGTGTGTACTGTTTTGAGGAAGTGTTCCCCAGGTGCTGCACCGTTTTGTGCTCCCACCAGCAAAGCACAAATCTTCCAACGTTGACTCCTTCAGCTGACTCTTCACTGCCTGCCTCTTGCTGGCTTAGAATTAGAATTTGTTTGAAATGATAGTTTAATGAGTATTAGATGTTCTGCCATTGCCTCGTTTGTGTTCTCCGACTGCAATTTAGACATGTCTCTGTACCCCAGCCTCAAAGAGGACGACCTCTCTTCAGACATTTTTGGTTCCAAGAAAACAAATGAAAACTTGGTAATTGGGTGTTTTAGGGGAATGAGTGTTCATCTCCGCCTTCCCGGAACCCACTGCATTCTTCAGGCCCCCTGGGTCTTCTGAACACTCAGGCTAAAGGATCCTGAAGCTATTTTTCTAACCGCAATGATCCAGATCGTGTTTGGTTTTCCATTTCCTTTCCAAGCAACCAACTCGAGTCGCTTAGGTTTGGTGGGGCAGCAAAGCCCTTCAGGTCGGGAGCCCTTTCCCGGGCTGGGGTCTGAGGGCCGTCGGCTGGGGTAAGAGGCTGCTCCGTAGCTTCAACGTTCAGCACCGTCGAGGTCAACTGCCAGCACCGCCTTATCCCTCACCTGAGTGCCAGGATCTGCCTGGTGTTGTGTGGAGGGCCAGGGAGGGGAGCCAGGCTGCTCGGAGTCGCCCTGGTCACTCAGAGACACTGGTGTGATGGCTATTCTCCAGTGTTGATCAGGAACCCTCCCTGAGCCCGCAGTGTTTACTGAGCATCAGACGTCATCAGTATCTGGGAGAACTTGCCTGGGCAGGAAGTTTAGAAGTCAGCACCTGCCATAAAGATAGCAAAAGGGCGCCCTTGTGCCTCGTTTGTGCTTTGATAAGAAGTGCATCCTGCTTCCAGGGCTGGAGTGAACCTGGCAGACTGAGCTTTGTGATTAGAAGGGCATGGAACACGAGAAACTGTCAGTGAGAGAGGGACATTTTGGTGCGTGTCCTCTTCCAGGAAGAGAATCCAGCGTCCTCATTATGCTGACGAAACCACCTCCAAGTCCCCGGAACTCATCAGCCACCACCCCTGTCATCCTTCTGAGAAAGTTAGGAGAGGAGAGGCAGGATCTTTCACCCACCTTTATTTTTTTCTTATAAATATAAAACCTTTGCCCCAAAAGATGGACCACTTACAAAGAAGGGCTAAAAAGTAACAGGAAAATAAAAGCAGCAGATGCTTCACCTCTGCTGGGGAGGGGGGAGGAGGTGTATTACAGGACACCTGTAACGACAAAATGACAAAAGCGTGTCACAGGACACAGGGAGCCTGCTTTCCAGG
>NW_006784423.1:1868927-1882806 GCF_000442215.2 Lipotes vexillifer | reverse complement strand
CTTTCCCTTTGGTGATGGTCTCACTAGGTCCCTTGATGTCCACACACTTGCAGGGAGGCGATATTTCTGCTTTTCCAGCGATGAAAGCTGCCCCAGACCTCCTTTCCGTGAAGTCATTTGGCAGAATTTGCATGTGTTTTTTCGTATCAGTCATTGAAGTGGAATCTCTTAAAATAGGCTTTGGGGACTCAGTGACACGGCAGCTAAGTGCTGTATAAAAATAGACAGGTGTGTGGGGTCTGTGCTGGCCCTGACACATGCTCACTGCCCCTTCTCGGCTGTCAGCGCCTATGGCCTCCCACCTCCTGCCTGTTACCCACGTCCCTCTTGACTCCACTTGCTCTTTTCCTCATAGCAGAACCCCCGAACGAGTTCTGGACAGGGCACCATAAATAAAACCCAGCCACCAGGTTTCCCAAGCCTGGCATTTGGAGACTCAGGCACATGGTTAGATATTCACTCGTTAGAAACATGATACAGGTGCGTAGTTAGTCTGGGTCTCCGTGTACAATTGACCCCAAGATTAGGATAGTAAAATGTAACTTAGAACAGTCTAGCAAAGTAGGGACATCTTAAGTTTGAATATGTTTTGAGGTAGCTGGTTGGTGTTACTGCTGTTTTTTTTTCTGGGAATTTGATACTAATCTCTCCCTCCTTATTTCTGAGCAGGTATAAAGAAACCTTCACCTGGCCAGTGTTCTGGCCACCCCAGGACCACCATGACCGGCTGTGCGGGCTGTGCACTGCTCAAGACCAGAGGGCATGATTCCCGTGACTATGAGGTTAACGGTGTCTCCTGGAGTGCTGTGGTGGGACAACCCTCCCACCCATAACTTCCTTGATCTCCTCTCCACAGTTCTTTCCGTTTGGTAGGTCTCGATGTGGTGACTGGTATGTAGGAATGGTGAGGGCTTCAAGAAATGGGAAGTTTGAACCAGAAGGAGCTTTCTTGCCCTTCTGCCTGATTCCTTGTTGTGTTTCTTTGTCACCCACGCCGTCTCCATTTTGTTTGTAATTGACCCAAGAGGTAACTGGTTTTGTTCTAGGATGTTGGAGAACTCACCGAGGACTATGGGCAAAAGAGAGTTCTCCCTGTATCACACTTTCTTCTCCCACCTGGACCCCTGCTATCCATCTACCTGAGAGAGGTAAGGATGTAGATAGGGGTCTCTTTAATTATTTTTTCTCAGCTTCATTTTCTCTGTTTGCTCTTTCTGGAACACCTATTATCTTGAATGAAGCCACAGATTTTCTTAGTTTTTTCTTCTCTATTTTTCCTTCTTTTGTCTTTTTATTCTGTTTTCTATGAGTTTCTTTAATTTTTAACTTCCAGCCTCTTTAAACTGAATTTTCATTTTTGCTATTGTAAATTTATTTTTTAAAATCTCTGATTTGATCTTTGAATATTCCTTTTCATTGAATCCTATTCTTGTTTCATGAATATAATATCTTCCCTTAGCTCTCAGCATATTAATTTTAGCTATTTAAAACAAAATCCTTCTACGTCTGCATTTTTTTCTGCTTTTTTTTTTTATGAGCTGGTTTTCTAGTGCTTGGTTTAATTGCTGCCTGTTGTATTAGAGATTTTACATTCTAAACTTCAAGATTTCAGAAGCCTTAGGTAAATCCCCTTTATCTCCCCTTGATTTTATAGCATAATAGTACTCATTTTATATAAGCCAAAATTGCCTTTGGAACAGAAGATCAAATTCCCCTTTTTCTTCTTTGCGGTACGCGGGTCTCTCACTGCTGTGGCCTCTCCCGTTGCGGAGCACAGGCTCCGGACGCGCAGGCTCAGCGGCCATGGCTCACGGGCCCAGCCGCTCCGCGGCACGTGGGATCTTCCCGGACCGGGGCACGAACCCGCGTCCCCTGCATTGGCAGGCAGATGCTTAGCCACTGTGCCACCAGGGAAGTCCCTGTACATTTCAGTTTTGGACTTCTGGTCCCAATTAGGCGATACCAGCTTTTCAAAGAGTTGCTGAAACCCCAGGATATTTCTATTTATGATGCAGATTTCATTGTGATTATGCTTGAATTCTCCTCTAAAACAAGCAGCAGCTTTTTATTGCCTGTTATCTAGGGTATTGCTTTCACAAATCCACACCACTTGGGCCCTTCAGAGGCAGCTGGGTTCTGGGCATTGTCAGCCGGTTGCTTTACTGATGGTTCTTCCAAGGTGACAAACTGTGCACGAAGGCTCCCTTCAGACCGTGGTCCCTTGAGCGCATTACCCGCCTGGGTGTGTGTACGGAGATTAGAAATTTTTCAAGGATTTCACTCTCAGAGAAGGAAAGTATGAAAATGAAAACCCAGTTTAGGTCCAGTGCTTGCACTTTTGGCAAAACCAGAAGCAGAGAGGCAAACCCGTCCTGTTGTAAGACGGTTTTGTAATTTTGAATCACCGGGATATACTATTTTCTCTTGTCCACTTTCACAAACTTGGGCTCGATCATTCATTGCACACGGAACTGGGATCAGAATTCCTGAACCATAAATGGCAAGCGACCAGCTGGCAAAGGAGAACACAATTTCCCGCCTTCCAGTGAATGGGAGAGTCCCTTCCTTGGGCTAGAAAATTTAAACACACAACGGAAGCCTGTCTTCGAAATTTTAAAATTCCAGGACAGAATCATCTTTATTTCCTCGTGTTCTGCCTGAGGCTCCTGAAGTTGGAACCGGCCTGGTTCTCTCCTGTTGCCTCCATAGGGGTGGAGAGCTCATGAAAGCATCACGGCTGGATCCCCAGGAGGGTAGAGTGGCTGCCTGTCAGGGACTCGTTTGACTGTTTCTTCCTGGAAATTCAATTTTTGCTTCAAAAACCAGGCCCACCCTTGCAGAAAAGAGCTTGCGGATAGAATCTGTGGCCTCTGCGGTTTGTAGCAAAGCACTCTTCACCTATCTGGGGGGCGAATGAATGTCCTGATCTTGCTGGCAGGCAGGCCCCAGAGGGGAGCTGACGGCCTGAGCTGTTATTATTATAAATAGTCAGTCCTGCTCTCCAAATAGAGGCCTGTGTGGCTATCTCACGTCGCATGTTAGCAGACTTCTAGAGAGAGCACAGTTTCCAGTTGGCTTTTTGATAAACACATTCTTGGAAAGGGCAGCCTGCTACCTAATGAGGGACCCTGGGGGGAGATATTTTGAGTAAGTCGGAGGCTGTCTGTCTGTACTCCTTGTGCCCACTGTTTGAAGGACTCTAGTTCAGTCCTCAAAAGTGATGAGTTAGGGTCCAACTGGCAGTTTTTATAAACATCTGCACAGCCATCTAATTTGGGGTCAGGTGGGGAGCTGGACCCCGGTGTAACTGGAAGTGGGGTCCGGCTGCTTACTGCTCAAAAGCCAGTAAAGAGGCCAGGTTGGTGGAAAGGAAAGTTTGCTTTTTTGGAGGCCCCTCTGACAATCAGGGGGCAAGAGCTTTTATAGGCGGAGGGAGGGGGCTCCGTGCAGAAACAGCACAGGCAGCTCTGACAGGCATCTTGAACTTGGTCATCGGTGGTCTGACCAGCATCCTCTTGATTGTTTTAGGTACAGTTCGTCTTCAGTTCCGGGGTCGGTTTGCTTCCATTTCCTTGAGGCCAGTTCTCGGAATTGTGGCAGCTGATGTCACGGCTGCAGTCTGGTCACCGTGTAGTTAACCTCTTCCACTGGGTGGAGGTTTCAGTATCTACAAGACAGCTCACAGGACACGGCTCAGAATATGATCTAGAGCCCTTGAGGAGGAACTAAAGGTCCTTGGCGTTGCTTATTGACTAAACTATTATTATTTAATAATAAACTGTTGTCCTGTTTGACTGCTTTTCTTTGCTTCTGCATTTTCTCACTTTTCTGATTAAACTTATTCTTTGGTGAAAGTTTTTCCACAGATAAAAGACAGAGAACTTGGAGAGGGCGAGGACCATAGGGTCCTGCTTTGTTTCACCGGGACGTGGGACTTTCCATGGCCTTTTCTCAGCTTGGATGTTATCGGCTACCATCATCCTACAGCTACAGGGATGTGAGGAGAGGGGTAAGGGGATCTCTTTCAAAGGCCACAGTCCTGATTTCTGCTCTGTCACCTTTCAGTTGCCCGTTTATCTGAACTATCTTATTTGTTGACACCCAGCACGCACACGGTCAGGCCTTTCACCGGGGGGCGCGTGAGAATCAGTTATGTGATGGGTCCCAGTTACATGCTCTCCGGGGCATTTCAGGGCTGTGTGTGTGTGTGTGTGTGTGTGTGTGTGTGTGTGTGTGTGTGTGTGTGTGTGTGTGTGTATGTAGTCTCAGAGGCACTGTTAACCCTCATCATCCACCTGACCCTCTGAGGCTGCTTTTCCTCCCTCATCACAGCCCCACACTTGAGGTTCAGGTATTTCTCTCAGCTCCAAATCACTGGATTCACAGGGAAATTTTCCACCTGAGCCTTAAATCCACCCTTCAATTTCAGGAGTAAATGAGTCTCCTGGAACTTTCTTTTTTTATAAATTTATTTATTCTTGGCTGCGTTGGGTCTTCATTGCTGCGCACGGGCTTTCTCTAGTTCTGGCGAGCGGGGGCTACTCTGCTGTGGTGTGCAGGCTTCTCATTGCGGTGCCTTCTCTTGCTGCAGAGCACGGGCTCTAGGTGCAGGGGCTTCACTAGCTGTGGCTCTCGGGCTTCAGTAGTTGTGGCTCGCGGGCTCAGTAGTTGTGGTGCACGGGCTTAGTTGCTCCATGGCATGTGGGATCTTCCCGGACCAGGGCTCGAACCAGAGTCCCCTGCATTGGCAGGTGGATTCTTAACCACT
Source organism: Lipotes vexillifer (assembly GCF_000442215.2). Taxonomy (NCBI): domain Eukaryota; kingdom Metazoa; phylum Chordata; class Mammalia; order Artiodactyla; family Lipotidae; genus Lipotes; species Lipotes vexillifer. The sequence goes on along the minus strand of NW_006784423.1, from coordinate 1,878,038 downwards.
GCACCACCAGGGAAGCCCTCCTGGAACTTTCTTATATCGGGAATTTCCTCAATAAGTCCCCAGAAAATTTCTGGACTGACTTGACCATTGTTGTGAATAGATAATCCCCTGCCCGGGCCAAGAGCTATCTGCACAGGTGACCACCAATATTTTCCACTTTGTAACCCTGTCTTCCCTCACTCCAGGCCCCCTCCTCCCTCTGCCCACTTCCCACCTGTTTCACTTTTAATGCAATTATATTGAATCATATAAAATGGCCAGTTCTGAAGTTCAAAATTGTATAATATTGGAAATTTCATGTAGTTCAACCCAGTATTTTTGTCAAATGGTAGAACAGTCTCTAGAATTCCTGCCCAGTCTTCTCTTTTAGATCTTCCTTCTCTCTCTCTCTCTCTCTCTCTCTCTCTCTCTCTCTCACACACACACACACACACAGACACACACACATCAAACTCTCTTCCTGAGGAATAACATTCTGAGAAGCTATCTCAAACAAACATCAGAATAATGCTAACATCATGGTAACTTAATTATGGTTGATTTCTGCCCACCCCTCCCCAGCTAAGTGATAAATGCCCCCAAATCCAAATAGGGTATTTTAATGCCCCATTGTGATCTCAGAGATCACAGTGTGAATGACTCAATTTCTCCATTTATAGATTTAGATACACATGAAAGGGAAAAGCAGGCACGTTGGTAATAAATCAAGGTCAACAATGAGATGGTCAAACAAATGAAAGAATTCAACATCAGCTCTTACATTCTGAATATGTTTTTAATAGAACATAGTTTTTCATAGAAAAATAATGTTTTATGTAGGAAAAAAGATGAAAAAGTGTCACATGAAGAACACATAGGAAATAACTGATTTAAGGGGGGTAATCGGGGACCCAAAAGGCAGCATCTCAGAGGCGGTGGTCTCCACTGTTGCAGCAGACAGCAAGCAAGGAGTGTGAAAAGTCTTGCCAAAGTCTCCCTGGTCAAAAGAACAGCGCTGAGAATAACTACTGGCTCCTGTCCTAGGGAGGCACTTTTCTTGTCAATTCTGTACTCTAGAGGGTTCTGATATGGAAACAGAAAGGGAGGACCTGATCCAGCAATCCCACTCCTGGGCATATATCCTGAGAAAACCATAATTTGAAAGGATGCATGCACCCTGGTGTTTACTGTAGCGCTGTTTACAGTAGCCAAGACACGGAAGCAACCTAAATGTCCATCGACAGAGGAATGGATAAAGAAGATGTGGTACATATATACAATGGAATACTACTCAGCCATCAAAAATAACAAAATATTGCCATTTGCAGCAACATGGATGGACCTAGAGATCATCATACTAAGTGAAGTAAGTCAGACAGAGAAAGACAAATATCATATGATATGGTTTACATGTGGAATCTAGAAAAATGGTACGGATAAACTTATTTGCAAAGCAGAAATAGAGTCATGGATGTAGAAAACAAACTTAAGGTTACCAGGCAATGGGGGTGGGGAGGGATACATTGGAAGATTGGGACTGACATATACACACTGCTATATATAAAATAGATAACTCATAAGGACCTGCTATATAGCACAGGGAACTTTACTCGATACTCTGTAATGGCCTATATGAAAAAAGGATCTAAAAGAGAGTGGGTATATGTATATGTATAACTGATTCAATTTGCTGTACAGCAGAAACTAAAACAACATTGTCAAGCAACTATACTCCAATAAAAATTTAAAAAATAAAGAATAAATTAAACAATTTTTACAAAGAAAGGGATGACCGGGTGTCTGCGGACACAGGGAAAGCCTTTTCTTTTCTTTTTTTTTTTTTCCTTGCGTTATGCGGGCCTCTCACTGTTGTGGCCTCTCCCATTTGCGGAGCACAGGCTCCGGACGCGCAGGCTCAGTGGCCATGGCTCACGGGCCCAGCCGCTCCGCGGCATGTGGGATCTTCCCGAAACGGGGCACGAACCCGCGTCTCCTGCATCGGCAGGCGGACTCTCAAGCACTGCGCCACCAGGGAAGCCCGGAAAGCCTTTTCTGAATTGTCCAAGGAAGAGAGTTTGGAGGCCTGGATGTGTGAGATGTCCACACTCTAGCTGGGTGACCTGGGGTTTGTCCATTTAGGGCTTCTGCGTTTAGCCTGTTGTGTTATGTTGTTTTGGCTAAAATGAGTGAAGAAAATCTGGGCTTCCACAGTTAGTTAGCTGGAAAAAAGGAGGAGGATTTTTATCAGCCTTTTCAGATAACTCTAGATAATATGCTTTGATCCTGCGTGGAAAATTGATGAGTGTCAGCTGTTTGAGATTAGTTGCAGTGTCAAAGTGGAAACCACGTTAATGAACTTCTTGTATTCTATTACATTAAAATCCACAGGTCTATCTTGTACTTTGAACAAGTTTTAGCCATGCATAATTTCTAACTTCATGTGTTGGCCATTAGAAAAAATACTGGTTCACAGATATTGCCAGTTTTGTTCCAGACCACGGCAATAAAGCGAATATCACAATAAAGCGAGTCACATAAATTCTTTGGTCTCCCAGTGCACATAAAAGTTATGTCAACACTATACTGTAGTCTATTAAGTGTGCAATACCATTATGTCCAAAACAAACAACGTACACACCTCAATTAACAAATACTTTTTTGCTAAAAAAATGTCATCTGAGCCAATTTTAGCAACTCTTTCTTTGGCAATAATAACATTTTAGCGGTATCACAGAAATAGTTTTGACCTCGAGGACCCCTTGAAAGGGCCTTGGGGATCCTCAGGGGCCTGTGGATCACAGTTTGAGAACTACGGTTCTAGAGCAAAAGAAGACCAGAGGGCTGGGCAGGTATTAGAACATTTGCATCTTCATCCGGGCTATTTTTTCACACCTGAATCGATCGTTTGAAAAGTGTATAATGGCTGTCCGTGTGCCCAGTTGGGTGCCTTTACCTTCATAGAACATACCTGTCTAGCTGGGAGCCAAGGCAATAGAGAGAAGACCCTAGAGTTTCCTGCTCTCTCCTTTGAAACCATTTTACTTGTAGTCAGGAATGCATAATGTACCAATTTACATTATTGCCTTATATTCTTTGCTGATGCTACATGCGTCAACCTTGTCCTGTTAATGAGACCCTTTCTGATCTGGGCTCAGATTTCCAGCCCTGCTCAGAACCTCTTAACTGCAGCGCCACAGTCTGAATCCCTTCGTACCTACTGACCTCAGTGGCGGGGTCAGCAAGTTCAGGCAGTGACAGCCTCGTCCGTGATCTGGAGTAAAACCTACCACGTCCCCATGAGCGCCAGCAGCCTGAAATAAGACACCAGAACTCTCAGGCACCAGCTTTATTTCTTTATTTTTATTTTTTTTTGCAGTACGCAGGCCTCTCACTGCTGTGGTCTCTCCCGCTGCGGAGCACAGGCTCAGGACGCGCAGGCTCAGCGGCCGTGGCTCACGGGCCCAGCCGCTCCGTGGCACGTGGGATCTTCCCGGACCGGGGCACGAACCCGCGTCCCCTGCATCGGCAGGCGGACTCTCAACCACTGCGCCACCAGGGAAGCCCAGCTTTATTTTTATAGCATAAAATAACACAGTCATCTTTTCCTATTTCCTTTTGTTAGAGACTAAGGATTATACCAATCTGCATGTTTTTACCACACTATAGATGCATATAGTCTGAGCTAGTGAGTAAAACACAGGCTTGTCATCAGACAGTCCTGGCATTTGATTTCAGCTTCATCTCACACCAGCTATGAGCATCTCACACCATTTGAGCAAGTTACCTAATCTCTGTAAGTCTCCATTTTATTAATTGGTAAACGCGGATAGTGACATTTAACCCTGGATTTGTGAGATGATTCAATGATACAATTCATGTAAAACACCCACATCCATCCTCATGATGATGAGACTTTTCTGGCCCAGGTAGGAACTTTTTAAATAAATTATTCTGACAGACCCATAGCCTTCTACTTACCTCCTTCAGATCTAGGACTTACACATGGACTTATAGGTTCCAGACTCACTATCTGATGAATATTTGCTGTGTACCCAGCCCTGTGTGGGGCAGTTTGGGGAATCAAATAAACAAACACAGAGCTGTGACCTTAAAGACAGCATATATAGAGAGATGCTCAAACCATTTACAGAATTTTGAAAGATGGAGAGGAACGGTAGAGGTCATCTACTACAAACTTCTAGCCAGTGAAGAGAGTAATTTATTTATTTATTTTTTAAAATTTACTTATGTATTTATTTATCTTTGGCTGTGTTGGGTCCTCGTTCCTGCGCGAGGGCTTTCTCCGGTCGCGGCGAGCGGGGGCCGCTCTTCATCGCGGTGCGCGGGCCTCTCACTGTCGCGGCCTCTCCCGTTGCGGAGCACAGGCTTCAGACGCGCAGGCTCAGTAGTTGTGGCTCACGGGCCCAGTTGCTCCGCGGCATGTGGGATCTTCCCGGACCAGGGCTCGAACCCGTGTCCTCTGCATTGGCAGGCAGATTCTCAACCACTGTGCCACCAGGGAAGCCCTGCTTGATAATCTTTAATCTCAATACTTTGAAACAGTGAAAATGGAAATAGGTCCTCTCGCTCATGTCACTATCCACGTCCTGTTTCCTCTGTTAGAGGCACCCTTTCCCAGCTCAAGTGTGCAGGGTCCTCATGTTTCTAAAGGGGCTGCCCTTATCCTCCCCCAGCCAGCTTCACCCTCCTGGAGTAGAGCCCCGTGAGCCCCGTCCCATTATTCACAGCCGGAGCCTTGGGATGGACCACAGCGATGGGGGAGACCAGGGAGGTCATTGTGTGGGAGCATCTTAAGCAATAATTAAGGAAACATGTCTGAGAAGGTTACAAGTACAATGTCAGTCCTCCCATATGTGTGCGTGGAGGGGTGTTTCCAGATATTGTAGGACTTGGTGGACCCTTCAGTCTTCCATGGAAGAGGCGAGAAGGACATTTTCTTTGCTTTGAAGTGTAGGTACGAGAAGTCAAATATCACTAGGTCTGTTTTAGTAATTTTGTCATATGTCATTTTATAAGAAGATGGCAGCACTGTAAGCTCTTTGTATAATCAGAATACATTTGGTACCAGAAGAAGCCACACACTGAGAAGCAGAGCACCAGGACAAAACGAGTGACGTGGGAGGCAGAAGGGAACTGAGAGGAGGGAGCGAGTGGTCGCCGAGACCCACCCTCTTCCAGGACCCTGGCCCCCAAGTCACTCTCTTCTGGTTGAGAGCCTCCAAGTTTACTTACTGGTTTCTGCATCTTTAAATTCTTGCTTCCTGACACACGCACTCCTTTATTTATCTTCGTCCTGTGGTACCTATTTACCTCCCTCCTTTTCATACAACCCTGGTCATGGGGCACTTTCCAAGAGGCGTACTTTCTGGGATGAAAACACATACAATACCTTGTCCCGAGAGATCTTCCCTGCGGGGCAAACAAGGCTGTGGTTTCCTGGACATGTTTCAGCATCTCAGTGATGTGATCTCTGCTCCAGAGCCACAGCTGGTCCTGCTAGGTCATTGTCTGTTGAATTGCCGTGGCTTGGGCTACGACACATGAGAATGACATGCGAAATTGGACCTAAACACTAGAGAATCCGGATCTGGAGGGACCCTGTCTGAACCAAATGAAAACCTTTCCAACTTTCCCCCATCTCCTTACTCTTTGCACACATCTCATGTTATCAAATGTGAATACATAAATTACTTCTATGTCAGGTAGTCTTGGGCCTTCTCTAAAGCAGGCCCAGTAGGAATGGTCACTTCGTACAGTCCAGACCGTAAGGAGCTTTAATGCTCAGCACGCTCCCCGCTGTGCTGAGAACGCAGGGAAGCCTGGGTGTTGAGCTTCCTTCGATTTGCCCAGCTAACGGGACTCAAATGGCTTAATGCCATCAAACTACAAAAACTGGAAATCCATTTTCCCTCGGATAATCCCAGCCACACCCGTATCTCACAAGAGCGTGGCACGACTTCTTCAAGGCTGGTCCCCTCTCCCCCGCGCCAGAGATGATGTTTGGATCCTCCAGAGCCGCGATTTGTAAGTCAACCCTCCTCCTGCCGCCCTTGGGGGTGGGGCAGGCCTCTTGCCCAGGGCACGGGGTCCCGAAATGAAATCCAGCTGACTTTTATGGGCTTCCCTTTACAAAGCCGGCTTCCGGCCTGCATCCGGCCTCAGGATGAAGCCGCTCTGGGTCCTCCTCACACCAGTAGATCCAGGATCAAATCTCCAGCTGCGTCTGTCCTGCCTGCGCCCGAGGGGCTGGCCGTTGTCAGGTACGCGATATACAAACAAATTCCACAGCAGGGGATCTTGTTTCCAAGGATTATTTTTAGTTGAAATCAGCACCTTCCCCACTCTTCCAGGTTTCTAAGGCACCCATTTATCTTCGTCCGTTTCTGGATTCGCTGCCAAAGCAGTTTCAGGTGCCCCATCTCACGCCTCTCTCAAGTGCACGTGGAGTAAAGCACTAAGTTTTGTCTGGTCCCAAAGGAGGCCACAGGGAGGGGTGGCTTGGAGCACTGTCTCCTGTCCCTTGTTTGGTTTTTTGTTGCTGTTGTTGTTCTTTTTTTTTTTTTTTTTTTTTTTTGGCGGCACCGTGTGCCTTGTGTAACCTTAGTTCCCCGACCAGGGATGGAACCTGGGCCCCCAGCAGAGGAAGCACGGCCTTCTAATCACTGGACCACTAGGGAAGTTCCTGCATCTCCTGTCCCTTGAAAGGACCTGACAGCAGCAGAAGCCGTGTGGGTCGGTTTTCCCAGCACATCATTTCTCGGGCTCCAGGTCAGTCCACGGACCTTTCCTTGGTGCCACTTGCCCGGCACGCGCCCCGTTAAGGAGCCCAGCACGGCCACGTCTCTCTCCATCTCCAATAACATCAGAGGAGCAACGCCTTCTCCCTCGTTCCACCCGTATCCCTGCCGGCACCTGGGTCCTCCAAGACGCAAGTGCTTGACTCACGGGATGTGTTGCTGTTCTCTTTGCTTCAGCTGCCTTGGGGACAGAGTAGCTGCATTTGGGAATGATTTAGAGTTTTTCCATATGTTACTTCATTCGAGTCTCACAAATTCTGGGAATTAACAGAAGCATTTTCTAGATGTGGAAACTGAGCCTCAGATTCAGCAGTACATTCGTAACCAGTGACACTGGGTTTGAATCGAAGGATTTCAGGTTCTTTCCCTCAGTTCCTTTCTAACTGTGTATTTTTGCAGCATGAGTCTTTGTGCTTTTGTAGTTTAGTCGCCCAGATGCTCCAGAGCCCCCCCTGGTGCTCGGCCGGCCTGGCTGCTGAGAGCTGCGTGTGTTGATACAGGCAGAGCCAGGGTGACGCTGGCCACAAGCCCGGCCGGTCCCCGACTCTCTGCTCTGTCCCTGGCAGCAGGTGGCAGTTTCCACTCTGCCTCCACACCGTCCTGTGTGCCCCAGGGCAGGACAGTAGCTGGGAGGCGGGAGCCCGGGCCAGGCCAGTCCAGTCCAGGCCTCACGTGTGGCTGCACTCCCGCAGGGTGACAGCCATGCTCCTTAGCCAGGAGGCCAAGCCCCTCACCTGCCAGTCCAGCCTCCTCTTCCACCTCCCTACCGGCCGTCCCCTGTCCCCATAGCCCTGCTCACGACTCTCAGCACCTGCCAAGCCCCTTTGCCCCTCTCCCTCCGTCCTCGCAAGTCGACAAGGGCCCGTGTCGTGTCCATTGCTCTGTGGGCCGGTAGGGAGTGAGGAGAAAGGATCTGCAAGGAAACTTGGCACCTGTGAGAGAAAGGGCACTATCGCTGGGCCCTGGCTGCACGATTGCTGCGGGGCCGCGGTAACAACCGCCGCTGTGTCCTCACACACCAGCCACGGCACCGCTTCTGCCGTGTCAGCCTGGGCTCCCCTTGGTTTGCTAACTTTGATTCCCCGACAGTAACGCAGCAAGGCAGCTCCAAGTAGAGCCAGGCCACCCGCTCCAAGCAGGCGGGTCGGGGGAAGGGGGATCCCTCCGGCAGCCACGGGCTCTCGGGAAGCAGACACGTGCTTGCGTTGAGAGTGCAAGCGTGAAGTTCGCATTAGCCAGATCGACCTGGGTTGGGACCCTGGCCGCCCCGGACGACATCGTGTGACCTGGTGACTCCCCCGGTGACCGGGAGCCGGGGGCTGACGGAGAGAAGGCCGGCAAGGCGCCGGCTGCTCTGCGCCTTCAGTGGTGCCTGACCTCGTTAGGTTACTATTACTGCCCGGTGGTGGGGAGGGACTGGAGGGGGAGGGGTACGGGTCTGTACCGGGGGGACAGGATCTGACATGGTGAATCCTTCATATGTGGCCCCGAACCAGCACTGTTCTCGTTCAGTCCTCCCAACCAGCTTAGGCTCGTCCCCAGGTCAAGCCTGAGGGAGCAAAGCCTCCGAGGCCACCCCGCCAGCGGACAGACCCCTGCCCAAAGCTGTCCTCCCATCTGTTTCCCCGAGATCCCAAAGCCCCGGGTTCCCCCACCTTTGCTCATTTTCTACTTAGCTATGCTTTGACCTCTGCATCCACAGACTGAGTTATTTCTGCTCAAAACCACCATTTGCTCTGCAAGATTAATTCCGAGTCCTCAGTCTGGCCCGGGAGAGGGACTCCCAGCCCCGCTCAGCGCCTGGCCTCCCCAGTGCCCCGGTTCTGTGGCTGCACCTGAAGCTGCTGGGCCTGAGGGACCCTCCTCCTCCCACTGTAACGCCCGGGGTTAAGGGTCAGCTCCATGGGGAAGCTCCGCCCCCCTCACCAGGCAGAGGCTGGTACTCCTCTGCAGTCACTCGCCCCACTGTGGGGTAGCTGATGGGTGTGCGCGGTACCCCATGAGCTGATCAAGAAAACCAGCATTTACTGTCCTCCTTTGCACAATGGGGCTAGAAGGACTATTTTTTTTTTAACGTCTTTATTGGAGTATAATTGCTTTACAATGGTGTGTTAGTTTCTGCTTTATGACAAAGTGAATCAGCTATACGTATACATATTTCCCCATATCCCCTCCCTCTTGCGTCTCCCTCCCACCCTCCCTATCCCACCCCTCTAGGCGGTCACAGAGCACCGAGCTGATCTCCCTGTGCTATGCGGCTGCTTCCCACTAGCTATCTATTTTACGTTTGGTAGTGTATATATATGTCCATGCC
>NW_006784423.1:1842931-1862587 GCF_000442215.2 Lipotes vexillifer | reverse complement strand
TTATCTTTTTATTTCTCCCCAGTGCCTAGCAATAGTGGTTTCCCAAGGTACCCAAGGTTCTAATTTCCTTTTTTTTTTTTTTTTTGGCGGCACCGTGTGCCTTGTGTAACCTTAGTTCCCCGACCAGGGATGGAACCTGGGCCCCCAGCAGAGGAAGCACGGCCTTCTAATCACTGGACCACTAGGGAAGTTCCTGCATCTCCTGTCCCTTGAAAGGACCTGACAGCAGCAGAAGCCGTGTGGGTCGGTTTTCCCAGCACATCATTTCTCGGGCTCCAGGTCAGTCCACGGACCTTTCCTTGGTGCCACTTGCCCGGCACGCGCCCCGTTAAGGAGCCCAGCACGGCCACGTCTCTCTCCATCTCCAATAACATCAGAGGAGCAACGCCTTCTCCCTCGTTCCACCCGTATCCCTGCCGGCACCTGGGTCCTCCAAGACGCAAGTGCTTGACTCACGGGATGTGTTGCTGTTCTCTTTGCTTCAGCTGCCTTGGGGACAGAGTAGCTGCATTTGGGAATGATTTAGAGTTTTTCCATATGTTACTTCATTCGAGTCTCACAAATTCTGGGAATTAACAGAAGCATTTTCTAGATGTGGAAACTGAGCCTCAGATTCAGCAGTACATTCGTAACCAGTGACACTGGGTTTGAATCGAAGGATTTCAGGTTCTTTCCCTCAGTTCCTTTCTAACTGTGTATTTTTGCAGCATGAGTCTTTGTGCTTTTGTAGTTTAGTCGCCCAGATGCTCCAGAGCCCCCCCTGGTGCTCGGCCGGCCTGGCTGCTGAGAGCTGCGTGTGTTGATACAGGCAGAGCCAGGGTGACGCTGGCCACAAGCCCGGCCGGTCCCCGACTCTCTGCTCTGTCCCTGGCAGCAGGTGGCAGTTTCCACTCTGCCTCCACACCGTCCTGTGTGCCCCAGGGCAGGACAGTAGCTGGGAGGCGGGAGCCCGGGCCAGGCCAGTCCAGTCCAGGCCTCACGTGTGGCTGCACTCCCGCAGGGTGACAGCCATGCTCCTTAGCCAGGAGGCCAAGCCCCTCACCTGCCAGTCCAGCCTCCTCTTCCACCTCCCTACCGGCCGTCCCCTGTCCCCATAGCCCTGCTCACGACTCTCAGCACCTGCCAAGCCCCTTTGCCCCTCTCCCTCCGTCCTCGCAAGTCGACAAGGGCCCGTGTCGTGTCCATTGCTCTGTGGGCCGGTAGGGAGTGAGGAGAAAGGATCTGCAAGGAAACTTGGCACCTGTGAGAGAAAGGGCACTATCGCTGGGCCCTGGCTGCACGATTGCTGCGGGGCCGCGGTAACAACCGCCGCTGTGTCCTCACACACCAGCCACGGCACCGCTTCTGCCGTGTCAGCCTGGGCTCCCCTTGGTTTGCTAACTTTGATTCCCCGACAGTAACGCAGCAAGGCAGCTCCAAGTAGAGCCAGGCCACCCGCTCCAAGCAGGCGGGTCGGGGGAAGGGGGATCCCTCCGGCAGCCACGGGCTCTCGGGAAGCAGACACGTGCTTGCGTTGAGAGTGCAAGCGTGAAGTTCGCATTAGCCAGATCGACCTGGGTTGGGACCCTGGCCGCCCCGGACGACATCGTGTGACCTGGTGACTCCCCCGGTGACCGGGAGCCGGGGGCTGACGGAGAGAAGGCCGGCAAGGCGCCGGCTGCTCTGCGCCTTCAGTGGTGCCTGACCTCGTTAGGTTACTATTACTGCCCGGTGGTGGGGAGGGACTGGAGGGGGAGGGGTACGGGTCTGTACCGGGGGGACAGGATCTGACATGGTGAATCCTTCATATGTGGCCCCGAACCAGCACTGTTCTCGTTCAGTCCTCCCAACCAGCTTAGGCTCGTCCCCAGGTCAAGCCTGAGGGAGCAAAGCCTCCGAGGCCACCCCGCCAGCGGACAGACCCCTGCCCAAAGCTGTCCTCCCATCTGTTTCCCCGAGATCCCAAAGCCCCGGGTTCCCCCACCTTTGCTCATTTTCTACTTAGCTATGCTTTGACCTCTGCATCCACAGACTGAGTTATTTCTGCTCAAAACCACCATTTGCTCTGCAAGATTAATTCCGAGTCCTCAGTCTGGCCCGGGAGAGGGACTCCCAGCCCCGCTCAGCGCCTGGCCTCCCCAGTGCCCCGGTTCTGTGGCTGCACCTGAAGCTGCTGGGCCTGAGGGACCCTCCTCCTCCCACTGTAACGCCCGGGGTTAAGGGTCAGCTCCATGGGGAAGCTCCGCCCCCCTCACCAGGCAGAGGCTGGTACTCCTCTGCAGTCACTCGCCCCACTGTGGGGTAGCTGATGGGTGTGCGCGGTACCCCATGAGCTGATCAAGAAAACCAGCATTTACTGTCCTCCTTTGCACAATGGGGCTAGAAGGACTATTTTTTTTTTAACGTCTTTATTGGAGTATAATTGCTTTACAATGGTGTGTTAGTTTCTGCTTTATGACAAAGTGAATCAGCTATACGTATACATATTTCCCCATATCCCCTCCCTCTTGCGTCTCCCTCCCACCCTCCCTATCCCACCCCTCTAGGCGGTCACAGAGCACCGAGCTGATCTCCCTGTGCTATGCGGCTGCTTCCCACTAGCTATCTATTTTACGTTTGGTAGTGTATATATATGTCCATGCCTCTCTCTCGCTTTGTCACAGCTTACCCTTCCTCCTCCCCGTGTCCTCAGGCCCATGCTCTACGTCTGTGTCTTTATTCCTGTCCTGCCCCTAGGTTCTTTAGAACCTTTTTTTTTTTTAATTTTAGATGCCATATATATGTGTTAGCATACGGTATTTGTCTTTCTCTTTCTGACTTACTTCACTCTGTATGACAGACTCTAGGTCCGTCTACCTCACTACAAATAACTCAGTTTCGTTTCTTTTTATGGCTGAGTAATATTCCATTCTATACATGTGCCACATCTTCTAAAAGGAGTATTTTATAAGGTTTTTATTTTATAAAGATTAAATGAGTGAACACAGGTAAAGTACTTAGAATAATGCTTGGTTCACAGTACGAGCTAATAAGGTTGGCTCTTGCTAATATTACGCTCTTGGTAGATGTTAAAATAATTCATGAGAATGGAATGAGAAGTCCGATTTAACCTTTGCCTGTCATAGACTTTTGGTTTCCTTTCTTTCATATCTATTAAAAACCCTGCAGGGGCTTCCCTGGTGGCGCAGTGGTTGAGAGTCCGCCTGGCGATGCAGGGGACGTGGGGTCGTGCCCCGGTCCGGGATGATCCCACATGCCGCAGAGCGGCTGGGCCCGTGAACCATGGCCGCTGAGCCTGCGCGTCCAAAAAAAAAAAAAAAAACCCTGCAGCCCAATGTGGCTTTCAAAGTTTATAAAATGTGAAGAATGAGTTAGTTTAAATGTCACAGAAAAACTTAGTGTGCTCAGTCCCCACCATATAACTTCTTGGAAGACATCCAGCATTCAAACCATACACCCCCACTGTCCTTTAGTTTGTCTCTAAATAAAAATCTTCATTTCTCGACTAACAGTAAAGAACTTGGCATTGGAAAAATTAGCAAGTTTGATGATGGTGCAGAGTCAGAGAAAGCTGTCCCTTGAGTATATTTGGGGCTTGTTTTAGCCAAATTAACTTTAGTTTTTGGTGAGATCAGATTTTCAGCTGTTTTTCAGTAATGCAGAGACACACAGCACTATAGCGTTTATTTCATATAAAATAAACCCAGGGTTTCAGTGCTCCCAAGGGCTCTCGTCACAGACCGAGGAAAAGCAGAGACCAGAAGACATTCATGTTATTAGTTCTGATCGCAGGCCAAGCATAGGGTTTAGATGATCTCATCCAGGATGTGGGATAAATAGGAACGGAACTGTTGAATATTTGGGATGAAATGTAAGCATTTTGGGAATCTATATGCAGCAGATGTGGCCCCCTCCTCTCACTGTGTGTCTGTGCGTCCATCCACGCCGCAGCGCCATTGGGTGTCTACGTGGTGATACAGCCCAGCACTCCAGGGAGAGTGAGATGGCAAATTAACCTGTGTGCTCGTAGCACAGAGCAGTGCTAAGACGATATATATATATAAACAGTATAAATGCAAACATATGACAAATAAACGAAGACATTTCATAGTCCCAAAGTTTGGTTATAATTACGCTCTTAAAATCTAGGGCTAAATTCTGAAATGTGTATGGTAGTACAGCCTGCATAGATATTCGTGTCTGATAATAGTCATTTGTTGCTGGAACTAGAGGGTTCTGTTTTATGATCGCAGGCATGTTGAATGTGTCTTACACTAGTGGTTAAAAAGAATTTCTTTTTTCGTATTTTAGTTTTTGCTTTTCAAGTTTAATAGGGAAAAAAATAAAATGAAGATGATAAATAACACACAAAAGTTTGTGGTACGCGGGCCTCTCACTGCCGTGCCGTGGCCTCTCCCGTTGCGGAGCACAGGCTCCGGACGCGCAGGCTCAGCGGCCATGGCTCACGGGCCCAGCCGCTCCGCGGCACGTGGGATCTTCCCGGACCGGGGGGCACGAACCCGCGTCCCCCTCATCGGCAGGCGGACTCTCATCCACTGCGCCACCAGGGAAGCCCAGACGTAGTTCTTAAAAATGCGTTTGGGAACCTGTGTAGTCGAGGTTCTATAAACTATTGGAATGATCGGCCAATAGGTTGTCTAACTGTATATAAAAATTTTAAAAACCACATGAGAAACTGCGTCAATTTGAAAGTAACCACGGGTATCGTTCAAACACACATTCCTTTGACAAAGTAGGTGTGAAGTAACCAAAATCACATTCTTCAGATTGTCTGGAATTCCACTTCTCCAAGAAAGGGTTTAGGGTAAAGGAATTCTAGCGTGCTGCGCCCTTGCATGGAAAGGTGTAACCCAAACTGTATCAACTTGATATGGACCAATTCGTTATTTTGGAAAGTCTGTTTTTAAAAAGCCAAAGGAAACTCAACTCTGCCATCTGGTGTACAAACAGGTCATTGCAACTTCTTTCTTAAAAAAAAGTAACACCTAACCCAGCTATTCTTCATCTATGAAGACTCATCATGACACTGTGATATGCCGGCCTAGTGGTTTTTCCTGGGTAACTGAAGCCTGTTACAGATTTTAAAAAATTATCCATGGTGGGACTTCCCTGGTGGAGCAGTGATTAAGAACCCGCCTGCCAATGCAGGGGACACGGGTTCGAGCCCTGGTCCGGGAAGATCCCACGTGCCGCGGAGCAACTAAGCCCGTGCGCCACAACTACTGAGCTCACGTGCCACAGCTTCTGAAGCCCACGTGCCTAGAGCCCGTGCTCCGCAACAAGAGAAGCCACCACAATGAGGAGCCCGCGCACTGCAACGAAGAGTAGCCCCGGCTCGCCGCAACTAGAGAAAGCCCGCGCACAGCAACAAAGACCCAACGCAGCCAAAATAAATAAACAAATAAATTTTAAAAAATTGTTGATGGGAATGTTTCTAAGACAAGGAGCGGAGCACAGGCTCCGGACGCGCAGGCTCAGCGGCCATGGCTCACGGGCCCAGCCGCTCCGCGGCACGTGGGATCTTCCCGGACCGGGGGGCACGAACCCGCGTCCCCCTCATCGGCAGGCGGACTCTCATCCACTGCGCCACCAGGGAAGCCCAGACGTAGTTCTTAAAAATGCGTTTGGGAACCTGTGTAGTCGAGGTTCTATAAACTATTGGAATGATCGGCCAATAGGTTGTCTAACTGTATATAAAAATTTTAAAAACCACATGAGAAACTGCGTCAATTTGAAAGTAACCACGGGTATCGTTCAAACACACATTCCTTTGACAAAGTAGGTGTGAAGTAACCAAAATCACATTCTTCAGATTGTCTGGAATTCCACTTCTCCAAGAAAGGGTTTAGGGTAAAGGAATTCTAGCGTGCTGCGCCCTTGCATGGAAAGGTGTAACCCAAACTGTATCAACTTGATATGGACCAATTCGTTATTTTGGAAAGTCTGTTTTTAAAAAGCCAAAGGAAACTCAACTCTGCCATCTGGTGTACAAACAGGTCATTGCAACTTCTTTCTTAAAAAAAAGTAACACCTAACCCAGCTATTCTTCATCTATGAAGACTCATCATGACACTGTGATATGCCGGCCTAGTGGTTTTTCCTGGGTAACTGAAGCCTGTTACAGATTTTAAAAAATTATCCATGGTGGGACTTCCCTGGTGGAGCAGTGATTAAGAACCCGCCTGCCAATGCAGGGGACACGGGTTCGAGCCCTGGTCCGGGAAGATCCCACGTGCCGCGGAGCAACTAAGCCCGTGCGCCACAACTACTGAGCTCACGTGCCACAGCTTCTGAAGCCCACGTGCCTAGAGCCCGTGCTCCGCAACAAGAGAAGCCACCACAATGAGGAGCCCGCGCACTGCAACGAAGAGTAGCCCCGGCTCGCCGCAACTAGAGAAAGCCCGCGCACAGCAACAAAGACCCAACGCAGCCAAAATAAATAAACAAATAAATTTTAAAAAATTGTTGATGGGAATGTTTCTAAGACAAGGACTCATTTTCTGTCTATGGTGAACCCAATGGCACCTTTCTTTGGTGACTCAGATGCTCATATGAACATCAGTTGCCACACTGCCCCTACAGCTCAGGGATAACCCCAGACTTCAGTGACATTTGGCCTTGCCCTCAGTGGCCCCGTGGCAAGGGAGCTGGCCAGGCCGCTGGAGCTGGGAAACCAGGAACCTGAAGCCATGAGGCAGGGATGGGTTTGGCTGGAAACAGGTGACCTCCAGATGGCGAGGCAAACCCGAAAAGGAGGATAGAAAGTCAACAGGTCAGCTCAGCATGGGATCCTCAGGTCAGGAGCAGATGAGACACCAAAAAGATGATGACGGACAGACGAAGTGAAGGGACACGTAAGAACTCTTAGTACTGAGTCCTGTAGCCCAGAAGGGGCATTGCCTCGTCCTGCCGTGGCCCCTGCTCCCCTCCGCTGCACTCACCCCAACCTCGCGCCCGCTTCATCCTCAGCCTGCGAAGGGCAAGAGGATGGGGCTATGGGTTCAAGCGTGTCCCTCCTGCCAAATTCAGAGCTTAAAGACCTAACCACCAGTTCCTCAAAATGCTACCCTATTTGGAACTAGGGTAGTTACGATGTAATTAGTTAAGATGGCATCATATTGGAGTGAGGTGGGGCTCTAATTAATATGACTGGTTTGCTTATAAAAAGGAGTTTGGACATAAGCACACAGGGAGAGCAACAGGTGAGCCTGAAGGCGGAGATCAGGGGGCGTGTATTACAAGCCGAGGCAAGTAAGTTGCCAGCAAACCAGCAGACGCTGGGGGAGAGGCCTGGAACAGAGTCCCAATCAGAGCCCGCTGGAGGAACCAAGTCTGTGGCACCCCAGACGTCCGGCCTCCAGAACCAGAGACAATACACCTGTGTTGTTTGTCACCTGGCTGAAGTCCTAGGAAAGGAATGCAGATGGGGAGGGTAATGACAAAGGAAATGGTGCCTTCTCCTTGCCCTTCTCTGCTTGCACAAGGCTGTCAGCTGGCATTTCAAACACGAGCTGTGTCAGGGCAGGCAGAGGCAGCAAGGAAAGTGTGCCTGGGCCGCGAGCAGTTGTGTGGCCCGGGACCTGGCCATGGGCCTCTTCCCTGTTTTTTTTTTGTCCACACGTTGGTCTCCAGGAGGCAGGTCTCCCAACCTCCGGAAACGGGCTGCCTGGCGCTGTAACTGAGAGGTTTAGGTTTGACAACTGCAAACTCAGGTTAAAGAGAAGGGCCTGCTCTTAGGGCCGCTGCGGCCCGTTGGTGGAAACTGGGCGTCCAGGGCTGTCACCCCCGTCATCTCCCTCAGCCTCCAAGCATCCCGCGTGCTAGTGGTCGTGATGCGCCTCTCAGCTCCCGGCTCCCCGTTAGCGCCTGCCCTGAGGCTGGGGGCAGAACTCCCAGCGCATCTGTCCTCACACGGAGCATCATGCTCAGCTTTCCTGGTCGGGGCTCTGGGGTCCCAGACACGAGGAAGGGGCCTGTTGATTACCTCCCTGCAGCCCCTCGACACGAGCTCCAGGCCTCCTACCTGTAGCAGCCCCTCCCACCTGCAGGTCTGCACACCTGCATGCTGGCAGTGGCACACCTGCACCCCGGGTATTCCCTGCTTGCACGGGGCCTGTGGACCGGCTTCCACCTGGGCATCCCGCCACCTGCTCCTCCATCCAGAGGCTGCAACCACACTTCCCCATGGAGGTCTGCACCCGGCCTTGGGATGGGGCCCCCTCCCGAGCTTGTCCTCCCTTGGACGTTCTCCCTCGGCCCTGGGAACCGCAGAGAGATCTCTTTACATCAGGGGTCCCCAAACCCCGGGCCACGTCCTGGTACCAGTCCGCGGCCTGTTAAGAGCCGGGCTGCACGGCAAGAGGTAAGCGGCAGGTGAGCGAGCAAATCTTCATATGCCGCTCCCCACCGCCCCCCACCGCTCCCCATCACTGGCATCACTGCCTGAACCATCGCCCATCCCACCCCAGTCCGTGGAAGAATTGTCTTCCACGAAGCCAGTGCCTGGGGACAAAAAGGTTGAGGACCGCTGCTTTACATCTTATATTTACTTTCTAAAATCATAGCTTAATAATTCCTTCAATTAAACATCTCCTGTTTAGATCACTGTGTGGTCCTGTCTCCTGACTGGACCCAGACTGATTCGCCCAGGAAAGCAGGTATGGCTTACGCACGTTTTCAGGTGAGAAAACTGAGACCCAGAAATCAGCAGATGCGGTAAAAGCCACACAGCTCTGGTTGTTTCTGGACCCAAGCTTTCCCCAACTGTGGCTCATAGGGTGCTGGACTGAGCCCTGCAGAGCTTGGCCAAACACTAGTCTAGCTTTTTGCAGGCGTGGTCGGCGTCCGAGGTCAGGGGACTGTGAGTCAGGGAGGCGAGACCCTCGATACCGCGGGGGCAGCTCTCGTGCAGCCGAAGGCCTTGAGAGCGGCACCTGGGGTTTCCTGGAGAAGGAGGTGGTCCGCGTCCAGACCAGCAAACAGTCCTGCCTGAGGGGCCAGCCTGCAGCCAGACTTGCCAGCCCGCCATCGCCTGAGCCGGTTCCCTAAAATGAGTCTCTTTCTGTGTGTCTCCTACAAGTTCTGTTTTTCTGGAGACCCCCGCCTGACACAGCGGGCAACGACCAACCAGGAGACGATCAGGAGGCCTGGGGGAGGGACCGAGGACCTGACATTTCTAGGAACAGGAGTGGCTCCGTCCCTGAAACCCTGGGGTGGCCCAGATGTGGAGGAAGATTCCAGGTCACTTAGAGTCTAGAATCACCTGGAGTCTAGAATCACCTAGAGAGTCTGAGGAGGCGTGTGTGTCCAGGGGCAGAGGACAGAGTGGCTCAGCAGTCTAGCACACCCAGAGAAACCCATCCTGGGGGGCTCTGCAGACCCCTGGAGAGACTTCAGGGCTCTGAGGGGATGGGGATCCTCTGTGAACCCAGGGACCACATTGTCATCTTTGTCTCTGGATAGAGGGATGCAAGGGGCCAGTGAATAAAAATACATTCCTGGGTTCCCGAGCGGGGCTTTGAGCCACGACAAGTGTGACTAAGCCCTGCGTCCTGGTACAGCAACTTTAAAGCTTTGGAGAAATTATACTTATCAGCTTGTGCCAAAACTCGAAACCAGAGGTCAGCAAACTATGACCCACGGGCCACATCTGTCATCCCCTTGTTTTTGTAGGTCCCGCAAGAAGCATTTTTACATTTTTTTTAAAGATTTTTTTTCTCGATGTGGACCAATTTAAAGTCTTTATCGAATTTGTTACAGTATTGCTTCTGTTTTATGTTTTGGTCTTTTTGGCCACAAGGCATGTGGGATCTTATTTCGCTGGCTAGGGATTGAACCCACACCCCCTGCAATGGAAGGTGAAGTCTTAACCACTGGCCCGCCCGGGAAGTCCCTACATTTTAAGGAGCTGGAAAAAAAAGATCAAAGGAGGAAACTTTGGGACCCATGATCAATCTACAAAGTTTACATTTCAGTTCATAAATAAAGTTTATTGGGACACGGCCACTCCCTCTCTGTGTATTGTCTGTGGCTCCTCTTGGGCTACAGTCCAAAGCCGATGATTGTGACAGAGACCACCTAGCACACAAAGCGTAAATATTTAGTATCTGGTCCCTTGTAGACAAAAGCTTGCCGACTGCTGCTTTAAAACCACCACAAAGCACTTAGTCTTTCTGGTAGGATTAGAATCAGCATGCCGTGTCATAGATCCACAGTGCGATGACACAGACAAACAGTAAACAAACAACCCACATAAACACACATATATAGAAAGTCTTAGACGTTTTCATTTCGGCACATGAAAATTCAAAGGGAAAATCAACTAAACAATAAAACATATTTTAATTAAAAAATAATGGATCCTTGACTCAAAGGGGACCGTGCAAGGATTGGTGAAAGCTCTAAACTTTGCGGAAGGGTTGCTGGTTGCTGTGAGCTTATCCACGCTTGGCAGCTGGACACAGCGGCTCGGAAGGGGCAGGTGATGGTGGAGGGCTGGCTTTCTAGGGGGCAGAGCCAAGGCCAGACGAAGGCACACCCTCACCTGCCAGGGTTCAGAGCCTGGGACTGACAGGGTCCCTGTGGCTCTGAGATGCCACTTTGGCCTCTCCAGTGAGACTGTAAAATCATTTCACCAAGGAGAGATCACACACAACGTGCTCATCTTGGCAGTTTCAAATACAGCTCTCTCTGGAGCAGTTCCAAAGCTCAGGGGATGCGGAAGAGGAATTTCTGCCCGTGGAGGAAGAGAACGGGGGTGGCCGGTGCAGGTGGGCTCCTTCAGGCTCCCGCCCCTCCTCTCTTGTCTCTGCCCAGGGAGGCTAGAGCCCAGATTCAGCAATGAGCTTACAGCTGGTGGAGTGGATTCATGTGTCCTTGACGTAGGCGGGGGGTATAAACCCAGGGTGTAGGGGAGCCTTAAAAATCCCTAATACCTCCCCCCAAAAACTCTAGCTGAGAGAACGAGGTCTCAGGGTATGTGATAAAAGATGCCGAACCCAAACACTTGGGCTCCTGGTTTCTCAGTGTTGTCTGTGTCTTAATCTCCAGATCCGGGCACTTCTAGCCTCTGCCTGCTATGGATTCTGTGCACAGGATCTAAGCACAGTGCATGAGGGGAGAATTGAATCCACTTTCTAATGATGCTTCAGTTTAATAAATGACTCTCTTTCATAAAGTGTCTAGAAAATTAAGAGAAAATATTACCTTAGAATATTCGATTTATTTCTCTGGTTGTATAATTTTTCCTTTCTGGGCATAGATATAATGATTTCAAACGACAATAACAACAGCGTAATCCTAGGAAATGAGCCCGTGCAGAACTTGGCCTAATGATCCAATGACCAGGCGACGGCCCACAACTTTCTACAGATTCTCCATCTTCTGCTGAGCAGGGAGCCCAAGGAAGAGCTGGGTCTTCCAGCATCAAAATGCTTCATGACACAGGCTGAGTGAGTGGAATAACTCCTAAGCTTTTCCTGTTTCCACCTTAAGTGTTAACAATTCAATTTCACTTTCCTGCAATGATTAAGTCTACTTTTCTTTTCTTTTTTTTTTTTTTTTTTTTGTGGTACGCGGGCCTCTCACTGTCGTGGCCTCTCCCGTTGCAGAGCCCAGGCTCCGGACGCGCAGGCTCAGTGGCCATGGCTCACAGGCCCAGCTGCTCCGTGGCACGTGGGATCTTCCTGGACCGGGGCACTTACCCATGTCCCCTGCATCGGCAGGCGGACTCTCAACCACTGCGCCACCAGGGAAGCCCCAAGTCTACTTTTGATGACATTTTCTCCTTGAAAAGAGCCTTTTACAATAGCCAGGACATGGAAGCAACCTAAGTGTCCATCGACAGATGAATGGATAAAGAAGATGTGGCACATATATACAATGGAATATTACTCAGCCATGAAAACAAACGAAATTGAGTTATTTGTACTGAGGTGGATGGACCTAGAGTCTGTCATACAGAGTGAAGTAAGTCAGAAAGAGAAAAACAAATACCGTATGCTAACACATATATAAGGAATCTAAGAAAAAAAAGTGGTTCTGAAGAACCTAGGGACAGGACAGGAATAAAGACACAGACGTAGGGAATGGACTTGAGGACACGGGGAGGGGAAGGGTAAGCTGTGACAAAGTGAGAGATTGGCATGGACGTATATACACTACCGAATGTAAAATAGATAGCTAGTGGGACGCAGCCGCATAGCACAGGGAGATCAGCTCAGGGCTTTGTGTCCACCTAGAGGGGTGGGATAGGGAGGGTGGGAGGGAGGGAGATGCAGGAGGGGGGGGGTATGGGGATATACGTATACGTATAGCTGATTCACTTTGTTATAAAGCAGAAACTAACACACCATTGTAAAGCAATTATACTCCAATAAAGATGTTAAAAAAAAAAAAGGAACCTCCATAAAAAAAAAAAAAGAGCCTTTGACTGGCACTTTACTGCAGGGTCCACTGTACCCTGGCTCGAGTGGCCCCAGTTAATATTTGATTAGTAATGAAGGAATAAGTGAGTCAATAAACCAACCCAGATACCAGGGCCCTGACGGTAGCCAGAGGGGAGCAGAAGGGGCCGCCTTTGGAGCTGGTGGTGCCTCGGCTGCCCGGCAGGGGTCCAGGTGACTGTCCTGGCTCGGCCTCACTGAGACTGTGCCGATGACACATTTCTCACAGTGCAGTGTGCACGGGGGTGGGGGAGAAGTCGTGTCTGAATTCACGCCTGGGAAAGCTGGGGCTGGGAGCAGCCCGCATGGCAGGGAGCACGTCCTTTCGCTCCCGGAGCCTTGCCCTGTCCTGGGCCCACCACTGCTGTTTTTTGTATTATCCTTTCTTTTCTTTTTTCCCCACATCGTCTTGAAGCTGCATCTCTGCCATCACGGGCAGGGAAGACATCTGTCAGGGCGTGTTGCGGGATGCCATTTCTGCCAGGAAACTTCTCACCCCACGTTGCAGAAAGCAGGTAAAAAGCATCCTTTGGAAATGAGAATCACCTGTGGCAAATTTTACAAGACCCAGAGGATGTTACGCAGTGAGTGTGTCTGTGGCTGAAGCTTTGAGGAAAGAAGCGATGCGTCCTGACAGCTATTCTGGACCCGGGGTCCGCCTCCACTTGTGTCGTTGATTTCCTGCCTCGCCATCCACGCAGGAGTGCAGGCTGGAAAGCGCCCCTCTTCCCTCACCCTTCACATCCCATCCGACGCCAGCTCCTGTCTGTCTAACTCCAAGGGGTCTGCTGGTTTCTACCTTGCCCCCCATCCACCCTAAGAGATCAGAGCCTCGATGTCCGGGCCCAGCACTAGCCCGGGACTCAAATTCCACTACTCGGAAGCAGGGATGACAAGACGCTTCAAAAAGCACGACCGGAAACGAGGGCACAATTGCACGCCACGCTGCACGGCCCGGGAGGGAGTTCCCTTTACAATGAAAGGGCTCGCTTCCAGGTCACTAACCGTCCTGGGAGGTGCAGACCTGAAAGTTTTGCCCTTGAAATCTCAACACCTTCAGTCATCACCACCCTCGCGTGAGACACATACCAATCGCGGTTGACAGATGAGAAGGCGGCTCGCTGGAGCTTGAGGCTGGGAATCTGGCAGCTGGGGTGACCCAGAGCCTCGCCCCTTTCTCCACCTGTGCTGTTGCAGAAGCAGGAGAATAAAGGAACCGACTCTTCTCTGTCATCAGGTAGGACGTGGGCTTACGGGGCTGAGAGTGGGATCTGCAAACGGCAGCAGCCTCAAGGTCTGGTCTCCCCCGAAGGCCTCCGGCAGCACCGAAGGACCCTGGGAGCTTTGCTCCCTGCCGCAGACGGGGACTCTCTGAGCCCTGCTGCCCCTCCCATTCCCAAAGCACCCAGCCATATGCTCTGAGAAGCCTCCGCTCACCCCAGCTCGGGCCCTTCCGTCCGGGCAGGGCAGTTACAAGGGGCCTGCCTTGGGAAATTGAGGTGCCACCACCTGCTGTGTGACCTTCGGCAAACACCTCTCTGCATAAGCCTTGGGGTGCTCCACCCCCTGGGAGCACTAGGCCCACCTCTCTGGGCTGGGGGTGTGCAGAGCACACAGCAAATCCGCAAACTGCAGCCACATACCCACTCTGCACGGGCTGCCTGATGTGCGCCTACCCTCGCCACGTCCTGCGTCTCCTCTCATGTACTTTGAGCCCAAACAGTCTGTACAGTCATCGCAGGTCACACCCGGTGCGTGGCAGGCTGGCAGATCATTCTGGAGAACACGGCAAGAAGCCCTGAGTCATTCCGTTGAAAATCAGTATTAGACATTGTCCTCCTCATGACCATAAATGGATGGCTTCGTTGCCTGTCCCTGCAGAGCAGTTCTTGGTAGCATCGAGATGGTAATCTGCAATGGAGGGTTCATCTTAGTTTCCCCCCCAGACAGCTCTGCCCTCATGTTGAGCAATTTGAGATGAAATGAAGCCAACTGTGAGAAAATGACCCAGCGGGAGAAACTGGGATGGGGGCTGACACAGCTGCACGTGACTCACGGGTGTGCCGTGGTGACAGCAGCACAAGGGCTCATTTGAGTTCTGGACAGCTCCCAGTCTGCAGGGTTGGGACTGTTTCCTGAGGCCATTAGCTCAGAAACACAGAGCGTAACTCAAAGCTCAGAGATCCAGGGAAATCCCAGCTCCTCTGTCCACCAGCTCTGAGACCTTAGGCTCAGTAACGACTTTTCTGGATGTCGGTGGGCTCACCTATCAAGTGAGGGGAATTCCTGCCTCGGGGGTTGTTGCCTGCAGTGGGATAAGGACTTGGGTGCCTAGGCTGGCACCTGGCACACCGTGGCCGCCCAGGCCTTGTGGCTCTGCACTGTGACCCCTGCTTGGTCCACGCAGCCCGTTCTGATGTGCAGATGCTCTTTCCCCGTCCATTGTGTCTGCCCCTTTATTCTGCCTGCCTGACAGTCAACAGCCCCGCTGGTGACAGGCACAGCATCTGAGGGTGCTCTGGGATGATACAAATGGAACTGGAATCCAGTCAAGCAATTTCTAGTGCATCTGGGCTGGGAATTGGCTTGAAATGGCTTTTTGATGCAATCCCTGTCGCCCCCAGCCAACAGCTGTTAGCCGGCTACACTGAGACCAAGCCCGGCAGGAAAGGCTCCTTTCTCCCCTCCCCAAACCCCAGGTCAGCACCTATTCTTGGTCATGAACCAGCCGACTTCAGGGAAGCAGCCTTTGTCTCAAGGAGGAAAGCTTCCTTCACGTGGCACCTACTGAGCACCCCTCTTGCCTGGGCGGGTTTGGACTCCCTGGGAGGCTCAGGCCGTGAGTACGAGACAAGGGCTGTTGCCCGTGGACACGGTAGCACCTGGCACGCTGGCTGGACCTCAGGAAAGGGCGTCTGTGCACCACACTGCCCACTGCACACTCTGTCTGAGGTTAGCCGTGCACCTCGGGCTGCTGCCGTTACAAAGTTGCTGACAGCCCTGCCTTTGAGTCTTTGCCTGGAGAACTAATTTGCTGGAGGCTTCTCATTCTCTTTAGTGGTTCCTAAGAACGTTACCTCTGTTGTAGTGAGCAAAACGGAAAACGGCGCACAGAGTGATCACTTGGCGCCTGGGGCCCAGCCCTGAGATTCTGATTTAACACGTTGAGACTGGCTTCAGGTCTGGGAACATGACCCAGCATTTCTAACGTGAAGACCAAGCTGAGACCAGTGCGTCAGATGGACCTGAGCTGAAATCCCTGGTTATCGGCAAGTCGTGGAACCTTGGTGAAATCACTGCGCTTCTCTGAATCTCAATTTCTTCATCTGTAAAAGGATGGATGTAATATTGACCCCAGAGCCTTGTCTTGAGGACAGAATAAGATAGGGTATATGAAGTGCCTAGTGTGCCTAAGAGGGCAGGTGTGCCTGCGAAGTTAGGGCCTCCCCCAGGGCACCTGCACGGGTGGGTGACAGGGCCTCTGGGGGATGTGTGAGCTGAGGAGAGCCCTCACCGTATTTGGATTGGAGCCCACAGGTGGGCTGTGTCCTGTGCCACGCCCCCGTCTTCACTGCTCTTCCCCTAGCTCAGGCTGAGCCGTGCGTTCTGCACCACCCTCACCACCTGCATCACCTGCACCAACACCCGCACCACAGGCTGGAGAAAGATGGAATATTTTGAAAAATTGAGTTTGCTGTTTTCAAACACCTCAAGTCCCTAGATCTCTGGTTCTTCATCTCTTCGGGATCATGGACCTTCAGTAATCTGATGATCTTCCCAAGAAAATGCACATCAAAAGCATTGGGATACAGCCTCAAGGGTGTATTGAGCCACTGAGCACATCGCTAAACCCACATTGAAAGCGCCAGCTCTGCAGGAACCCAATGCAGTTCTTAAGTCAAGAGGACATATTCCTGATCAGACGCAAGGCGGTGGTGGAGCCAGCAAGAAGGTTCAGGCTCCCTGTCCTGCTCCGCTGGCACCGAGGACTCATCTTACCTTGCCCTCCGGAAAGGACAAAAAGGAAGGAAATAAAAAAAAAAGAGAGAGAGAGTTTAGAGAGCATTGTACTTAATGCTGTAAATCATGAACTAGAGGTACAGGAAAAATGCTCATTGGGAAGACCCCCAAATCTGGCTAACTGCCCTGTCCAGATGTTCCCAGAGGGCGCTGGCCTTCCCTGCAGGAGTAGCTCACTTCCCTGGCGCATTTGCTGGTTGCTTGTCTGTCTCCAAACCTAGGAAGCCCCCTGAGGACCAGGTCACATCAGTCCTGTTCACCATGGTGTCCCCAGTACCTGGCCCAGGTTAGGCAATGAACGAATGAATAAATGAATAACTGTAAACCAAGCCAACAAGGGCAGTTAAAATACATAAGCAGGATTAATTTAACTAAACATTCAGCACAGCATCCATACAAATTCTGGATTTTTATTGGAAATATTTAAACAACTAGATATAGGTCGGCCTCATGGGTGCCTCTCTTTTCCCACTTCCCCTGGAGTCTTTTTTTAATAAAATTATTTATTTATTTATTTTTGGCTGTGTTGGGTCTTCGTTGCTGCACACCAGCTTTCTCTAGTTGTGGCGAGCGGGGGCTACTCTTTGTTGCAGTGCACGGGCTTCTCTCTGCAGTGGCTTCTCTTAGTTGTGGAGCACGGGCAGTAGAGCGCATGGGCTTCAGTAGTTGTGGCACGTGGGCTCAGTAGTTGTGGCTCACGGACTTAGTTGCTCCGCGGCATGCGGGATCTTCCCAGACCAGGGCTTGAACCCGTGTCCCCTGCATTGGCAGGTGGATTCTTAACCACTGCGCCACCAGGGAAGTACCCCTCCCCCCCCGGTGTCTTTTGTTTCTCTGTATGAAGTGGGGGTCAGAGAGTTCAATGTCGACAAGAACCTGCCAATTCTGACCCGAGGGACTCAAGCAACAGTATCGGGGGTGGTCCGGAATATTTTAAAAACACAGCCTCCCCGCCCCCCCCCGGGAGCGTGAAACGCGATCACAGCCTGGCCCTGGCTACAGGAGAGTGTGCCCTTCTGCTCTCTTCGATGAGCTGCGCTCCTGAATATTAATCCTCCAGCCTTAGAATAAATGACACCCCTGTGGTCTGTGTCCCCAAACCTCGGAGACTGCAGCGCATACGCAGGGCCCGTGGATGTGGTGCAGAGCGGGGAAGAAACGCCAGGGTTTGAGAGGTGTTTTTGCAGTTTGGAGATGAGAAAAGTGGCAGGGGAATCTGCACACCTAACAGCAAAGGCAGAACAACCGTTCTTGAAGGAGCCCTTGAGCCCTGGACACCTCGCTGCCACCTACGACTCTCCCGGAGTTGATTCCCGCCCCTTGGAGATGCTGCTTGTTGTGACTGACCTACTTTTTCACTTGAAAGATATGCTCGCTGAAGTGTTCTCACCCCTTAGCTAAATGTTATTGTAAAGCCTCCTTTTTCTAGCTCTGACATAGGGAGAGAGAGCTCCGCCAGGGCTGGGCTGTAGAACGTTCTGTGACAATGGGGTGAGTACACCGGGTGGCCCAGGACCTTGGGCGCAAGCCCATGTGCTTGCTGAACATTTGGACACATGTGGCTGCTCACGTGACAGAGGAACCACACTTTTACATTTAATTTTAATTAATTTGAGCTTAGGCACACGGAGCTAGGGGCAACAGACCAGACCAGTACACACCGTAACAAAAGAGTTCCTGGTCATATTGTCAAAATGAAAAAAAAAAGAAAACAAACTGCAGTGTTGTGTACTTAGTGTAAACCCCTTTATGAAAACACCCTCACCCCAAACAAACCAATACACTTACTTTCGTGCATTTAAGTGCTTTCAAATGCATAGGAAAATTGGCTGAAATTATACCCAACAGACCAATAGAATAATTACCTCCCAGGAGAAGGTAAAGGGAGATCAAGTAGGTCTGTTGCTTTATTAGCTTTGTTTGAATTGTTTTTAATGAAAATTTATTTGTGTGTTATGAATATAAAATGCACTATAGAAAGAACATCTTAAAAATGTTCTCTTGCCTAATATATTTGGAGTCATTTTTTCTTTCTGCCTAGTAACCACAGTAAATCCACCTGAGTCTGGTACCTAAGACCAGAGGAGCCCGAGGACAGGTCGACGGGCTGCAAGACGGTCTTTCTGACGAGCCCAGGGCCTTTGTCACGGGCAGGGTGACAAGTGAAAATGCACAAATGCACACACACATCCGTGTGCACGAAGGAACATGGAATATCTATTCTTGACCTCGACTGTGGGTCAGAATCGCCTTTTACAACATCCAGGTGCCAGAGTCCCAACCCAAAGGTTAGATTTCAATTGGTCTGGGATGGGCCTAGGCCAGTGGTATTTTCTAAAGCTGCCTGGGTGATTTACTGAGCAGCCAGAGTTGGGGCCATCTGGGCTGGAGGTGGCCAGTAGAGGAACGCCCAGCACAGGGGCAGCAAAGCTGGGTGATGGCCACACGGGAAGGCCCGTTGGCCTCTCAACCGGCAGAGTGAGCAGAGGACACGGGAGCAGCGCTGTTCAGCTTGGTGCCTTATGGTGGGGACCGTGGGGTCTGAACCCTGAGAGCCCGAGGCTGGGTTTCCGGCTCTAGTGGGGAGTTTCTCCCGGCTCTGGCTTCACGTCACTCACGTCGACTCTAGCTGGTGCCTGGGAACCTTCAGCCTCCATCCCTGACTCCAGACCTGCCCTCCTTACCCGGGTGTCTAATCGGCCTCAATGGAAGCACGTCCATTGTTGAGCCCCCATCTTCCCTGCAGGCTCCCAGTTTCAGGAAATCGCTCCACAGTCACCAGCTGCCCAGCCAGGAGCCGGTCGGGGTGCAGCTGACGCTTCCCTCTCCTCGCACTGCACGTCCACTCCATCCTCAGGTCCTGCTGCGCTCCCCGTACAAGGTGTCTCTGGTCCAAGCCCCTGCCTCCCTCTCTGAACACCGTTCCAGCCTCCAGACGGGTCCCCTGCTCTCACACCTCCTCCCGCCCTGGAGGCTCCAGACAGCAGCAGGGAGAGGCGCGTCCACACAGCCCTGTTTCCATAACTCCAGCCCAAAGCCCTCCAGGGGCTTCCATGTCCCCAGGACGACATCCACCAAAGGACAGTGGCCACGGTCCTCCCACCGCCCTCCAGACCCGTCCCCTGGTACCAGCACCACCTTCCTCGTGGGACCCCTCACGTGGTCTTCTTGCTGTCCTGGAATGGTGCCCCCC
>NW_006784423.1:1822844-1842921 GCF_000442215.2 Lipotes vexillifer | reverse complement strand
CCCCCCCCCCCCCCGCCCACTGCGAGCCTTTGCCCCAAATCACACTCACCTCACTGAGTTCATCCAGGTTTCTGCTCAAACAGCACCCCCTCTTGGACATGTTGGGCCATCGATTGCACTGGGTCAGGCAGTACACTTCTGATCTTCACAGCTTACATTTTGCAAGCACTCTTGAAGCAAAGTTCCGTTAAAAAGTTGAATGAGCACAACCCACGAGTCCATCACCCAACAAATGGAGAGACAAAATGGGGTGTATACGTGCAGTGGAGTATGATCCAGCCTTAGAAAGGAGGAACATTCTGAAACCTGCTGCAATCTGGAGGTACCTTGAAGGTCTTACACTAAGCGTCATAAGCCAGGCACAAAAGGACAAATCCTGTGTGATTCCACTCCTATGGGGTCCCCGGAGGAGTCACACCCATAGTGACAGCAAGTAGATGGTGGGGAGTGTGTGTTTAATGAGGACAGAGTTCCAGGCGGGAAGATGAGAAAGTTCTGGAGACGGAAGGTGGGGGTGGTTGCGCAGCAGCGAGAATGTACTTAATGTCATCGCACAGTCAGCGCTGGCCAATTCTAGTTTATGTACGTTTCACAATTTTTAGAAAGCTGAGCAAGTACACAGTGGTGTGACGTCAGCCGCCGGTAATGAAGACTTGCCCACCAGCAAAGTCTGTCCTCCAGGCCCTTCCTTCCCGGGGGAGGACACAGGGGAGGGAAACAAACAAAAGTAAGCGTAATTTCGGGCAGTTATCATGGCTACGAGGCTAGAGAGGACCACTGGGCGGAGGAGGTCCCTTGACTGAGATGGGGGGCGGGCAGGGAAGCAAGCTGCTCCTGGGACCCACGAGCAGCCCTTGGGGCAGCAGCAGTGGCCGCTCTGAGTGGCCTGGATGCACAGAGCACTTTACTGCAGCAACAGCATTGGATTTAGTCATTGCTAACCCCTCGCCTCTTCTAATGACCACCGCAGAACCGCCGAGAAGAGGTCGACTTGACGTGAAAGGGCAACGCCCGGGCGGCTCTGAGCACCGTCCTGGCTGTTCCCCTGCGGCCAGTGCCCCTGGCTTCCCCTCCCCAGCCCTGCCCTCCCGCTAGAGGAAGGAGGTTCCCTCCTCACATCTCACCCTCCCTGGTCCTGCACATAAGGATCCAAGCACGGATGGGAAGGAACCAGCAAGCTGGCTGTGCTCTTCTTTCCCTAAAACTCAAGGCCCCCGCAAGCAGACAGCAAAGCTGGGTCACATTTGGTTGGGACGCAGATGGATAAAGGAACCGTTGTGCCTGCAAGGATGAGTCAAGGGTGCAGGAGGGATGGTGGGAAGGCGGGTACCAGGGTGGAAACACTTGCTGGCGACTTGGGGAAGAGGAGGTTGGATGAAGAAAAGTTAGAATAACCACATGGAGGGACGTAGGTTTTTCTAGTGAGTGTCAGGCAAGGGTTTGCAGTAAGGAGAGGTGAGTGTTTCTCCAGCCCAGATCCCTTGGAACACCCTACATCATCCCAAGAGGATGCTCTGCCCCTCAGAGTGGGTCTTCGGGCCTGACGTGGCTCAGCTGCACTTGGGGACGCAGGACGCCTTCCCACTGTGGACTCAGTGCGGGGCGGGAGGACACGTCCTGTGAGCCGCGCTGGGGCCCCAGGCTGTCTGAGGAAGCAGAAAATCTCAACTCCAAGTTCCCTCTCTCTCAAGGTCGTCTGCTCTTTGGGTGGAAGAGCCCCTATTACTTGGTTCCTTTCATTTACATAAGTCGTCCTCTCTCTCGGCACACAGAGTTGAAACTGCGCAAGTTAAATGCACGTCGGATTTGACACCAGGGTAGAAAGTATCATAAAAGCAAGAACTGTGTGTCCGCCGAGCTCCAGGCCCTGGGGCCCTAACTTTCCATGGATTTTCTGTCCTCACGGGCTCCTCACATTGATTGAGGAAGAAGGTACTGTTATTACACCAAATTCACACTTTTGCAAAAATTGGCAAGAGTTGTTTTAGCTCCCCCCGACCCGCCGTTATAAGTTGAGGTGTTCCCCGAACACCCTGTCCCCCGCAAACACACACACAAATGCCACGCTGAGGTCCTAACCCTCAGTATCTCCAACTGTGACCTTATTTGGAAATAGGGACTTTGCCGATGTAATCGAGTTGCGAGGACGTCGTTAGGGCAGCCTTATCCAATATGACGGTGTTCTTACAGGAAGGGGAAATGTGGACACAGACAGGCAGGGGAGGCTGCGTGAAGAAACACAGGGAGAAGGGCCACGTGGAGACGTAGCACTGACTGTTGCATCTGTAAAACCAAGTCACGCCCGTGGCGGTGGCACCCACCCTCCAGAAGCTGGAAAGAGGCAGGGAGGGTTCTCCCTATGGGTTTCAGGGAGCGCGGCGCTGCCAACACCTTGATTCCGGACTTCCAGCCTCCGGCCTGTGAGACCATACACTTCTGTTCTTTGAAGCCACCTTCAAGGTTTTTGGTCCTTGGTTGCAGCGAAAGACCAAAAGAACACCCCCCGTGACGACCAGGGACAAACAAGTGACTCAGGCCCCGCCAACAGAGCCCCCAACCACCCTCTGCCCACCATGATCACAGCCAAGGGAGGGGCAAGGTACCCACGCCGGGCCGATGAGGGGCACCAGAGCACTTGCCAAAGCTACAGAGAAGGAGAAGTGCTTTTCCCGACAAGTTCCTCAGCTGCCAGCGTTGGCTTGGAGCAACTGGATCCAGCCATGCCTGAACCCATCACTTTTTTAGCCACACAAGCCAAAAATTCCTCTTTTCTTTTTCTTGAGTTGGGCTTCCCCCCTCGTAACCACAGAGTGACCGTGTCAGATGGTCCGCATTGTGAATCGCAGCCTGACCTGCCAGACCTCTTCCCTCAGCCCCACAGGTGGGACACTTCAGTGCTGGGAGGGCTACGGGAGGCTTGTGCTGCTGAGTCACCAACTAAATAACTGTCTAGTAAGGTTGCCAAAATCATAGCCTCTTGGAACAGCTCATGTCTTTTTCTTCATGTGGTTTCCAAGCAGGGATCGAGGTTGGCATGTCTGTGCTGGTGACTTACTCAGCGGGACCAGGGAAGGAAGAGGGAAGGGGAGAGCGGCTGGGGCCCTGCAAGAGCCCTCCAGGCCTCAACCTGCCTCCCAGAGAGTTTCCCTGGGCTAGGGCTTCACCACCATGAGTGCAGAAAACTGGGCATGGCACTCACGGGTGAGGGGACAGAGCCCTGTTTGCAAATTCTTCTGGAAAGACTTTACTCGTGGGCAGGGAGGGATTAGTCCTGCCGAGAGAAGGAAGCATGTGATCCTGATAGACGTGTAACCCTTGATCCTGCTGGAGAAAATCAGATCATTGGGGAATGATGTATTTTACATCCCAATATTGGCGCTTTGATAAAGTGAGTATAATTTTAATATTTTTATTCTGTGCCCTCAATGCAATTTAAGTATGACACGCTGAGCGTACCCTCAGTTTTGTTCTTAAAAGAAAGAAGCAACCTTGTGCCTGACTAGAATTCAGCGTTTCCTTGAACCACCAATGTTAATAGGCAGAATTTTTGAAATATATATATATATATATATATATATATATATAAATCAAAACTTGCAACACCCAGAAGCTTATTTAACTTCGACAAATTAGTCCTGGGTGTCTTCTAATACAGGGACTGGAAAACCAAATCCTCTTTGGCCTTGAAAGCTGTCAGTCTATGACAAGGCATGATAAGGACTTGAATTTTGGAAAAGCATTTGGAATTCTTTCGGTGGCAAAGCAAACAAACAAACACACAAAAATGGGACTCAATTAACCTAAACGATACAGGAAATGCAAAAGCTCCAGGAATTAAAGCCCTGGCGGTATATTGCCTTCAAGTGAGCCTCGATCTAGGGCCTCCTACGCTCTGACCAGGTTCAGTTTCTTTCTGTCTTTCCTCTGTCTCCTTACGTCCTCCCCGTTCTTGGCAGTGTCCTCCCCACTCTCCCAACCCAGCCTGTGCTTTCGATCCCTCCACTGTCCTGCACCCAGGGAATCAGGAAGAGGTGCTCAGAGAAGGTAGAGCTATGAATTCTGAAGGCAGAATATGTGTTGGATTGACGATAGGGGAAGCACATGGCAGCAGAAAATATCTTTCCCAAAGGCGTGGAGGCATGGCGGACAGCTTGGGGAACTTTGAACGGCTCCGTGTTGTTGGACGAGAGAGCACGCTTGCGGGAAGACAGTGAGTTTGGAGGGGTGGGCAGGGTCGCCCCCGCACCCCCTAGCTGAGCTGAGGAGGCAGCACTGTGTCCTGAAGGTGACGGAGGACATTCTACGCTGGGTAGGCAACGATAAGATCTGTGCTTTAAAAGGAAAACTAGAGAGACTGGTTTGAACTGGTCTGAACAATAAGGAAGTTTATCATTTCACAGGAGGCAAGTTCAGAGGGAGGGCGGGCCCAGGTTTGTCAAGATCAGTAGCTCAGTGATGTCCCCACGGATGGACCTGACTGCTTCCTGCTTCTCCGCTCCGCCAGCCTCAGTGTGCGTGTCAACCAAAGTCTGGCTTTCCTCATGGTCACAGAAGGGCTGCACGTGGCAAGCGGGCCCCACACCGACCCCCGCACACTAGGCGGTGGGCGTCAGGAGAATGAGGGGAGGGGGCGTCAGGAGAGAGAGGAGGCAAGGGACGGAAGGGGGGGCAGCCAGAGAGAGAAAGAGAAGCCGGGGAGGGAGGGGGAGGGGAGAGAGAGAAATTCTCTTCCAGGTGCAGACTTGACTTTCTTCCCAACGAGCATCAGGTGGGAAACCAACAGTGTCCCTACCGCAGGCCCCATCCCTTAACTACCACGCAGGGCGGTGGGGGGAGCCCAGAGGGCGCTGCAGTACTTGGCAATTGAGAACTTTTGATTTCAGAAAGGTAGCAGAGAGCCTGAGACTCATAACGCCGTCCACCCTCCGGGGGCTCTGGGCCGTACCCCACGCTCGGCCACGTCCTCAGTTCTGCAGAAGCGCCTGGATCCCCTCCGCCCAGGGATGAGGATGACAAACAGCCCTCATCGCGCCGCCGAGGCAGGTCCGCAGCCAGTCGGGTGGGGGGCAGCTGCGGCTTCCCCTCTGGCGTGGGAGCCGGGGGTAGGGCATGCTCTGTGGGTGGAGGGGATCGGGAGCCTGGAGGGCCGTCGGGAGGCTACTGCGAGGTGTCGTTGGGCGTAGGGGAGGCCTGGGCGGGGACAGTGGCTGTGAGACTGGAGAGCCGGTGGACACAAGAGAGCCTCGGGTAAAAATGAGGCGGATGTGAAGCCAGAGAACCTGGAGAAACAGCCGGTCGCTCTCCTGCCGCTAGAGGTCATGAAGCGTTGAGACTAAGCCAGTTCACGACTGCTGAGGCGTCTGCAGGGCGTTCACGCAGGACGCTGTCCGGGACACAGAGCCGGGGCTTCTCTTCGGTGATTTGTCTCAGATACAGAACTGTGAGCTCTCCAGACCTCCCCGAACATACGTGCATTTACCTGCGGGTCTCCTCAGTTCATATGTGTCTGAATGTACACGAGAGAGAACATACCTGTGGGTCTCTGGGCTCAGGTCCCCTACAGGCCAGCATCCCACACCCTGGGGCACCTTGTCAGGTGGGGAGGCCCCTGGAGCCTCAGTAAGGCCACAGTCTGTCAGTTCAGGTGGGCTTCTCGTCCCCAGCATCAGCCCTGCAGGAAAGAAAAGAGTGAGGAGAAAGACAGGTCAGGAGACTCTGGACAGGGCCGGGGGGCAGGCGTTCCCTCATGCCCCTTTTTAGCCACATGAGTAATTCCTCACCTGCCAGCCCAGCATGTGGAGGGGAGAGCGGCCGGGCCTTGTGGTCCAGGGCCAAGGTCTCCTGCAGAGCAGAGAGGGAGCCCCGCGAGGGGTGAGGCAACAGAGCAGTCAGGATTGGGGGCTTAATCTCGGGCGCTGTGGACCACGCAGGCACAGTCCCTGCCAGAGTGTTCTGGAAATACTTGAGCT
Source organism: Lipotes vexillifer (assembly GCF_000442215.2). Classification (NCBI taxonomy): domain Eukaryota; kingdom Metazoa; phylum Chordata; class Mammalia; order Artiodactyla; family Lipotidae; genus Lipotes; species Lipotes vexillifer. Next base: position 1,836,952 of record NW_006784423.1, on the reverse strand, counting down.
GGGGTGAGGTTGTGTCTGCTGGACCACGGTTCTGACAGGGATGAGGGACGTCCACCAGGGAGAGAGATGAGAGCCAGAGGGGCCCAGGCCACCAGCGAGCCCAGGGTGCGGACTTTCCAGGTGGGGACGCAGAGGCCAGCGAGGTGAGGTGGCCGTCCAGGGCCGCAGAGCACAAGGGGCAGAGCTGGCACAAGATCTGGTCCCCTGGCTGGAAGGACAGACCAGAAGCCAGGGCTGCTTGTGATTCCCTCCCAGCTGGTCCGGACCCCTTCCGGACCCCTGGCTCTCCTGCCGGATTTTAAACTCCTTTTCCCAGGGTTTCAACAGACACCGACTTACACCCTTCTCTTCATGGCCTCGGGCCACTGTCTCGCTGACTGGCAGGTCTGAAGCCTGGCTTTGCACCAGACACTGCACCCCAACTGCAAACACGGATAAGAGCTGCCTCTCTCCTCCAAGGCTCCACCTGCCTGGTCTTTCCTGGTTCGAACCTCCTGCTGCCCCTTCCAGCAGCCCTTGCGGACCACATTTCTGGATCCATCGTGTGATGCTGACGGACGGAGGCCACGCTCCTCTCTGCCCCAGCTCAGGGGCCAGGTCCGCACTCTGAGACGACTGGGCCGCATCCATGTGACCCCGTATGGCGGCTGCACGCAGGGACAACAATGCGGGTTCCCTTAAGTGGTGGCTAATGCATTCGCCTGGATGGGCCTAGATTGTCCCTTTCAAAGTGAAAACAATCTCAGCCCACAAAAGTAGACAGTTTTAAGGGTGGACGTGTGGGTAGGGGATGCCTCAAATCTAGTCAAGAGAACTCACCCGGACGAAGTTTGTTCACAGCAAAGAGCATCCCTAGGTGCATCGGTAATTCACTAGTGAAATGTACCATGCATCCTCCACGGGCAGGCCCCACTGGGCATCTTCAGCCGTCTGTGGTGGCTCACAGAAAGCTAAGGTATTAATGAATTAAATGCAGGATCCCATAAATGCCAGGATCCATTCCCAGGGCGGGAGGTGCCAACGGAAAGACTGAAGGACGATGTGCACAGAGATGGCCGCTCACCCCCCAGGGTGGCCAGCCCATTCCAAGCAAGATCTGTTCCTTGTAAACCCTTTATTATGATTTAACAAAAGGGTCTGGATAAATTAAGCTTTGGTATCAAATTTTTTTCTGCAGCCGCTCTGAGCATTTTATTAACTAGTAAATAAAGCTCTTCGTGTGTAGTGAATGGAATATTTTTTTTAACATCTTTATTGGAGTGTAATTGCTTTACAATGGTGTGCTACCTTCTGCTGTATAACAAAGTGAATCAGCTATACATATACATATATCCCCACATCTCCTAAAAATAGGGAAACGCTTCACGAATTACATGTCATCCTCGAGCGCCATGCTAATCTTGTCTGTATCGTTCCAACTTTAGTATATGTGCTGCCGAAGCGAGCACTGAATGGAATATTTTTGATGCTGTGATTTATCTGGCAGTGGGAGAGGACAAAATCATGGTTAGGAAAAACTCCCTTAAGATCCCTGTCAGGGTTGGTTTTCTTCCCTCTACATTATTTCTGCATGGAAAGAATTTTTTTTTTTTTTTTTTTTTAAATAAATACATATTGCAAATAAAAGAAGCAACACACACACGCCTCCGCAGGAGTCTTGGGAAGAAACACTGGGAAAATATTTCAATGGATCTTTTCCTCTTTCAAGCTGGAAAAAAAGGTTAAGAAACCTGCAGCTTCTCTGCAGAAGGGCCGGGACGCTCTGGTTGCTTAGATAAAGTCCCTCTTCAGGGTCATTTCGGGTTGGGGGAATCCCATTTAGATCAGATACAGGGGTTTATATGGTGTTATCTACACCATGTGGGAATTTGTTTACTCAGCCTTTTTTTTTTAATTGAATGAAAGTCTTTAAATTCTATAGTGCTTTACAATTTTCAAAAGTTTCACACACGTGATTTCATATAATCACATAATAACCCGTTTTTAATCCCCCATCCCTATATTGCCCCTCCCCCTTCCCTCTCCCCACTGGTAACCACTAGTTTTTTCTCTATATCTGTGAGTCTGCTTCTTTTCTGTTTAATTCACTAGTTTGTTGTGTTTTTTAGATTCCACATATAAGCGATACCATACAGTGTTTGTCTCTCTCTGACACTCAGCCTCTTTTATTCTAACTTAGTTGAGCTGGCTGCAAGGAAGGAATGAGATTCCTGATTCTTATGTAAGTAGCACTATAATACTACCTAGTAAATATAGATATATAGATATAACAAAGGAAAAAGAGACACTGTCCCAATAGATCACACTTTCGATTTTCAGTTTTCTTTGCTTATTCCCATATAATTTCCCAATAGGGTGTGGGCAGAGTATGATTTTTTTTTTTTTTTTTTGGTACGCGGGCCTCTCACTGTCGTGGCCACTCCCGTTGCGGAGCACAGGCTCCGGACGCGCAGGCTCAGCGGCCACGGCTCACGGGCCCAGCCGCTCCGCGGCACGTGGGATCTTCCCGGACCGGGGCACGAACCCGCGTCCCCTGCATCGGCAGACGGACCCTCAACCACTGCGCCACCAGGGAAGCCCCATGGTAAGAATATTGTTCATCCTAATTTACTCTGTTCAGAAGCTCCAGGACCGAGGAGGATTTTCAAGGTAATTATCATCCGAGGGAAGAAAAACAAAACGCTTTGTGTGGGTCACTTGGAGATCCCCACGGGCACTTGCCCCGTACACTGTGGAATCTGTTTGGTGTCCCTGGTCCCCTGAAAGCCTTTGGAGGATTCCTGCAGCCTTTGTGTTCTGCTCTGGCCTGGAGGTCACATGGACGCACACGGAACGCCTCCCTCTCTCTCCTAAGACTTCGTTCACGTCCTTTCTCCTCTTGCAGCCTCCCTGCCTCCATCGGAGAGAGCTGAGGCCCCCTCCCAGCCAGGTGAGGCCCCCTCCACGTGCAAAGACCCCACCAGGCACGTCTGCAGGGTCCCCCTCAGGTTACTTCTCACTGTGGGCAAAGCTTCCCTCCTAGAGACCCAGAAATCTCCTTCCCAGCCCCCATCCCTCTTTTTATGACCCTTCTTTCCGGGGCGGGGGAGAGCCGGGGGTGGGGGCAGTCAAGCGGGTGGGTCCAGGTTGCGTCTTTGAGAATGGGTAGCCAAATTTCACCGCGTGTTTCAGCGTGTACTTTTAGAGAAAGGCCTGATCTCCTTTAGGGGTGAGGGCCGAGAGGGCAAAGTTTATGGAAAGTGCAGAAACTCCATCCCGTCTACAGAAGCAGAGGCAGGGGAGCCTCAGAGAGCGGACAGGGGAAGTCTGTCTCCTGGCCTCACTCCCACCCAGGCCTCAGGGGCCCCGAAAGCTCTCCCTGTGCCCACGCCAGGCTCTTGCAGCCACAGTGCTGACCACAGGGTGGGCCAGTGTCTCCCAGGGGGCCACATCTGCGTCCCCTGGAGGCTCGTCAGAGAATCCGGGGTGTGGCCCAGGAATCTGAAACCCAAGTGATACTGATGCTGCAGGCCCAGGGGCCTCACTTGGAGAACCACTGGGAAAGACAAGTGATGCCCAAAGCAGGTGAGCTACAGGGCGGGGACGTTTGACCCGAACGTTGAATCGTTCAGTTGGTGGCAACGCTCCGCTGCGGCTCTGCCGCTCTCCAGACTTTCTACCTGCATCTTCCTTTGTCAATCAATAACCGAGGGATCTGAGATTTGTCTTACTTGCAAGCTAACCTGTTAGCCCCCAGATTCACAGATTCTGGCAGAAGTGAGATGCCGGGTCAGAAACATGGGATTGGTTCACACGTCACAGCCAGAGCAGCAGCTGAGCAACCGCATTGGTGGCAGGTCCCCAAGCGCCACTGACCTGTCCTCATCGCTCCAGTCTCTGCCTGCATCTCCACCTGGTGCTCTCCCCGGTGTCTGTGGGTTCACACGGACATCTTCTTATAAGGATGCCAGTCATTTGGGATCAGGATCCCAGTCTACCCTGCTACAACTTAATCTCAACTCGTTACATCTGCCCAGACCCTGTTTCCAAGCAAAGTCACATTCTGAGGTCCTGGGGATTAGAACTTCAATGTACCATTGTCTTTGGCGGGGAGACACAATTCACCTGATTAACACATGACAAAAAGGACTTAAAGGGGCTAACCAACTGACCATAAAACAGGCAGATAATCCTGGGTCATCTGAGCGGGCCCAGTGTGATCGCAGGGCTCCTTAAAAGTGGAGGAGGGAAGAAATGAGTAGGTCAGAGAAGATCTCACCATGTGAGAAGGTCTCAACCCACCATCGCCGGCTTTGAAGGGGAAGACGGGGCCGTGAGCTGGGGAGTGTGGATGCTTCCTAGATGCTGGAAAAGGCATGGACGTGGACGCTCCTTTAGACCTCCAGAGAGGAACACAGACCCGTTGACGCCTTGATTTTAGTCCGGTGAGACCCAGGTTGGACTCCTAACCTACAGAAATGCGACGTAATAAATCTGTGTTGTTTCAGGCCACGATGTGCGTGGTGATGTGTCCAAGCAGCGAGAGGAAGGAACAGAGCCATCAAGCCCGGTACGTGGGACACAGCACGACTTCGTTGCCGGGGCTATTTCCTTCATTGTCTTGTTAATGTATTTCCCGTGGTCACTGTTTGCCATTTTAAATCCCATGACTGCCTGTGTACGATTGTTTCTGAATCCCGGAAAGAAGGGCGTTTGCTCAGAGAACCAGTTTCTCTTTGCAGCCTTCTTTCTGCCCCACTTAGCTTCTGCATTTCCCCAGCACCCCTTCCGGGGGACTGACTTCACAATGTCACTTTGTATTAGGCTTTGCTTTGTTATTCAATTAAAATCTTCTGTTGGTGGATGATAGAAGTCTTGCTTGTTTGTTGAACATCTATTTATCTAGCTTGATGGCGCCGTGTTTGTATAACAGGAGCTCAGGAGATGAATCAATACTTCTGATGAAGCAACGCGCTGCTCCTCTGTGTTCAGAATGACTAAGAAAGTTTGAGTTGTTTGCAAATGACCACTGCTCTGGCCACTTATTTTCTATATCAGAAGTGTTCTTATTCGCCCCGCATTCTCTAAAGTGTGGAGTCTTATACCTGTTAAACTCTTCTTAAATAATGGTAAATTATCCTTTATGGGGACAGTTGCTTTCTCTTTTTTTTTTTTGGCTGCATTGGGTCTTCACTGCTGCGCGCAGGCTTTCTCTAGTTGCAGCGAGTGGGGGCTACTCTTCGTTGCAGTGCGCGGGCTTCTCATTGCGGTGGCTTCTCTTGTTGTGGAGCACGGGCTCTAGGCATGCGGGCTTCAGTAGTTGGGGCGCACGGGCTCAGTAGTTGTGGCACGTGGGCTCAGTAGTTGTGGCACACGGGCTTAGTTGCTCCACGGCCTGTGGGATCTTCCCGGACCAGGGCTCGAACTCGTGTCCCCTGCCTTGGCAGGAGGATTCTTAACCACCGCGACACCAGGGAAGTCCGATAGCTGTTTTCTTGAGATGTCTTTTCATGTTCTGGCAGGTTTCATTTCCTGAATCTCTGTATTGTTTTCTGTTCTCCTGGCATCTCTTCAGTCCTCACCTTATCGTTCTGTAACTAAGCTCCCTGAACCAGATCAGAGTCCTCCAGGTGCGGTCTCCTCTGAATCTCTGAGCGATGAGGTCATGCTTCTCTTCATAATGATATCTTGTTCTTACCTGGCACGCACACTCTCTTCCAAAAGCTGAGCCAAAGTAGGTTACCAGATTCTTCAGAAAACAGAGAACTGCCAGCCAAGTGGCCTCATATTTTTTCAAGAAACTCACTTCATAACACAATGTGTTTCTGAGAGAAGCCAATAATATGACCTTGGAAGTTTAGAGTTCCTTTACTTTGGGGTCTCAAAATACAGGGGGAATCTTGAGTTTACAATATCCCCAGGGAAACAGCACCCCTGCTTTTGAATGTGACCTATTTAGTTTAAGTGTAAGGTAGGATGCTCTGAGGAAAAGTCCCCCCCCAGAGGGCGGGGCTTTTGAAAGAGTATCTGTAGTGACATTAGCCAAAGTGTGCTTGGGAATATGGCCATTAGAATGTCATTTTTTCCCTATAAGATTCAAGTAATTCCTGGCAGATATCAGGTGGTGAGAGTTTCCTGAGCTCAGCACTTAACACGACTCAAAAATGTGCAGACAAACGGCCTCAAGGGCACCTGGAGGCAGAGGACTCGGGTTTGCACAGATGTTTCCAGCAAATGCTGAGGTGTCTGAGCTCAGCCTGGAGTGGATTGCACTAAACCGCTAAGGCTGGGATGTTGTGAGAAAATTCCTGCCGTCAGCTCTGGCAGAAAACCTGAAAGTGGGCTATCTCTCATATGGATGTGGAGGCCGCCCGGCTGTTGACTAATGCCTCCGACACAATCCAGACAGCTCCAGAGATCTAAAAACACCAGTTTCAGGGCTCCCTTCTTTGTCCTGCAGACACACGCATGTGCCTCTTAACTCACCAAAGTCTTTCAAAGAGGTGCTTAGTACGATGAAAGAAGTCCCACTTGTTGGGCACTTGGGGATGCCTATCCATGCTGGACCAGTCCACCTGCCATACGCTAGGGTGATATTTCGTCTGAAAATGGCTAAGGCAAGACTAGATTTAGCCCTTATTTCTTGGATATTCAGGTACTTTTGCATGACAAACTGGTGAGAATATAATTTGTAGGCTCCTTTACAGCCTGATATGGCCGTGGAGAAGACCGAGGCCGTCAGGAGTGGTCAAAGGTGGTAGGTTGCACCCACGCCGTGCCTCAGCGGTTTAGTGCAATCCACTCCAGGCTGAGCTCGGACTGGAGCTGCAGCCCGTTCTTACATGCTGAACACCAGCCACCATCGGGCAAGACTCTTGGGGGAAAAGGTATCCTCCATCCCCCTGTAGTGGAGAGCAGAGCATCAGAAAAATAGCACCTCATCGAAGCAGAGGCCACTCAGACAGAAGAAGAGAACAGGAGCAGCCTCCGAAAGGCGGGGGGAGACGCTGCATGTGTCCAACAAGAGGCTCTCATGTGAAAGAAATATTGGAGGGGCCAAAAAAGTAAACTGAGGAAATAAAAGTATGAAGGCCGGGATGGAAAACCCAGTGAGAAAGTTGAAAGATAATGCTGAAGAAATCTGCCAGAAAGTAGAGTAAAACGACTAAGAAACTGGAGAGAGGGAAAAAAATTAGAGAATTGATCTAGGTACCAGCAAATCACGGGAGTGAAAACAGGAAGCTGTGAGGAGGAAATTATTTAAGAAATAACAGAGGAGGGTTTCCTAGAACCGAAGGGCAATATTTTACAGGTTAAAAGGGCCCACCCTGCCCGAAGCCTGAAAATGAGCCACATCGAGGACATCACTGCGGAAGTTTAAGACCCCCGGAAGGAGAAGACCCAAAGCACCCGCAGGGATGAGCAAAAGCTGTTCACGGTCTGTCCCAGACACTCAAGGACAGAACGGCGCTAGTTACATGTCCTTGTATCAATCCCAGAAGCCGGGAGACAATGAAACAGAGGTTTCAAAATTCCGAGAAGAAACGATTTCGATCCTGGAATTCTGTCTCCAGCCAGGAAACCTACTAAGTGTGCAGGTGGAATAAAGATTTGTTAGGACGCGCAAGATTCCAGAAATTTACCTCCAGAAGAAACTGTGCGGGAAGCTGCTGCAGGCTGTGCTCTCTAACACAGGGGAGGGAACCACAGAAGAAGAGCTGGGATTCAGAAGACAAGGGCAGGACAGGGTGTTTCTTCAGGAAGAATGAACAGACAGATGCCCTGACACGTTTGACTATGGAAAGGGGAGATTTACACTAATAGGGTAGAGTTTGAATGTACAGAGGTAATAAATAGAGAGTTAAGTGCATACACGCACGCACACCCCCTCCCTCCCCCGCACTGTGGTACAAGGATAAGCTCCAGGGAAAATAAAATGTTGTGCAAAAAAGAAAAAGCAGGGACTTCCCTGGTGGTGCAATGGTTAGGAATCCGCCTGCCAATGCAGGGGACATGGGTTTGAGCCCTGGTCTGGGAAGATCTCACGTGCTGCGGAGCAACTAACCCTGTGCACCACAACTACCGAGCCCGGGAGCCACAGCTACTGAAGTCTGCGTGCCTAAAGCCCATGCTCTGCAGCAAGAGAAGCCACCACAATGAGAAGCCTGCGCACAGCAACGAAGAGTAGCCCCCGCTCGCCACAACTAGAGAAGGCCCGCTCGCAGCAACAAAGACCCAACACAGCCAAAAATAAATAACATTTTAAAAAAGGAAAAAAAGAAAAAGCAATCATCTTACACTGACTCAGCTGTGAACCACATTTACGCGCATCATTCAGTAAACACTGGAGTGCCGTAGCCAAACTATGTGGAAACCGTACTGATGCTGAGAGGATGGAAAGCCGGGAAACGTGTGTGAATGAAGTGGGGCTCAACGTGGGGTTGCTGTATGAGGACAGACTCCACTTCTCGGGCAGGGAAGCCTGGAGGCAGCGCCTGAAATGGGAGACTCCGGTAAGAGGAGGAGAAATGTGTTGTCCGGAGACGGGAAAGGAGATACCAGAGAATGTGCTCAACCGCTGCAGGTGGGCTGCCTTCCGGAGCAGAAAACGCTCAGGAGTCTCTGCTGCTTTTCATAAAAAGCCTGTAGAACGATGTGACTTTAAAATGTGTGCATATGTAACTGGGATGGAAAAACCCCACGCGGCTAAATTAGGAAAGAAAGAAGATACTGCTCTCCAAGCCCAGTCGGGAGCCAGGGTGAGGACTGAGACAGGGCAGGTGACGCAGGTGACGCAGGTGACGCAGGTGCGGGCGCCCCGGCTACAGGGCTGGGGGGGAGCGAATCTTCCAGGGCGCCTCCCTCCTCCCAAGATGAGTAGACCTCACTTTGCGGAACTTGACATTCCCTTGGGAAACAACTGCTCTCTAATCACACGACTGCTCTATCGTTGCCAAAACAATAAATACATAAATAGAAGCGTAGGAGCGTGTTCCTAGGGTAGGACATATGGATAATAATTTGAGTTCATGAATAAAGATTCCAGTGTTAGCCTGGGCAGCATGAGAATTAATCACAAATTTTTTTAAAAAAATTATTTATTTATTTATTATTTATTTATTAGTATTTTGTTTTATTTTATTTTATTTTTGGCTGCATTGGGTCTTCGTTGCCGCTCACGGACTTTCTCTAGTTGCGGCGAGCGGGGGCTACTCTTCGTTGCGGTGCACAGGCTTCTCATTGCGGTGGCTTCTCTTGTTGTGGAGCACGGGCTCTAGGCATGCGGGCTTCAGTAGTTGGGGCGCACGGGCTCAGTAGTTGTGGCACGTGGGCTCAGTAGTTGTGGCACACGGGCTTAGTTGCTCCACGGCCTGTGGGATCTTCCCGGACCAGGGCTCGAACTCGTGTCCCCTGCCTTGGCAGGAGGATTCTTAACCACCGCGACACCAGGGAAGTCCGATAGCTGTTTTCTTGAGATGTCTTTTCATGTTCTGGCAGGTTTCATTTCCTGAATCTCTGTATTGTTTTCTGTTCTCCTGGCATCTCTTCAGTCCTCACCTTATCGTTCTGTAACTAAGCTCCCTGAACCAGATCAGAGTCCTCCAGGTGCGGTCTCCTCTGAATCTCTGAGCGATGAGGTCATGCTTCTCTTCATAATGATATCTTGTTCTTACCTGGCACGCACACTCTCTTCCAAAAGCTGAGCCAAAGTAGGTTACCAGATTCTTCAGAAAACAGAGAACTGCCAGCCAAGTGGCCTCATATTTTTTCAAGAAACTCACTTCATAACACAATGTGTTTCTGAGAGAAGCCAATAATATGACCTTGGAAGTTTAGAGTTCCTTTACTTTGGGGTCTCAAAATACAGGGGGAATCTTGAGTTTACAATATCCCCAGGGAAACAGCACCCCTGCTTTTGAATGTGACCTATTTAGTTTAAGTGTAAGGTAGGATGCTCTGAGGAAAAGTCCCCCCCCAGAGGGCGGGGCTTTTGAAAGAGTATCTGTAGTGACATTAGCCAAAGTGTGCTTGGGAATATGGCCATTAGAATGTCATTTTTTCCCTATAAGATTCAAGTAATTCCTGGCAGATATCAGGTGGTGAGAGTTTCCTGAGCTCAGCACTTAACACGACTCAAAAATGTGCAGACAAACGGCCTCAAGGGCACCTGGAGGCAGAGGACTCGGGTTTGCACAGATGTTTCCAGCAAATGCTGAGGTGTCTGAGCTCAGCCTGGAGTGGATTGCACTAAACCGCTAAGGCTGGGATGTTGTGAGAAAATTCCTGCCGTCAGCTCTGGCAGAAAACCTGAAAGTGGGCTATCTCTCATATGGATGTGGAGGCCGCCCGGCTGTTGACTAATGCCTCCGACACAATCCAGACAGCTCCAGAGATCTAAAAACACCAGTTTCAGGGCTCCCTTCTTTGTCCTGCAGACACACGCATGTGCCTCTTAACTCACCAAAGTCTTTCAAAGAGGTGCTTAGTACGATGAAAGAAGTCCCACTTGTTGGGCACTTGGGGATGCCTATCCATGCTGGACCAGTCCACCTGCCATACGCTAGGGTGATATTTCGTCTGAAAATGGCTAAGGCAAGACTAGATTTAGCCCTTATTTCTTGGATATTCAGGTACTTTTGCATGACAAACTGGTGAGAATATAATTTGTAGGCTCCTTTACAGCCTGATATGGCCGTGGAGAAGACCGAGGCCGTCAGGAGTGGTCAAAGGTGGTAGGTTGCACCCACGCCGTGCCTCAGCGGTTTAGTGCAATCCACTCCAGGCTGAGCTCGGACTGGAGCTGCAGCCCGTTCTTACATGCTGAACACCAGCCACCATCGGGCAAGACTCTTGGGGGAAAAGGTATCCTCCATCCCCCTGTAGTGGAGAGCAGAGCATCAGAAAAATAGCACCTCATCGAAGCAGAGGCCACTCAGACAGAAGAAGAGAACAGGAGCAGCCTCCGAAAGGCGGGGGGAGACGCTGCATGTGTCCAACAAGAGGCTCTCATGTGAAAGAAATATTGGAGGGGCCAAAAAAGTAAACTGAGGAAATAAAAGTATGAAGGCCGGGATGGAAAACCCAGTGAGAAAGTTGAAAGATAATGCTGAAGAAATCTGCCAGAAAGTAGAGTAAAACGACTAAGAAACTGGAGAGAGGGAAAAAAATTAGAGAATTGATCTAGGTACCAGCAAATCACGGGAGTGAAAACAGGAAGCTGTGAGGAGGAAATTATTTAAGAAATAACAGAGGAGGGTTTCCTAGAACCGAAGGGCAATATTTTACAGGTTAAAAGGGCCCACCCTGCCCGAAGCCTGAAAATGAGCCACATCGAGGACATCACTGCGGAAGTTTAAGACCCCCGGAAGGAGAAGACCCAAAGCACCCGCAGGGATGAGCAAAAGCTGTTCACGGTCTGTCCCAGACACTCAAGGACAGAACGGCGCTAGTTACATGTCCTTGTATCAATCCCAGAAGCCGGGAGACAATGAAACAGAGGTTTCAAAATTCCGAGAAGAAACGATTTCGATCCTGGAATTCTGTCTCCAGCCAGGAAACCTACTAAGTGTGCAGGTGGAATAAAGATTTGTTAGGACGCGCAAGATTCCAGAAATTTACCTCCAGAAGAAACTGTGCGGGAAGCTGCTGCAGGCTGTGCTCTCTAACACAGGGGAGGGAACCACAGAAGAAGAGCTGGGATTCAGAAGACAAGGGCAGGACAGGGTGTTTCTTCAGGAAGAATGAACAGACAGATGCCCTGACACGTTTGACTATGGAAAGGGGAGATTTACACTAATAGGGTAGAGTTTGAATGTACAGAGGTAATAAATAGAGAGTTAAGTGCATACACGCACGCACACCCCCTCCCTCCCCCGCACTGTGGTACAAGGATAAGCTCCAGGGAAAATAAAATGTTGTGCAAAAAAGAAAAAGCAGGGACTTCCCTGGTGGTGCAATGGTTAGGAATCCGCCTGCCAATGCAGGGGACATGGGTTTGAGCCCTGGTCTGGGAAGATCTCACGTGCTGCGGAGCAACTAACCCTGTGCACCACAACTACCGAGCCCGGGAGCCACAGCTACTGAAGTCTGCGTGCCTAAAGCCCATGCTCTGCAGCAAGAGAAGCCACCACAATGAGAAGCCTGCGCACAGCAACGAAGAGTAGCCCCCGCTCGCCACAACTAGAGAAGGCCCGCTCGCAGCAACAAAGACCCAACACAGCCAAAAATAAATAACATTTTAAAAAAGGAAAAAAAGAAAAAGCAATCATCTTACACTGACTCAGCTGTGAACCACATTTACGCGCATCATTCAGTAAACACTGGAGTGCCGTAGCCAAACTATGTGGAAACCGTACTGATGCTGAGAGGATGGAAAGCCGGGAAACGTGTGTGAATGAAGTGGGGCTCAACGTGGGGTTGCTGTATGAGGACAGACTCCACTTCTCGGGCAGGGAAGCCTGGAGGCAGCGCCTGAAATGGGAGACTCCGGTAAGAGGAGGAGAAATGTGTTGTCCGGAGACGGGAAAGGAGATACCAGAGAATGTGCTCAACCGCTGCAGGTGGGCTGCCTTCCGGAGCAGAAAACGCTCAGGAGTCTCTGCTGCTTTTCATAAAAAGCCTGTAGAACGATGTGACTTTAAAATGTGTGCATATGTAACTGGGATGGAAAAACCCCACGCGGCTAAATTAGGAAAGAAAGAAGATACTGCTCTCCAAGCCCAGTCGGGAGCCAGGGTGAGGACTGAGACAGGGCAGGTGACGCAGGTGACGCAGGTGACGCAGGTGCGGGCGCCCCGGCTACAGGGCTGGGGGGGAGCGAATCTTCCAGGGCGCCTCCCTCCTCCCAAGATGAGTAGACCTCACTTTGCGGAACTTGACATTCCCTTGGGAAACAACTGCTCTCTAATCACACGACTGCTCTATCGTTGCCAAAACAATAAATACATAAATAGAAGCGTAGGAGCGTGTTCCTAGGGTAGGACATATGGATAATAATTTGAGTTCATGAATAAAGATTCCAGTGTTAGCCTGGGCAGCATGAGAATTAATCACAAATTTTTTAAAAAAAATTATTTATTTATTTATTATTTATTTATTAGTATTTTGTTTTATTTTATTTTATTTTTGGCTGCATTGGGTCTTCGTTGCCGCTCACGGACTTTCTCTAGTTGCGGCGAGCGGGGGCTACTCTTCGTTGCGGTGCACAGGCTTCTCATTGCGGTGGCTTCTCTTGTTGTGGAGCACGGGCTCTAGGGCGTGCAGGCTTCAGTAGTTCAGTAGTTGTGGCACACAGGCTTAGTTGCTCCACGGCATGTGGGATCTTCCTGTACCAGGGCTCGAACCCGTGTCCCCTTCATTGGCAGGCGGATTCTTAACCACTGTGCCACCAGGGAAGTCCCAATCACAAATTTGATTAAAGAGATTCAAGTTCATTAAAAGTTAAATGTTCTCATTCCTCAGGATGTTGATCTCTGTTAGTGAAATGAGGGTCTCCCGCCCTGCCCGGGATCCCTGGGCTGAAGCTAAAGCAGATTAAGTACCATCTCATTTCCCTGTGCTCCCGGCAGTCCTAAGAGTCAAGCTCAGTTTCCAGGATGAAATCTCTTTAATCCTCACCATTCCCCCTCAGGCCTGCTGCGTGCTCTGAATGCTGTGAATTTTTAATTAAGCTGGAGTCGATGATGTATACGCAGTTCCATATTCCCTAAGACCCACATGGTTTTTCTGCGCCTCTTTGGATGGCCTTTTCCAACAAGGCCTGGGGTAAAGCTCTCTGAGAGATGAAAGCACAAAAGAGTGCTCTGGGCAGGAGAATGGAAATAGGCGACTATCACAGTCAATATTAACAGGAACAAGCGCTCTGGAGAAAGCCAGGTTCTAGTATTTGCTGGTTATTTCCACGCACCCCACTGCAGCCTCATTTTTCTGCTTCCCCTGCCCTTCGTACCCCAGGACCTAAGCTTTCCTGGCCGCTTCGTTTGGCCTCCCGGCCCCTTGAGCTCTGGTTAGGCGCTGGGGTCAGCAGGGGAGGACGGGTGGGCAGTGGCCGCGGGTCTCTGGTGGGAGCGCTTGCTCTGGCCCCAAGCTCTCTCTGGTTCCCACTCCACTCTCCGTCCTCCGACCCATCA
>NW_006784423.1:1787467-1822834 GCF_000442215.2 Lipotes vexillifer | reverse complement strand
CCTGCTGACATCAGTCCCCACGGCTGTTGTTTCCATGAACCCCTTCCATGCCCTCCGAATAGCTGCTTAATTAAACTCACTTCAATTAGACGTTCTGACTGTGTCAGCTGCTTCCCGCCGAGACGCTGACTGGTAAGAGTCTGGTTTTTAGCGCTGTCATCTGTCTCCCGGTCTTTCCACCAACTTAGGAGTCCCTGAGAGCAATGGCTCTGACTCTCTCTGCTATGTGTCCCAGAATCTAGAACTTGGCCTGGTATCCAGGGGCATTCAAGGTATGCTTGACGAATGAAACGTACACCCATTAGGCGGTGTCTGTATGTGGTGCTGGATTTCAGAGAAAAACTGACATTATTTAATACATGCAGACAAGGAGACAAGAGTAGAAGAAACATATTCCATATTCCAAGAAACATATTCAGGAAGAAACATATACCACTGTCGCTGTTTCACAGTCACTAATTGTTGAGCTCAAGCCCCCTCCCACACCCGATGCAAATGTCAAGACTATAGGCCTCCAGGGGACTTCCCTGGTGGTCCAGTGGTAAAGAAGCCGCCTTCCAATGCAGGGGACGCGGGTTCCCTCCCTGGTCGGGGAGCTAAGAGTCCACATGCTGCGGGGTAACTAAGCCTACGCGCCACTATGAAGACCCAGCGCAGCCAAAAAAAAAACGACTATGGGCCTCCAAACCCGACTCTTTCATCTGAAAATATTGGATAAAGGTGTGAAGCAGAAGCCGAGACACACAGAACCTGGGGTGGGTTTGGACAGCAAGTCCACATTCCGGATGCTTCTGGTCATTAACAGGATATTCCATTTCTAGGGGCTTAAACAATAAAGCTCATTATTATCTCACGTAAAACTTTTGGAGGCTCAGGGTCCTCCTCTGACACCTCATGAGGTTGGCGTTTGTCTTTGCCACCCTCCTGCCCCCTTCTGAGGCCACAACATGGCAGCAGTTTTCTCAGGAAGGCCTTCAGCTGATGGGCCCTCCTGTCCATTGGCCTTGGCTGGGTCTCAGTCCCATGACCTGGCTGCAGGAGAGGATGGGGAGTGAATGTCTGGGGTTTTCAGCCTCCATGATGGGAAGCGACCTCTACCAGCAAGAGGAAGGGGCTGTTGGATAAACAACCAAGAGTGTCAGTAACGCAAACGAAAGAGGCAGAAGAGAACAGATGCCAGGTTCTCTGAGGGGTCCACACACACTTCATTGAGAAAATTATTTTACAGACATACCTACGTCCGTTCTTCACGTGGGTTGATGTCTTTGAACAGAGGGGCTCTGGGGGCAGAAACCAGGCTGACTTCAGTCTGTCCCTCCGTCAGATGCTGTTTTCTCAGAGAAGCACAGGTGACAAGTAGATGTTTCTGAGGGCTTTGCGAGATGCACAGATGGAAGCCGGCTCGAGCACTGAACACACACGCACACCTTGGTACCTGACGCGCGTCTCACTATATTCCCAGTTGTATCTCATCGTTTGTTAAATTTACTTGCATTTTATAATAAAGGCATCTGACACACCAAAAAAGTTAATATTTGTCAGCAATTCTGCTGTAGGTCCTCTTTTGCCAAAGAGCTGCTTAAGCCATAAAAGGTGTCTCTGGGTTAAAGCTTAGGGTAAAATATAAAAAGTGAGGCTCTAGTATTCTCTTTCAATTGATGAAAAGATACAAACTTTAAAAAATGTTTGAAAGAGGAGAGGACAAACATTTGTCAAGTTCCTTCTGTAGGCTACATATTTTGCATATAACATCGTGACCCCCGTGTGTGGGGTGTGTGGGGTGTGTATGTGTGTAGTGTGTGTGTGGGGGGTGTGAGGAGTGTGTACATGAGGGTGTGCGGTAGGGAGTGTGTGTATGTGGGAGGATCGTGGGCCCCTTTGCACAGTGAGCGAGCCGACAGTCAGGACAGCTTACACAGATCACTGGTGGTAGCGCCCAGATTCAAAACCAGGCTGATGCCCGAGTTTTGACCACTCCCACCCCCCTTCCCCCTAGTGTGGATGGTTCAATGACCTCGTGGCATTCATCAAAGAAATTTTCTTTTTCTTTTTTATAAATTTATTTTACTTTTCGCTGCGCTGGGTCTTTGTGGCTTCTCGTGGGCTTTCTCTAGCTGCGGCGAGCAACTACTCTTCGTTGCGGTGCGCGGGCTTCTCGTTGCGGTGGCTTCTCTTGTTGTGGAGCACGGGCTCTAGGCGCGCGGGCTTCAGTATTTGTGGCACGCGGGCTCAGCAGTTGTGGCTCGTGGGCTCTAGAGCGCAGGCTCATTAGTTGTGGCGCACGGGCTTAGTTGCTCCGCGCCATGTGGCATCTTCCCGGACCAGGGCTCGAGCCTGTGTGCCCTGCATTGGCAGGCAGATTCTTAACCACTGCGCCACCAGGGGAGCCCCATCAAAGAAATTTTGAGTCCCTTGTAAAACTGAGTCGAAGGGTAGAAGGTGAATGTGTAAGTTTGCTAGGGCTGCTGTAACAAAGTACCATAAAGTTGGTGCTGTAAACAGCAGAAATGTGTTCTCTCTTAGTTCTGGAGACCAGATGTCTGGGATCAAGGTCTGGGCAGGGTTGGTTCCCAGGGAAGGATCTGTTCCAGGCCTTTTCCCAGCATCGGGTGACTGCCAGCATCCTTGGGGTCCCTTGGCTTGTGGACACATCGCTGCAAGCTGGTCTCCACCTTCACAGGATTCTCCTCTCTGAGCATCCTCACCTCCTTGAAGGACGCGAGTCCCCAGACTTAGGGCCCACCCGAATCTAGTGTGACCCATCTTAGCTACACTAATTACATCTACAAAGGCCCTGTTTCTGAATAAAAGCACATTCTAAGGTTCTGGATGGACATGAATGTGGGGGACACTGTTCAACCCGGTGCGGTGAGGCTGAGCCCCTGACAGTTGGAAGAGTCCGACTTCACGCCCGGAGCTGCCCACTGGCACGCGAGCAGCTGGCAAAGGACGGGGGTCCATGCTTCCCGTTCTTTCAACAGATACTGGTGAGCACCTCCAAGGTGCTCTGAGCCCTGGGACACAGAGTGGGGGCCTGTCTCCCACTTCCTTACCTGTTCTGTGCTTTGTTCCCCCCTCTGGTGCTCCCAGGGCAGGCGGCTGGTGCAGGCAGGAGCCGACGTCCCTGAAGGACCCTCACCCCTCGCGCGGGCTCACAGAGCCAATCGTCAGCATTGTAAGCAGCCACGGCCCCCTCACCTGTCACACCACACTCTTCGTGCATCACCCCGTGGAGTTCTCTCTAAAACACCCGGATGTGGTGTCACTATGTGTGACCTACTGATGGAAAGAGAGAGTAATGAATGGAACACAGATCCTCTCATTCCCAAAACTCTGGGTTTTTTTCCTCAACGTCTTTGCAGCCAGACAGGTAATGAAAAGGTATAAAATAACCCTCCGACAACGGGGCACTGCGGGACTATGGTGAACTGGGTACTGCAGATATTAAATACAGACTCAAGTCTGACTTTTAAAAACTGCTCTGTGGACGTAGCTAAGATGATAAATGCTTGTGTCCTCTGACTCAGCAATGCCACTTCTAGGAATTTATCCTACGGATGTGCTCGCACATGGGGGAAACCACCCAGTGGTCATCAGTCAGCGACTGGTTGAATAAATGTTCGCATATGTGTATAAAGGCTTAGCATGCAGCTATTTTAAATGACACAGTGTTGATGTTTTTTTTTTTTTTAAAAAAAAACAACCTGATTAAAAAATGGGCAGAAGAACCAAACAGACGTTTCTCCAAAGAAGACATATAGATGGCCAACAGGCACATGGAGAGATGCTCAACATCACTAACTGTTAGAGAAATGTACATTAAAACCACAACGAGATATCACCTCGTACCTGTCAGAATAGACATTATCAAAAAGAATACAAATAACAAATGTTAGCGAGGATGTGGAAAAAACAGTCCTCACACACTGTTTGTGGGAATGTACATTGATACAGTCACTATGGAGAACAGTGGAGGTTCCTCAACAAACTAAAAAGAGAGCTACCATATGACCCAGCAATCCCATTCCGGGGCCTATATCCAGAGAAAACATCTGAAAAGATATATGCACCCCTATGTTCATAGCAGCACTATTTACAGTAGCCAAGACAGGGAGGCAACCTTAGTGTCCATTGCCAGAGGAATGGATAAAGAAGATGTGGTACATATACACAATGGAATATTACTCAGCCATAAAAAAGAATGAAATTTTGCCATTTGCAGCAACATGGATGGACTTGGAAGGTATCAGGCTTAGTGAAATAAGCCAGAGAAATACAAATACTGTATGGTACCACTTATATGTGGGATCTAAAAAACAAAACAAACTAGTGAATACAACAAAAAAGAAATAGGCTCATGGACATAGAGAACAAACTAGGGATGACCAGTTGAGAAAGGGAAGGGGGAGGGGCAAGATAGGAACAGGAGGTTAAGAGATACAAACTATTAGGTATAAAATAAATAAGCCATAAGAATATATTGTACAGCACTGGGAATATAGCCAACATTTTATGATAACTGTAAATGGAATATAATGTTTATAAATTGTGAATCGCTATGTTGTACACCTGTAACTTTATAATATTATGAAACAATAAAAAATTAAATTAAATTAAAATGACAGTTTTAAAATGTACTAATATGACTCTAGCTCCACGACAGATAACAAAGTGAAGAAAGCATTTGTGCAGAACTGTACATATTTGCCTGCACGTTCATGGAATATGCAAGAAACTGGTCACTGATTGCCTCCTGGGAGAGATTCTTCTTGACAAATATCCTTTTGTTATGTTTTGGTTTTTGAACCACGTGAACGCATTTCCTATTTTCAATAATTAACTAACATACTGTGCAGGTCAAATGAAACCCAGGGAGGGTCCGTTCTGGGAGCCCTTCCCGGGGATCCGGGCTGTGTCAGAGCCACCGATCAATCTTCTGCTGTGTGCCTCATCCTGTGTGCCCATGGAACTGGGCTCATTAAATATGTAGTTTGTTGACCCAAATAATTTCATTCTTTTTGTCTTGCGGGTCAGTACTTGACGTTGTTTTGGCCCGAGACAGGATTCATTATCTGCTGAACTGCTGCTCTCCTGGACTCCTCGTGAATGGCCTCCCCCCGACCCCAGCCGTCCAGTTTCCTCTCTCTGCTCTGGTTCCCCTCCCCAGCCCTGCACGCCCATACACGTTCCTTCTCTGTCGCTGAGACTGACCAGCCCACTTTCTAACGCCTCTGACACCCTTCCTTCACCCTAGACGAGGGTCTTCTTAACCTGGAATTGATGCTGTTGCCTTTCTACCCTCTTCCACCAGGGTTATCCAAAGACACAAATCGTATCTTGTCATTTCCTTGTTTAAAAAACCCTTTGGTTCCCAACAAGGGTTCAACCGCCTGACATGGCACACGGGACCTCTCACCTCTGGCCCTCCCGGCCCTCCTTCCACGCCTCCATCCTAAATGGTCTCCTTCACCTTTGGGGTCCATCAGGCAGGGACAGATCCAGCTTTTATGGGGCTGGAAACTTATGCAACTGGGGCAGGGGAGGGCTTCTTTAAGAAAGCAAATACAAAACTTCTAATGGAAAAAATCCCACATGAACATGAATGTTTATTTACAGCAATTAAGAATTCAAACAAGTTACACATTTAAAAAGCCTTGGAATATCCAGAAAACAAGACGATGCTTTTGTTAATTAACTATGTGACAAACTTTTGTGCCTTACGCTTTGAGAGCCTTGTGATACGGCGCCGGCTCTATTGCATTTTCTATAAAGGGGACAGAAGAGAATGCATCTTTCCTCCAGCATGGTGGAGTGAAAATTCCTTTCACTGTTGATAATCAAGTGAAGTTCCATTTTCACAACTCACAATCAGCCCAGCCGTGCTAAGAAGCAATGGTCGCGTTGAAATGCCTCAAGCCTGTGACCTCACACACAGACGTTCTTGCTGCAACAGGTGTGGGCTCGACAGACAC
This sequence comes from Lipotes vexillifer, assembly GCF_000442215.2. Taxonomy (NCBI): domain Eukaryota; kingdom Metazoa; phylum Chordata; class Mammalia; order Artiodactyla; family Lipotidae; genus Lipotes; species Lipotes vexillifer. The sequence goes on along the minus strand of NW_006784423.1, from coordinate 1,816,862 downwards.
AGGGATTCTGGTCTATTCAATTCGGGGCGATTTCCACGAAAAATGGAAAGGATGGTAGGATGCTGTGTAACTGATTAGAATTCTACCAGTTGATCGCCTTACGTTCTTATTTAAGTTTTTCTTAAAGGAGGAATAGGAGAAAGCATCCTGTCAGTACCTCAAGCTGCAAACAAGAGGCCAGATTCCTCTCCCCGCAGGCCCTTTCAGCTTTCCAGCCAGAGCCCAGCTCCATCCCGCCCACACTAGCCGGGCTGGGACTGCCTGGGCCGGTTCTGTGCTGTGTGGCCTCCTCCCAGCGGGCCTAGCCTCTCTGGGTATCAGTTTTCTCATTTGTAAAATGAAAGGGCTCACTCAGATGTACTCCAAACTTGTCTCAAGCTTTGAAAATTTTGATTCTAAGATTTGGGGAATACAATGGAGTTTCAGATCACTGATCGTTTCCAGATCACAAGGAGATCTGTCTCCAAATGAACTGAAAGGAACTTCTGGAACAGTATCGTTCCTTCAGTTCTGATCGCACCATCTGTGAGATGACATCTGATATCTCTTCTTCCACTGAATACCATTTGTATAATCTTTACACTTCTTTGAATCAGTCCAATATGAAATCTAAGAATACAGTAGTTATCAAGCCGTTGCCAGGGGCAGACCCAGCAGCAACCCCTCCGTGAGAACAAATGAAGGAAGAGAACAAAATTAAACAAGGAAATTTGTTAACCTCTCTAACAAGGTTGCCTGCAAATGGGGGGGAAAAAAAAGTACATGAGAGAATTTTCCTCTAACTTACCTCTAAAACAGACCTGAATCAGTGGGTTCTTCCCCCACGAGGCAGAGCTGTAAAAAGTTTTCCCACATCTCCTATGCCTGTGTCCTGAGAACAGAGAGGTTGGCAGGCGGTGTGATCATAACCAGCAGACAGGATACCAAGGATGCCTTACAAATCCATTTCTCCCATTCTCAGTCTTCCAGAGTGTACTTATGATACACAGCACTTACCAATTAATTACGTATAAAAGGTAAATACAGGGCTTCCCTGGTGGCGCAGTGGTTGAGAGTCCGCCTGCCGATGCAGGGGACGCGGGTTCGTGCCCCGGTCCGGGAAGATCCCACGTGCCGTGGAGCGGCTGGGCCTGTGAGCCACGGCCGCTGAGCCTGTGCCTCCGGAGCCTGTGCTCCACAACAGGAGAGGCCACAGCAGCGAGCGGCCCGCATACCGCAAAAAAAAAAAAAAAAAAAAAAGTAAATATATAATGCCTGGGGTCAGTGTGATAAACCTCTTAACACAGTAGTAAAAAAAAACCCTCTGTGCTGAACATCATGAACTGTAGGGCGTCTCGCCTGATGTGTCGGGCAAATATTTCTGCCAAGCCTTTGATTCTTCAAAGCCCTGATAACCAAAGCTGTACCTTAATGGGTCTTCCCTCCAGGAAGAAACGGTTGAGTCAAAGAGGAAAATAAAAATCGAACAGACTTATTTCTCTTCACAACTTTACAGTGTTAACTGGTTGCCCCAGGGATGAATCGCAAATAGCTCCACACATAAGTGTAACTATTGAATGAATGGTTCTCTGCTTCTCACCATCGCCATGGAGATGGACATCTTGGACCACAGTGCCAGAGGCATCTCCTCTCTAAATACATTCTGATCCTCAGAGCAATTCTCATTGAGCCGGAAGGCAAGCACGGTTTGAACAGCGTGGCTGACCAGTCAGGGACTAGTGGTGTGGGTGCATACAATTCCTTCAGTAACATCGTGAATGCCAAGGCAGGGACTTGAAAACGTTTTCAGTCAGCAAGATTCTTTTTCAAACACCGTCTGATGCAGAAAGCTTGTCCATCAAATGGAAAAGTGGAGAGGCTCTGGTTGAAGGAGGCTCGGGGAGAACAGCCAGGTGTGGGGGAGGGTTCGTGCCCTGGTCCCCTGGGGGCACTTCTGCAGGTCCTGGGATGCTGGGATCAGAGGAGCTTAGCACATTCCGCCCATGCTGCTCTGGGGGAAAACAAAAGAGAAGGCAACCAACCTTGATTCGTTTTTTATCTGGAAAGCCAAGAACGAACCAGTCTATTTTTGATGCAAGAAACCTGCTAGAACATACATACACAGAAAAAAAAAGCAACATTTTAAAGACTGCAAAAGGGACTTCATTCAGAGGCACCCGGGAGTTCAAGTCTGAATGATTATTAAGTACAACTTGGAGGAAGGGTGGGGATTCGATGCCGGGGCAGCAACGTGCCAAGGCTGCCCTATGCTGGCTAACGGAAGCTGCTAAACCTCCAGGAACTTTTCAAGACAGTAAGTCAGAAAGAGAAAAACAAATACCGTATGCTAACACATATATATGGAATCTAAAAAAAAAATGGTTCTGATGAACTTAGGGGCAGGACAGGAATAAAGACGCAGATGTAGAGAATGGACTTGAGGACACGGGGAGAGGGAAGGGTAAGCTGGGATGAAGTGAGAGAGTGGCATGGGCATATATACACTACCAAGTGTAAAATACATAGCTAGTGGGAAGCAGCCGCACAGCACAGGGAGATCAGCTCGATGCTTTGTGACCATCCAATAAAGATGTTAAAAAAAATTAACTACGTATCCAGCAATCACACCCCTTGGTATTTCTCCGAATGAGTTGAAAACCTGCACACAGATGTTTATAGCAGCTTTATTTATAATCACCAAAACTTGGAAGCCACAAAGATGTCCTTCAGTAGGTGGTGAATAAATCAACTGTGGTGCATCCAGACAATGGAATATTATTCAGTGCCAAAAAGAAATGAGTATCAAACCATGAAAAGACATGGAGGGACCTTAAATGCATTTTATTAAATGAAAGAAGACAATCTGAAAAGTCCACACACTATGATTCCAACTCTATGACATTCTGGAAAAGACAAAACTATGGAGACAATAAAAAGGTCAGGGATTGCCAGGGACTTGGAGGGAGGGATGAATAGGCAGAGCAGAGGATTTTTAGGGCAGTGAAACTCCTCTGTATGATACTATAGTGGTGGATACATGTCGTCACATATTTGTCCAAACCTATAGATTACACAACACCAAGAGTGAGCCCAAATGTAAACAATGGGCTCTGGGTGATGATGTGTCCATGCAGGTTCATCAGTTGTAACAAATGTACCATCCGACGGAGGATGCTGATAATGGGGGTGCTGTGTGAGTGGGGTCAGGGGAGAGGGTATATAGGAAAATCCCTGTACCTTCCTCTCGATTTTGCTGTGAACCTAAAAGGGCTCTAAAAAATAAAATCTATTAAAAATGAAACTGTATCAATTTTAATTAATAAAGCACATTAAAATCAGAGGTAATAAACACCCCAAATTCACCACGTTCTCCTTATTTATTATATTTTGCTATTATCTATGTTCTCAAGTTTTACTCTTGAGACACATACGTCTATCGACACATCTATCATATCTGTACAGTAGAATTATTATGTGATGGAGGCTACTCTTCCCAACTCTGTGATAAGTGGCCTCAGTTTGGTAGCTTGAAATTAAATCGGCTAGTGGGAGTACTTACACAACAGAAATCGCTATGTATCAGGACTTTTTCCCCAGGAGAACTGGTTATTAAACGTCTCCAGCACACCACTAATAACGTGTACAGTATGGGCTCAGGTATTGGGATCGGTAACACATATACATCTGAGGATGTTCATCAAAGTATGGCTTTTGGAAAAAGACTATGGAAACACAGATCTTTGTACGAATATGATTAAACTAAGTAATTCACTTTAAATTCATCCAAAGAACTCTGTAAAACGTTTCCGAGGATACTCTCTCCTGGGAGCCAGGAACTCTAACCAATCTTAAAGAATTAAATCACTCAAATTTGAGGAAGAAAAATATGCCTCAGGAGCAGCTGCTCTCTTGCCGTCAGAATTACTCAGATCTTGTTCTGAGAGAATTTAATTGCCAAACTGTTTACCGTAATTAAGTCTATCAGCATGGTTTTCTCCCGATGAAAATAAAGATTGGTACATTACATCTTTTGTGAAAGGAGTCTTTTATCTCCCTTAAATTATAAGTCTATTATTCAATATGAGTTCTCTTCAAAACATGATTTTTTTTCCCCTCAAGTATACGAAGGACAACAAAAATTAACGTTGCCCTCGAGAGAGAAGCCGGTTGCAGGCACCATTATTTCACTACAAACACTATTATAGCCTGGTGCATCTCATCAAGATTATTTAAGTGTGTCTGAAGCATGTGTCTTTCACCAGCCTTTGCTTCCACTGATAAGACTACGCAGTTATGAAAGAGTCGAGTTACCAGTGCCTCTTTTCAATTGGTGTGATGGGGCTTCTGGGCGGGTCAAAGATGGAGGTGCTCTCACCTGGAGTTGGTTGTTAGCACAGCTGCATCCTTCCAGCCCGGGCTACCTGTCAGCATCACTGGATTGAAGCGGGCGGCATTTAAAGAAGTCCCGAAGTTGAGGCCACATCCCCAGAGATTCTGATTTAATTGGTCTGTGGAGAGCCGAGGAAATCAATAAGTTTTTAAAGCTTCCCAGGTGATTCTAATACACATTGAGGATTAAGAACCCCTGTTTGAACCAATATAAAAATCATTTCTCCCGGTTGCAGTGAATTCGCTGTTTGTCTATACCTGATACATAGGGGAACAAGATAAATATGCTTGTTCTTTTCGATGACATGATTTCAGAGTCTTTTTGTCTCTTGGCTAATGGAAATTGGAGTCGTTTGATATCAAATAAGATCACCCTGTTTTAGGGCAACCTCCTGTGTGTAAAAGGCCGGTCCTATGAGGTCAACTCAGTTATACCCACCGAGAGTCCATTTCCCAGCCGCTGAGCAGGGAGGTGGCACCTCCACCAGCCTCCAGGCCACTCTGGGTCCCTGCTTCCTCCTGCTTGGTCTCCTGGGACTGTCCTGCATCTGACAAGACATCTTGCATCTAAGCTGGGTCTTAGTTTCCTTCCTACCAATTCTGTGAGACCCATATCTTTCCAAAAGAATCTTTTTCCAGCTTCTTTTTGCTTAAAATAGAGGCACCTTTTGTACCATAGAAGAGAAAGATTCCTAACTGATGCTTTGCCATAGCCCTAAAGGAAACAGAAAAATGTGACCAGATTTCGTAAACATTTCTAAACCTAAGAACATAAAAATTCAAGATAAAAAAGTTGGGAGACTTGCCCTACAAAAAAAAAAAAATATTACAAACTGTACACAAAAAGATCAATGGAATAGAACAGAGAATCCAGGACTCAAGCATATGGAAACTTGGAGGTATGACAGAGACAGCATTACACACTGGATAAAGGATGGACTATTCTTTTTTTAAAAAAAGTAATTTATTTAACTTTATTTTTGGCTGCGTTGGGTCTTCACTGCTGTGCATGGACTTTAGCTGCGGCGAGCAGGGGCTACTCTTCGTTGCAGTGTGCAGGCTTCTCATTGCGGTGGCTTCTCTTGTTGTGGAGCACGGGTTCTAGGTGCGCGGGCTTCAGTAGTTGTGGCACATGGGCTCAGTAGTTATGGCTCGCGGGCTTTAGAGCTCAGTACTTGTGGTGCATGGGCTTAGTTGCTCCACGGCATGTGGGATCTTCCCAGACCAGGGCTCGAACCCGTGTCCCATGCATTGGCAGGCGGATTCTTAACCACTGCGCCACCAGGGAAGCCCAGGAAAGGGTATTTTAAAATGCGACCAAATACACCCAAAACTGAAAGGGAGAGACTGATGGTGTCTGTATCAGCAAAAGAAAGGAAAAATCTAAATGTCTGTCAACAGGAAATGGGTAGACTGTAGTATATTTATATAGCGGAATACGATGTGTTCTCTACAGGAGGGAAAGTTAATGGAACATATTTCGTCATGAGTGAGTGCCAAAAATATAACGCCAAGCTCATGGGAAAAAGGCAAGTTGCAAAATTACATCACTTAAATCAGTATCAATTATTCAAAATTACTCCAAACAGTAGTTTCTATAGGAAAAATATCAAAACATGGTCAGGAAAAGCAGTCACTAAGTTGTTTACCTCCAGAGAGGGAAGGAGGGGAGGGAGAACAGGCAGCCTAAAGGCACTTAAATTATATCTGCAATTTCTGCCCCAGTCTGGGGGTGGTGTGGCCGTGTTACATTACTTTCCGCACCAGCCCATCCTGTTTTGACTTTCTTTCCTTTCAACTAAAATGCTGCTTTGAAAGTTCTCACGCCCAAAGCTGTCATTATTTCAGGGTCTTCACCCTCTGTTATCTCTTGCTTCAGGTATGAGTCCCCCCAGCCACAGCCCTGGCAATGCCCGGCCCGGCGGTCATGAGCGCAGAGGCCATCACATGATCCCTGGCCCCTTTCCTCGGACTCGTTCTGGTTCAGGGCAGAACGCCTATTCTGTTCAGTGCCATCCTATTTTCTAGGATGGCCTCGTGGGAATGGCCAGATGCTGTCCTTTTTTTTTTTTTTGAATATTTATTTATTTTTTGGCTGCACTGAGTCTCAGCTGGGGCGCGAGGGATCCTTCATTGCAGCGTGCGGGCCTCTCTCTAGTTGTGGCACGCGGGCCTAGTTGCCCCACGGCAAGTGGGAATCCTAGGTCCCCGACCAGGGACCGAACCGGTGTCCCCTGCATTGCAAGATGGATTCCCAACCACTGGACCACCAGGGAAGTCCCCAGATGCTGTTCTAATCATGCCTTTACTTGGCCTTATTACCACTGGCAGCTGTGTGACTCCTGCAAATCATCACGGTTGGGCCAGGTGACCCACGCCCTCCCAGATCCATCCCATGGGGCTGTGCTTCCTTGGAAGAACCTCTTGGAAGGCAGGTGAGAAGCAGATGGATGATTCTTCTTGAAACCGGGGGCAGGAAGCCGACCCTAAAACGCCATGAATTTCCCAGGTCCCAACAACAGTATTGAAATATTAACAAACAAATCATGTAGACGTTAAATCCCTGCAGTCCTTCACGTCGTGCCAGGTTACAGGTAACACTGTCACAGCGAGATCTGGCACAGGCCGCGGGGGACCTCGGGAGTTTGTCTTCAGTCGCACCTCCTCCTCCTTAGCTAAGGTTTCTTTCCTCCTTGACACCCAGCCCCTCATTCCTGGGCCACCCGAGGTCTGCCCTTCCCTCTTCATCTTTCTGGCAAGTCGACGGATCCTGTCTCTGTGTGGCTAAGGACTGGCATAAGGGCCTGGCCCACTAGTTCAACTAGGGAAGGAATCATGACCGGGAGTTGAGGTGTAGCTTTTTTATCCTTAAGCTCTTGGCTGGCCACAGGCAGAGGGCACTGTCTTCCTGAGCCACTCTCCAGTGAGTGCCCCTTTCCGTGGGTACTGTGAACAGCCGAGCATAATTCTCTCAATCCAGGGATATAGTGTTTTTGCAGAGGTTGGAAGCGGGCTCAGTTCCCTCAAAGGCTCTCTCCTCACCCACGGCAGAGTTTGTCTTTATTTAGCAAGGACGCATGACTGCCTCTCCTCATAACTCAGGGCCCGGCTCCGGATGCTGGGAGACGCCTCCGGATGGGCAGCCTGGGATGGACAGGCCCTGGGATGCTTTTCTCAAGACGGTCTGGAGCCCTCTGAGGGGGGCACTGCCGAGCGGCCTTCTCTGTCCCAGGAGCAGCCTCCCCAGGCACGTGGCTGCCCCAGGAGGGGGCCAGGCTGCCCTGCATCCCTGCATCACCGCCTGCTTCTCCAAGGGTCCGTGGCCGTGGTCCCCGAGGACGGCTGGAAAGAGGATGTTGAAGGCATGGGAGGGGCCGTCTGGAGAGGCGAGGCCTGGGGAGCAACCAGACTCTTGTGTGAGCGGACGCTCTTTGGCTGACTGGCTACTTGACCTTGGCCCGGGCCCCTGGGAAAGCGCACCCTCCTCTCTTTCATTTTATTTCTGGCTTCGAGCAAGCTTCCTATTTATGGTAACTTTCTGACAGGAGAGGGCTTTCTGGAGAATTCTAAACCCTCTGCGTGACCAGCTGCCCCTCTAGTGGGCCTGTCGCTCTACCGGTATCTCAGCCGGTTTCAAGTTCTTTCCATCTGGGTTCTTACATTTTAAATATGCCGAGACATCTGATGCGCGAAACGTCCTGTGATGTGATTCTGGAACATTCAGAGTCACACCCATTCGGATCATTGCTGACTAGGAGGCGAGAGTAGCTAAACCCACGTGACGCACAGCGCCTCTCGCTCAGCGTTTGCCCACAGCCAGGAAAAGAGCAGCTGTGTCAGGTGGGCTTTGGGACTTTCCAGAACCCAGAAAATCTGAAGCCGGGTCCCCCTGAGCACGCACCAATTCGCTGTGGTTAGATTTCCAAGGACAGGTTTTTGACTGTAAATGGCAGAAACAGAGGGGGAGGGAGGGGAGTCGGGGGTGGGAGAGTCAGCGAGCAGGACAGCATCTCCCGGGACAAATAAGGACAAAAAAGAAACCAAATTCATACGGGATGATAAAGGCTTCAGTTAGAAAGCGAAAGGCCTTGGCCTGACCTCTGTTCCAGCCCTGTGAGCAGAGGGGCCTCAAGAGGCACCGGGACCCTGTGGCACAGAGACACACGGACACAGAGGTGACCTCAGGACATTGTCCTCTGACGAAAAGGCCCAGAGACCGAACCAGAGGTTCCCATGTTTCATTTTCGAGGAGTAGCTGAGCATCGGGATTGGGGAGCCTTTGAGAAGGGCTGAAGCCACCCCGGGACGGATGCTCCAGCGCTGGCCATCATCCTGGGAGACAGGGGTCCACAGGCAGAGGCCCTCTCGGGCGGGCGGGCCTCCTCTCTGTGCCCACAGTGGGTGGACAGCTGTGGACCAGGGTGTTTTCCCGCAGAGAGCATTTCGCTGACTTTGCACACTTGGTTGGGAGCGCCGGGTGCCGCGTAGGGTGATCACCGAGGATTCAGCTCCTTCTCTGGCCCTTGGGGTGGGCACTCCCTGTGCTTCAGGGAGGGGCACCAGGTGAGGAGGAACCTGCCCAGATGTTAAATCAGAGACACAAACCACCTGAGCAGAGAGGTCAGGGAAATGAAGGGTGTCCTCATGCTGTGGGTCCCTGTGTTTGTAACTCCTTCCCTTCCCAGCCCGAGTGCTCTGTTCCCTCCTCCACGCTTGCAGGGCACATGCAAGCACAGAGCCTCAGGGCTCAACCCTTGGAGATCCAGAAAAGCATCGTGTCTACATCAACCTGTCAGACCCTGCTCATTCCATCACTTGAGGTTCCCAGGAAAAGGGTCAGAGATAAAGAGAAATACAGGGTATTGAGGTAAAGGGGGATGAGGTAAAGACGGGAAAAAGTGTCTTCAGAGATGACAACCAGGGAATGCAATCACACGCAGGACAGTCTGGTTACTGGGTCAAAGAAAGCCGCAGAGAAACATGGAGAAGATAATGTGTCAAAAAATTACAGGAAAATCATATAACTGTAGCCAAGTGAATGACGTGTTAGAGATATAATAAAAACAACTGCATAAGTCGAAACTTTGTGAATTATCTAAAATTTAAAACAACTTGAAATGTTTTAAAGCTATTTCCTTATAGTTTGGAAATATTTAGAGCTTTAAAAATAGTTCCGAACCCTACCAAGGAAAGACATAACCAAATTTCTAACCCAGATGACATTTTTGAAACACAGACTTGTGAAAGCAGTTCTTTGAAAAGGAAGTAGAATGCCTTTCATGTCTGACATAAAATTTCCATATGTTTTAGCAGTAATGTAATACCACATCCCTTGAAATGTGCAGGGATTCAAGAGTTTTAAATAAATGTATAACTTTTTGGAAAAAACAATATTTTGATGGTTCATCTTCAGTCTTTAAATTGACCTGTCGTTCGTAAAGATGGGCTCTTCTGGTCGACCGGGTTTGACATCTCTGTGAACTTACAGGGCTGAGTCCTGCTTTGGCCACTCGCTGATCCACAAACACTGGAGAGGAAGACGCTCAAACAGCCTTAACCACTCCCATAAATACGCAATGGCATTTGGACAAGTGATTTCAGATTTTAAACCCTAGAGCTGGGGTCCGCTGGGAACACAACTCTGAATTAGGCTTTGACGATATGGTTTTCGAATATGACACATTGCTGCCTCGTCTTTGTGGATTTGCTTCTCAGGCAAGTATGTTAAAGAAGGGAGAGTAGAGGGGCTTCCCTGGTGGCGCAGTGGTTGAGAGTCCGCCTGCCGATGCAGGGGACGTGGGTTCGTGCCCCGGTCCGGGAAGATCCCACGTGCCGCGTGAGCGGCTGGGCCCGTGAGCCATGGCCGCTGAGCCTGCGCTCCGCAACGGGAGAGGCCACAACAGTGAGGGGCTCGCGTACAAAAAAAAAAAAAAAAAAAAAAAACCAAAAAAGAAGGGAGAGTAGAAATCAAGATTGGACCAACAGGTTTTTTAAAAAAATTTTTATTAGAGCATAGTTGATTTAAAATGTTGTGTTAGTTTCAGGTGTACAGCAAAGTGACTCAGTTATACATACACATATATCCAATCTTTTTTAGATTCTTTTCCCATATAGGCCATTACAGACTATTGAGTAGAGTTCCCTGTGCTATACAGTAGGTCCTTATTAGTTATCTATTTTATATATAGTAGTGTGTATGTGTCAATCCCAATCTCCCAATTTATCCCTCCCCTCCCCCTTACCCTCTGGTAACCATAAGTTTGTTTCCTACGTCTGTGACTCTATTTCTGTTTTGTAGATAAGTTCATTTGTAGCCTTTTCTTAGATTCAACATATAAGCGATATCGTATGATATTTGTCTTTCTCTGTCTGACTTGCTTCACTCAGTATGACAGTCTCTAGTTTGGGTTTTTAATGCTGTACGTGGGGCATTCAAAAGCTGTGCAGGAACCACAAAATTCTTTGTTATGTAGGATGTCTTTTGGACGAACAGTTATTCTTAAGCTGGCCAAATTCTCCTAATTCCAGGACCCCCAGGTAGAACACGTATGGAAGACAAACAGGGACGGGCTTACAGAGATGGAGGTGCCCTGCGAGAGCCTCCCTGAGCTTTCCCATGTGGTGGACGCAGCCACGGGGGCTCCCACCTTCCCCTGCTGGTGCCGTGCATAAGCCCCCCTGAGCTTTCCCACGTGGTGGACGCAGCCACGGGGGCTCCCACCTTCCCCTGCTGGCTTCGTCTTCTCCCCCCGATTGCTCAGCTTCCATAGATCTTTAGCCAACAACTACATCTAGAGACACTGAGGACTGGAGATCCTGCCTGGTGAGAAGCAAAGCCAGGCGCTAATGCAGCCCTCGGGCACGAGGGCTCCCAACATTTGCTCAGGACTCTGCAGGGGTTGTATAATCCAAACACTGAGATGTCACAAATCATGGTTTACATATTCCCATATTATCCGCAAATATATAAACTTAACATAACTCTCTCCCAGCGGTGAGCCAGATTTCTAGGTCGACCTTCAGGCCGTGGCAGCCTTGCCCTTGGACGTGGGCAGGAAACTGGGCTGTGCTCTCTATGGAGAGGGTCCGCGTTTTGCTGCTTTCGTTCTGGGGCCTGACAACACAGCTGCACGACACTAGTGTTTAATAACTGCTCACACTGCTGAACTGGGGGTCCCTGGCTGGTCTAACCCTCTCAGCATCCTTTCCTACCTACATCACCACTGTTGTTAATCGTCCTGACATGTCGCAGACTCTCAATTGGGCCTCGAAAGCCCCAGTTCCAGGCCTGAGAACCCACTGTTCTCTCTGATACGCTCTGTCATTAATTCCACAGGCATTTTCCGAGGGCCTCCTGCATACCTGCACCGGCACCTTCCGATGAGACGCAGCTCCCGCCCACGGGGACTCTTAGCCTGATGCCACAAACTGTGTGGAAAAGTCACCCGTGGGAGTGGGAAGGGTGGAGGGCCACTGGCCTGGGCCCCATGTCAGCTACCCCGGTGACCCCGTTTCTTTCACCCACGGACTGAACCCACATTTTTTTTTCATATTTATTTATTTGGTTGCACCAGGTGTTAGTTGAGGCAGGAGGGCTCCTTAGTTGTGGCACACACGGGGGATCTAGTTCCCTGACCCGGGATCGAACCCGGGCCCCTTGCGTTGGGAGTGCGGAGTCTTATCCACTGCGCCACCAGGGAAGTCCCTGAACCCACATTCTTGTCTCAGTTCCTGGCCTTTCAAAGCTGTCAGGGCAACAGGGCTGCTTACAGATGGGGAAGAGTGTGCAGGTCAGTCATAATGTCGGGCAGAGGCACTTCACAACCTAGGAAACCCACGCGAGGCTCCTCGGACAGGATCCTTAGCTGCCAGTATATATTCCCACATGGGGATGGCTGGGCTGAGAGCATTGGCCCAGGATGTGGGCCAATGTCCAGGAAGGGCGGACAGCCTGTGTTTGGACCAGGTCTCCAATCCTATGAGTGTCAGGTTATCTACTCAACAAACCCCGAAGCCCATGTGGGGTGCCTTACGGGAAGCCCCATATCTGCTAAACAGCCTGGGGAGACACCAGCCCAGGCCCTGCCCTGCTCCCCTTCACACTGCAGGAGAGGCCCGGGCCCAGGGGGCCTAAAGTTAGTTGGGGACAAAAGGGGCCAGAAGGAGCCCCAGGAGAGGCTGAGTGGCAAATGCCCTCCGAGGGCCGCTCCTGCCTCTGGTCTCCTGGTGGCTCCTCTCTGGCCCAGCCCTGCCCTAGGCCAAATCCTTAACAATGCCCTGGCCTTGCCCTCCATCACCTCCCTATCACATGCTTGTGCCCAGAAGGAAAAACACGTCAAAAAGCAAAGCGATGCCTGCGTGTGACCAGCACTTAGGTCTAGACGGGCGGCTTCCTGGGGAAGGCTGGTCAGAGGGAGGCAGACGCCGCTGCTGGCAGTGACTTACGTTTAAAGTTGGGTGGTGCACGCACAGGGGGCGCCCTGTTATCCTCTGTACTGGGTTCGTGTCTTAAACGTCCACCATCGATGCACTTTTTTTTTTACACTTGAAACTAACACAACATCGTAAATCAACTATACTCCAAATAAAGGTTAAAAAAACTACAACCGATGTCCTTTGAAGAAGGTGCCGCTCTGCCTGCCTGACCCTCCAGACCGCAGCCCTGCTCTTGTTTCCTCCTTGCTGCAGGGAGCTCACCCCTTCCTCCTGAGCTGAGCTGACTCAGCCCCTGCTGGGTGTGCCTCGCGTTTTCTGCTTATGCTGTGTCTACCCTGGACCCACAAAATGCTCTTTCAGAAAAACGAAGAAAACAACAGCTCACGTGTCTTCCACTCTGTTCTGAACTTGTCTGGAAAGATTGCCTTACAGCCAAGCCCTTCCACCGTTTACAGTCACAAAACTGCAGCAGCCCGTTTTTTTTTTTTTTTTAACTTATTTACCAGGAGAGGCTGAGTGGCAAATGCCCTCCGAGGGCCGCTCCTGCCTCTGGTCTCCTGGTGGCTCCTCTCTGGCCCAGCCCTGCCCTAGGCCAAATCCTTAACAATGCCCTGGCCTTGCCCTCCATCACCTCCCTATCACATGCTTGTGCCCAGAAGGAAAAACACGTCAAAAAGCAAAGCGATGCCTGCGTGTGACCAGCACTTAGGTCTAGACGGGCGGCTTCCTGGGGAAGGCTGGTCAGAGGGAGGCAGACGCCGCTGCTGGCAGTGACTTACGTTTAAAGTTGGGTGGTGCACGCACAGGGGGCGCCCTGTTATCCTCTGTACTGGGTTCGTGTCTTAAACGTCCACCATCGATGCACTTTTTTTTTTACACTTGAAACTAACACAACATCGTAAATCAACTATACTCCAAATAAAGGTTAAAAAAACTACAACCGATGTCCTTTGAAGAAGGTGCCGCTCTGCCTGCCTGACCCTCCAGACCGCAGCCCTGCTCTTGTTTCCTCCTTGCTGCAGGGAGCTCACCCCTTCCTCCTGAGCTGAGCTGACTCAGCCCCTGCTGGGTGTGCCTCGCGTTTTCTGCTTATGCTGTGTCTACCCTGGACCCACAAAATGCTCTTTCAGAAAAACGAAGAAAACAACAGCTCACGTGTCTTCCACTCTGTTCTGAACTTGTCTGGAAAGATTGCCTTACAGCCAAGCCCTTCCACCGTTTACAGTCACAAAACTGCAGCAGCCCGTTTTTTTTTTTTTTTTAACTTTTTTATTTATTTATTTAATTTTTGGCTGCGTTGGGTCTTCGTTGCTGCGCGCGGGCTTTCTCTAGTTGCGGCGAGTGGGGGCCACTCTTCATTGCAGTGCAAGGGCTTCTCATGGCGGTGGCTTCTCTTGTTGCGGAGCACGGGCTCTAGGTGTGCAGGCTTCAGTAGTTGTGGCACGCGGGCTCGGTAGTTGCGGCTTACGGGCTCTAGAGCACAGGCTCAGTTGCTCTGTGGCATGTGGGATCTTCCTGGACCGGGGCTTGAACCCGTGTCCCCTGCATTGGCAGGCAGATTCTTAATCACGGTGCCACCAGGGAAGTCCCCAGCAGCCCATTTAAGAAAACTGCTGAGGGGGTCAGGCTTCCCACTGTCCAGGCTGGAATCTGCCTTGGGGTGTGTTCGGGCTTGTTTGCTGTCTGGTTCACATGGCAGACCTTTCATTTCTTGATCAGCATCTAGATCATTTTCCTGTCCATACTATTCCTGAGGGGCAGCAAAACATCCGCGTGGCATCCTCACTGACCACAGAGAAATGTGCCAGGTAGGCGGGCTTTGCTGCTTCATTCCCCTGAAGTTTCTGGGCTTTAGCTTCACATCATATCAGGCTGACATCTTCAGGGGCCATCCTACGACAGTGTAAAAGTTTACGTCCTCCCGGCTTTCACTGCTCCAAGCCCAGCAGACACCAAGGTACCATTTAGATTGCGGTTTTTTTAAGGCTTGTCTTAGCTCAGACTAGTGTAACAAAATACCGCAGACCAGAGGGCTTAAACTACAGACGATTATTTCTCACAATTCTGGAGGCTGAGTCCCAGATCAAGGTGCTGGTGGGTTTTGTTTCTGGTGAGAGCTCTCTTCCTGGTTTGCACAGGACTGTTGGCTGTGTCCTCATGTGGCAGAGAGAGGGAGACAGCAAGCTCTGTGCTGTCTCTTCCTGTAAGGGCACTAATCCCATCATGGGGGCCACACCCCTGCAACTTCATCCAACTCCAGTTACCTCTCAGAGGCCCCATCTCCAACTACCACCCCACTGGGAATTAGTGTTGTAACACATGAATTTTGGGGAGACCCAATTCAACCCACAGCAAGGCTCAGACCACCTTGGAGTTTTAAAACTTCAGTTTGCAGGCCTTCACCTTTAACTCAGCCAGTCACAGCATCCATGTCGAGATGGTTTCTTTTGCCCCTTGGAGGAGGGATCCAGGCCTTTGCATGTCTGGTGCTGTTCGTGCAAGGAGATTACTGAGTGCAACCATGTCCAGAATCCACGTTGGCCTTTCCTCCTGCTGCCTGGTAGCCCTGTTGTGAGCATGCCTTCATGCTAGGACATGGTCACAGCAGTCCTCTGAGGCCCGTCTGCCCCAGGTCCCGGGAGTGACAAGTGAGGCCGAGGCCCCCAGACCCAGGGGCGGCTGACTGCTCGCACCCTGGGACCCACCCTCAGTCGCAGTCCTGCACCTTCCCAGCGAGAGTCCACACCTGAGATGCTCAGTGTGGGGTGCCAGGCAGTCCTGGTCCCTCACCTGGGTTTGGAAAGTCTCCAAAGTGCCTCCCCATCCCTGAGCTCCCTGAGCTCCCTGAGGGGTGGTTGAGGCCTCTGCTGCAGCGTCTGCTCTGCCCTGTCCCACCCTCACTCCTCACGGACATTGTTCCCCACGGAATCTGAGTCTCGGGGTCTGTCTCCAGGGATCTGGACCCGTGACAACCACTGTGTACAGCACGGCCTTCCCCTAAGCCCCTCGGTCACAAACACACCTTCCACAGCCAAAGACAAGAGATTAAAAGAGCGAAACCAGACTTCTCTCTGGCCGACAAGGCCACGACATGAAACATAACTTGAGCTAAATTTCAAGACATTTGACATTTGAGATGGAAAAAGAGCTATTTGGGCTGAGATGGCAGGTTGAGCCCACACTTTTTATCTCCTCTCCTTTCAGGGACACCGGTAGCTTTACAGGAAAAGAATAAGCGATATATAAATGTAAAATTAACGAGGA
The DNA here is from genome assembly GCF_000442215.2 of Lipotes vexillifer. Taxonomy (NCBI): domain Eukaryota; kingdom Metazoa; phylum Chordata; class Mammalia; order Artiodactyla; family Lipotidae; genus Lipotes; species Lipotes vexillifer. The sequence goes on along the minus strand of NW_006784423.1, from coordinate 1,800,794 downwards.
GAATCACTACCAGATAAGACGCTTCAACAAAGCACTGGGAGAAGGGAAGCAGAGGTGGGTGGCAGGGGGCAGAGAGTGGGAAGAGCAGGCGGCCTGTACCCGGGGAGGTCTGGGGTGGGGAGGGCAGCAGGGGGCCCTGGGGACCAGGCTGCTCGGCCGTGAACCTGCCCAGGACACAGCCAAACACCTGAGACAGTCTCCAGGTTGTGAGTGGGTCTGTTCACCCGCTGCCCCTTTTCATTACAAATTTCCAATGCTACTTACTTTTTATTTTAAACCATATGCATGTTTTCTACTTAAGTAACAATGAAATGGCGAGAGGAATGTTGTGAAGAGAATCTCTTTTCACTTCTTCCTACTCCCCTTGTGGTCAGAGGAGACCTCAAGCAGGCGATAGAGAAGCAGGGCCCACGTTGTCTCCGCTGCTGGACTCTCCCTCGTGGCCTGCCTGACCCTTCAGACAGCTCTGCGGGACCCCAGGGCTCCAGGGACCAGAGTTTGAGAACCACAGCATGAACTAAGGCCTAGAGACTGTATCTGCCTTTAGGCGGTTGTGTTCCCTTTCAGGGGAACGTGGTTATTGTTTCTCACCCTGCCAGGTTCTGTGCGTGAGTCTAATCCCAGCAGCCATCTAATCAATTTCTCATCTAAAACCAGAGACGTTAGGGACCCAAGTTAAAAAGAAAAGCGCATCCTAAAACAGTTCACAGATGGCGAGGCTTGAGATACTCCTGTGGTTTATGAAGGTCGTGAGCATCCTTCAAAACTAGTGACACGCAGAAGCCCTGGCCATGCTCCAGGATGCTGCTGGCGGGATTTTCTGGACCAAGCATCCCATGCTCCGTGGGGAGCTGTCGTGGGGAAGGAGCTGGTAAGAAAACAGCACCTCACAGGATGAAGGCGTTTTAAAGAGGTTAAAATGGCAATAAGGAGGTGGGAGGGATTGGGTGTGAGCCAGTTTACTCATGACCTGGAACAGTCAGGGAAGTTGGGGGCTGAGAGCAGCTTGTCTGTCTGTCGTCTTGGAGTGGGTGTGGAGGATGCAGGCACAGTCCCTACTGAGTTTCCCAGGCAGTGATACGCAGAGAGCACGTGTAGAGACACCGGAGACAGCAGGGGGATGCCACGCGATGTTCAGCCCGCAGAGAAATCCACTCCCTGGGTGCAGCGAACGGCACCTCAGGTCAGTGTAACCCGTGGCTTTTCACAGCATTATTCGAAAGAAACCATAAAGGTCTGATGAAGCAGGGGCCAGTGACTTTTCATGGACAGCAGGCCTCAGTGAACCAGGGCCTGAATTCGGTGACAACTCGGCTTCTGAAGCTGGGCAGCCTCAACACTGCGCTGGGCAGGGGGTAGCGTGGATTTCACTTGGGGCCCTGACTCCCAGGGAGGTCGGCCTGGCAGGTGGTCTCCTTGTCTCCAAGGGGGGAGGGGAAGCAGACTCCCAGGCCTGGGTGTCCTCGCTAGTAAGTGACAGCCGCAGACGTGGGGACCAGGATCCCTTCCTGCTGTAGGACGCCGTTCTCCAGGAGAAGCTGCTCCTGGCCTTGGGCAATCTGTGCTTTAGCAGCCCTTCAGGTGATTCTGATGCCCATCCAAGTGGAGAATCTACACGGCCCCCCCAGAACAACTAACTCAGGAATACAGGGCAGGTGAGGGAGGCGTGGCTGTGTTCAAGGTTCCCAAGGTGATTCTAGTTGAGGCGAGAAGCTCCTGACTGTGCCCTGAAATGAAGGTGCTGCCAGAAGGGGGATTAAGGGGAGTCACCAGGAGGAGGGGAAACAGGAAGTTGGGTTGGTTTTTTTTTTGGCGGTACGCGGGCCCCTCACTGCTGTGGCCTCTCCCGTTGCGGAGCACAGGCTCCGGACGCGCAGGCTCAGCGGCCACGGCTCACGGGCCCAGCCGCTCCGCAGCACGTGGGATCCTCCTGGACCGGGGCTCGCACCCGTGTCCCCTGCATCTGCAGGTGGACTCTCAACCACTGCGGCACCAGAGAAGCCCCGGGACGTTGTTTTAAAGGTACCCAGGGTTTTCTTCTAAGCAGGTGAGCTGAGAAGAGAGACAGGACACACCACCGGAAGAGGACCTATGACTCACAGTTTCCAAGGGGGTGGGGACCACACGGGGCCCAGGGGGAAGCGCGGGCACGGGGAACTGGAGGTGGAAAGGCCGGGGGAGGGCATGGGCCAGAGCCTTTGTTGTGGTTTTCCTGGTAAGAATTGGGTGGGGCAGGGTAGGCAGGCTGCATAAGTTCAGGATTGCAGAGTCTGAATAATGTCAGCGGGCTCTGGGTCGCAGGGGTGGTCCCTGGTTATCTGGGACCCTGGGGGGCTTCAAGGCAGGGGACACATTGGCCTGGGGTGAGAGGAGGCAGTTGGATGGTGGCCTCCAGGCTGGTTGGTTGCACATAAAATGTTTGCTTCTCTAGGAAATAACTAAACCTGGGAGGGGCAGCCCCTTCCCAGGTCCGAGAGGTCCTGAGATGTCAAAGCATTATCAAATATAAAAAATTAAACCCCTAATCCATACAGAAGATAAGCCAGACAGACCCAGGCTGGCTCTTTTTTTTTTTTCCTAATAAATTTATTTATTTTATTTATTTATTTTTGGCTGCATTGTGTCTTCGTTCCTGCATGTTGGCTTTCTCTAGTTGCAGCGAGCGGGGGCTACTCTTCCTTGTGGTGCGTGGGCTTCTCATTGCTGTGGCTTCTCTTGTTGCGGAGCACAGGCCCTAGGCGAGTGGGCTTCAGTAGTTGTGGCACGCGGGCTCAGTAGTTGTGGCGCACGGCCTTAGTTGCTCCGCGGCATGTGGGATCTTCCCGGACCGGGGATCAAACCCGAGTCCCCTGTATTGGCAGGCGGACTCCTAACCACTGCGTGGCAGGTACGTTCTTAACCACTGCACCACCAGGGAAGTCCCAGGCTGGCTCTTACCAGCCTGTGGACTTGAGTTCTCAGATTCAACCTCTCCCTCTCCAAAGTGGAGATGATGCTCCCATTTCATAGGCTGTAGGAATTACAGGAGAGGGGGGGACTACAGCGTCTGGCCCAATGGGCAGGCACCTAGGAAGTAAGAGGAAAATGAAAACGAACAACAGAGCAGTGGACTTAGGACTGAACTGAGGTGATGAGCAGTGGTTCCAAGAGAACTCACAGGAAGTAACAGAGCCCCCGACAGAGACGGGGTGCAGGTGGTGTGTCCGTGTGGTCAAGAAGAGGCCAGGGCCAGGCTTAGGCATCCAGGCAACCCAGGGGAGTCTCGGCCCAGAGCAGGAGGCTAGGGCTTGGCAGGGCTGGGAGGGTAGGCGCCTCTGAGAGAGAAGAAATGGAACGATCAGTGAAGGTCACCCCCGAGGCGCACCCCGTTAGGGGCCAGGAGAAAGGGGACCCCAGCAAAGAGGAGACGGTGAGTGTCTGAGGCCGAAAACAGAGCTTCAGGGAGGCGGGGACAGAGCCCTGGTCCCAGGAGGCTGACCACCGTCCTCTGAGCACCTGCGGAACAGAACTAAGATAATCCTCTCCCCTCCTCTGCAGCCACCGGCTGACCTACTCAGGGCAGAGGTGATCTGGCCCATCTTTGTACGATAGTTACAGGGTCACATGATACATCATTCAGTAAATGATTTTTAACTGCGTTAGACTGAAACTCAGACCATTTAGACACTGTTCTGCTTAGGAAGGTGATTTAAATTGAGGCGCAACAGTAAAGAAAGCTTTTGTTCCCCTTCATTTTTAGGATGTGTGTGTGTGTGTCTGTATGTGTGTCAGACGGTTACAGCAGAAACAGAGCAGATGCCACAGAAGCCATGGGACAAAATGCACAAAGAAGGCTGAGCCCACCTTTGCCCAGAAACACGGTCTCACAGACCGCCCCAGGCCTGACTCCTGGAGCTGCCATGGCATCTAACAAACCGTGTGGCCTGGAGCACGCCCCCTACTTTACCTTCGTGTTGACATCATCTTTAAAAGGATGTTCTGGGAATAGACAGGCTACATTTGAGCTGCTTGGGCTTGGGGATTAAGACCAAAGTTGTCTGAAGCCATAGCTATTTGAAAAAAAAAAAAATCTCCTTATTGAGTGGATGTCATTAACTTCACTTTGGAGGGGTGTGTTGGTTTCTACAATAGCTGCTATATCAAGTGACCCCAAACTTGGAGGTTTGGAACAACACACGTCATTGCTCCCCTGCAGTCCACAGGTGAGCAGTCTGCATGGGTCTCACGGGCTAAGAGCAGGGTGTGGGCACTTTCTCCCGGAGGCTCCAGGGGAGAACCCATCCCGTACCTTTTCCAGCTTTCAGAGGCCACATGCCTCCTTGGTTCATGGCCCCTCCTCCACCGGCATGGCCAGTGACAGGTGGCTGAGGCCGAGCTCTGGCTGTGTCCTTCCCTCGACATGTCCCCCTCTGACTCTGACTTCCACCTCCTTTCCCTTCTTGGGACTCGTGTGATTATGTTGGGCTCAAGCAGGATTGTCCCCTCACCTCAGTGTCGTTAGGTGAATCATACCTGCAAGGTTCCTTATGCCACGTAAGGTACAAACTCACAGGGAATTAGGACGTGGGTATCTTTGGGGGGTGGGCAGGGTGTTATTCTGCCTTCTCAGAATAGACACACAAGCTCCCGCGTGTGCACGCACACACGCACAGGTTCATGGGAAGCCCACCTGCCTGACAGGATGGGAATGCAGGTGGGCTGCCAGATCCCTGGTGGGCGCTCAGCCTGGAGTGGGCTGTGATTTGTGGGGAGGAAGCCCGGGGCGGTGACTGAGGGGGATGAAAACGTGCTGATTCTGGTCCACGCACTCCTGTGCACGGGAGCAGACACCTTCTGAGTCTGGGCGGCCGTCCATTCGTGGTGCTCACGCACGGGAGTCAGGAAGGGGCTCAGGAACACCCTCATGGAGCGCTCCATCCTTAGACACAATCTAAAGCCCACGGGTCGAAAAGCAGTGGAGCCCTGAGGGGTTGGTGAGCCCAGCCTCACAGCCTGATTGGAAAAGCCAAGGCCGAGGGCCAGGAGAGGGCGGTTCTGAGAGTCTCGGTTGAAACGGAGGGCCTGCCAGAAGGTGGGCCGGTGGAGGGCTGCTGTGCACGGAGAAGCTGGAGGCGCATCTGTCCAGAATGGGAAGGCATGAAAGCGCATCTTCCCGTGGGTGGATTTTTGTTGCGTTGCCTCGTGGCCCGTATCCCAGTAGGATGCCCCGCTGGCTTCCATCTGCAGCGCCTGCCCTTGCTTTTCCCGAGGGGGACAGGCCCGTCCTTGTTCAGCCTGAAGGACGCCCCCGGGGGCTGGAAGGCCGAGGCTGTGCACTCTGTGTGGTGCTGAGCCAGCCGCCCAGGACATCCTCCAGTCTCAGCCGCATGTCCCCGCCCAGGGTCCCCGCCACCCTGTAGCTCTGCGCTCAAACCGCCACCGTCGACCTGCTTTCCTTCAGGTTAGCGTTGTCTTCTCTGGGCGGCACATTCAACGTCCAAGAGAAGAAGACTTAGAACCAACCACACTGTCTGAATTTGAAGGCGGCAGCTGGAGAAGGAGGTGGGCACTTGTCGCTTTGTCATCGGCTGGGCGCCTGCCCCGCGCACCCACCCATTCAGCCCCTCCCCCAGCCCTGTGCCCCCCGTGCTGCCACTCCTAGTTCACAGACGACATGCTCACGAGGCCCCGGCACACATGAGGCTTATCTCCCGGTTCTGTCCCAGCCGCTCCTTGGGGACGGGCCTACCCCACTGCTCTTCTCGGAGAGTCTGTAATTTGCGAGTCCGTCTCGCTCTGGACAGGCCAGGATGAGGCCCAGAAGAAGAGGTTAACAGACTCAGGGCTCACCGGATCCCAGGACAGGCCGTCTTGCCTTGGAACCTGAAACACTCCTGCAGAAAACGCAAACTGAACCCAACGATTCGCATACACACCGCGTGTGGCATCAGTAAGCGCTTTTTGCTCTTTGAATGTTATTCAAATAAAGAATTAGGAACCATCCGGCAGCTTACATTACCATCTCCCCACGCAGAAACAAAAAAGATCCAGTGTTTAGGACAAGGGATTTGTTATTTGACCGTAAAGAAGAAAAGCCTCTTTCACCTTTAATGTAAAATAATGGAAACTCAGGTGTGAATAGCACAGAAGGTGTACTCTGAGTAGCTAAGGTCTACAGAATAAACACAAGCGGAGGGTATTTTACTGTCATTTGCTTATATGTAAACCTCTTCCACCAGAATGAGAGGTCCCAGAGGGGCAATGTTCGTTCCCTGAAGGCTCAGCCAACGTTTCTGAACCACAGAATGGCTGTCTGTGTTCCTACAGCACAGCAGGTGTTTGTTAGATACGTATTGAAGAGATGAGCTCGCTAGGATTCTTAGAACAGCTGCCTTCAATGTAGTTAGGTTAATTATGTTGTCTCTTTTCAAATAAAAATATCTGGGAGTACCCTTGTATAACATGAACTCAGCTTTCCATTTTAACAATAAGCCTAATCATTTAACTAAAGAAATTTCGGATCTGTTGAGAGTCTCATCATTCATTTGAATAAGAAGTAATAATAGAGGCCTTACTTTATTCACTGGAGTTTGGACATCGGGAAGGAAGAGGACAGTGGTTCCTGCTTTCCAGAACCTTCTATTCCCACCACCGATAGAGAACTGAGGTCAGGCTCCCCGAGGCTGTTGCAGTTTAACTGCCAACAAATAAAGCTGTAGGTGGCGAGACTGATGTGCATTTTTTTTTCAAAATATTTATTTATCTTTTTTTTTTTTTTTTAAGACGTGGGTAAGATTTGGATTCTTTAGTGGTGAGGGGAAATCTGGAAGGGAATAGATACGTATATGTGTGTGTGCCTGGGTCACTTTACTGTGTACCTGAAACTAACACAACATTGTGGATTAACTATACTTTAATTTTTAAAAAATGGAAAAGATAAAAATAAAGCCTTATTGACTTAGCAGGGAAAAAAAAAAGATTTGGGTTTTTTAAAGTTCCAGAAAGTTCTGACCTCTTGTTGGTGTTTCCTGGGCAGCAAACGTTGGACCTTTTATCTCAGCTGTAGATTCTTGAAGCTCAGCTTACTTTAGGGTAGCGCGAGTTGCATCCAGGGTTAGGCCTTACCTGGGAGGGGACCCCAAGGCGTGGTCCTCCCTGCTCCCCTTAAGGCCTGAGGAGGCACCTCAGGCCCAGTGCCAACTCCATTCTGCACTCCCCGTCTCTCTTGGCCTAACCGGTAAAGGCTCCACTGTTTCAAGCAGATCCTCAGCAAGCACACTTCTAACTTGTAACAGCATCAGTCTTCTTTAGTAAAGCTTTGGTGAAGGTCAGAGGCTACTTTTTTTTTTTTTTTTTTTTGTGTTACACGGGCCTCTCACTGCTGTGGCCTCTCCCGTGGCGGAGCACAGGCTCCGGACGCGCAGGCTCAGCGGCCATGGCTCACAGGCCCAGCCGCTCCGCGGCATGTGGGATCTTCCCGGACCAGGGCGCGAACCCGTGTCCCCTGCATCGGCAGGCGGGCTCTCAACCACTGCGCCACTGCGCAGTGAAGCCCTGCCCTCCATACTTTTAGGATGCGTATCAGTCAAGATCCTTCGGTTAGAATCAATAGAAACTCACTCTGGCTATTTCAAGCAGAAAAGAAATCCAATGGAAAGACGGGAGGTAGCTGATATTCAGGGAAGAAGCTGAAAGGACGTAACTCAGAGCAACATGGGGACCTAGAGCATGGGAACCAGAGGACCATCTCCTACAGGTGCCACCGTCCAGGCAAATCAGCTTCAACCATTTCCATGAGTCACTCAACTCAAGAATCACGTCCCAAGAGAGGAGATTCTTGTTGGTCTGGCTCAGGTGATACGTCCATCCCTTGGTCCTAAGAGAACAGGATCATTGATTGAAACACCACCAAGAATGCTCACTGTGGAGGAAGGGGGAGCTTCTCAAGAAAAACTGAGGGATGTTATCAGAAAAAAAGAAGGAACGAGGGTGAAACAACACAAGTCTACCACAGCGGGCAAAGCTTCGCTTCACCCTGGTGCCTAGAAAAAAGGCAATGCTGGAGTGGAGCATTTGAAACACACTGGGTCATGTTGTTCATGGATCCGGATTCAGGAATTCGTCTGTTCACTAGAACGCGTCAGCAACCACCAGATCAGAACTCCTGGTGCTTCCGTGTCCTTCACAGACGTGAACAGGGGGCAAGTTTGTGTCGCCCAACGCGCACGATTCCAGCTGGGGTGGCCCAAGGTGATGCTCTGTCTTCTTGGTTGGGCTCCAAGACCAGAAACAAGTGTCCCTTTTCCAGCCAGTTTAGTACCACTAAGCATCTTGCACTTTTGTGCCTTTCGTTGGTGACTCGTCAGGTTTAAAATGGCCCTTGTGTGTGTTATGCTGAAGTTCCAGCAACAAGGAGGTTGTGATGTGCCTGATGCAGAAAATGTGTGTGTTGAATGAGCTTTGTTTAGGCATGAGTTATGGTGCTGTTGGCTGTGAGTTCAGTGTCAGTCGATCAACAGTATACATTAAATAAGGTGTCTTTAAACAGAAACACGCAAGAAACAAGGTTATGTATCGATCAGGTGACCAGACGCTGCCAGGAACTGAATCTTGTCTTTCTCCTGAGAGCAGTGTTTCAGCTCTCACTAATTCAGTGTTTGGGGCGACTTTCTAGATAGAAACTACTGTGCATAACAAGACTAGGCTGTATACATGTTTAGGTGACTGGTCTTTGGACTTAATTTCTACACTACACTTCTCTCAGATCTATGGCGATTTCATTTCACTTCCAACTAGCCATTTTCTCACAATTCTTGCATATTTATGCATTGAGTGCCATTTAATTGTGTGCCATACTAACCTCTTGAGCATCTCATCCCAGTGTAGGGAGGGGAGAAAAGATTGGGAGACAGGCAATGCTGAAAGAGACATCAAGAGCCTTCCTAGCAGGTTCAAGAGACAACAGTCTTTTCCCATTTAAGGAAAGCAATCAGCTCAGCTCACACAAATGCTGCATTTCCCTTGCAAATGAAGCTCATCGCCAGCTTCTCTTATGATTTCCCTCTGAGCTGGAGTGAGCTTCTTTCTCACAGCTCTGGGTCCTCATAGAAAATTGTCTCAGCCCTGAGTTATGTTCTCATCTATGGCCACTTTTAATTATGAAGTTGGTCATGAGGTTGTGTGTGAGCAAGTGCCCTGGAAGGAGCTGTCTGGTCCTGTGAGATTTCTCTCACCTAAACATGTACCCTGGATTTATAGAAAATATTCTTTTAACATATTTTATTTATCTTCAATATTAAACTTATTGACAGGCTTATCATTATTAAGAAACTTTATCAAGTGGCTTGGCTCAAACTAAAATCAAAACCTGAGTCCACGAGTAAAAAAGTCTGAATCCATGTAATTATCTCCTGATGGTACCATGTGACTCGATCATTAATGCTCTGTTCTGGACAGACAGCATTTTACAAAAGACCTCGTTTGCTTACGGGAATTTTTTTTTCTGCAACTGTATGGATAGAAAATTTGTTTTAAATTGCAATATTTTCAAATTTCAAGCTGTCTCATTCCGTAGGCATTCAATACGAAAATAGGTAATGGGAACATGTTAACAGTTTACCAAATAAGTAAAGTAATCAATAAACATATAAGATACAAGATCAAACTCACCAGTAAGAAAGTAACATGCAAATTTAAACAAGTTACAATTGTTCACCCATTAAACTGATAAATATCATTTGTTAAATAGTATTTAGCTAGTGTTTATAGAGGGGCAAGCAAAGAGGCACGCTTAGAAGCAAGTAAACAGGCATGTTCTCCTGATGGGAAATTCGGCAACGTGTCAGCACTTTGAATCGTGTACATCTTCGTAAATTTATCCTAAGGAATGTCAGCAGCCATTTTAGTTAAAGAGTTATGCACAAGGTTATTCAATGAAGCATTGTTTACATAGTGAAAAATCGGGAACACATTGTTTGTCCAATAATAAGGGAAAAGTGAATAAATTCTGGTCTCTCCTTAGGATGAAATCGTATGATGCATCTATTAAAACTCGTGTTTTGGAACAATGGGCAAGATAGTGAAACCACAGTGATATATTGCGTTGCACTCATCAGACTGGTAAAAATCTAAATGTCTGGCAGCTCCAGTGTGAAACTATGTGAATTCTATGCACTGCTTGTAGAAATAAAGCTGTGACAACCACTTTGGAGATGAATTTGGCAAGACGTCATTCCCACTTATCCCTGGGTGGGGGGATGTGGTCCAAGGCCCCTGATGGAGGCCTGGTAGTACCAAACCCTACATACACTATGTTTTCTCCTATACATACCTCTGATAAAATTTAATTTACAAATTAGGTACAGTAAGAGATCAACAGCAGTAACTAATAAAATAGAACAATTCTAACAATATACTGTAATAAAGGTTATGTGGATGTGCTCTCTCTTTCTCAAAATATCTTATTGTACAAAGTTAATGCCTTTCCCATCTTAACTGAGCACTGATCACGCACTGTGGCTGTAACTTTTTCAGTTTCAGGTACGACAGCAAAAGCAGCACAAATTTCTAACCCTTCGTCACTATTTCACCAATCGGAGATTCATTCTTACTTGATCTTAATAGTAAATCTTAGCAACCTTAGGATACGATTTTTCCCTTCCTTATTAAGTTGAGAACTTTCAGCTTTGCACTTGGAGCACTTTGCCGCTTCTCTCTGGTGTATCCGAATTGCCAGCATCACTACTCTTGCCCGCTGGGGTCATTATTAAGGAAAGTAAGGGTTACTTGAACACAAGCCTCGCAATACTGTGACCGCTGATCAGCTAACTGAGATGCCTCCTAGGTGACCAGTAGGCGGGACAAACGGGTGATTTGTGTCCCATCAGGACAGAGTGGGATGGCCCGAGATTTCATCACACTACTCAGAATGCTGCACAATTTAAACTTTACAAATTGCTTATTTCTGGAATTTTCCATTTAAACATTTCAGATGGTGGTTGACCACGGCTAACTGAAACCTCGGAAAGTGAAACTGGAGATAAAGGGGAACAAGGGGCACATCTGTCCATTAGCAGGACGGCGGGTGTGGTGGCGCCTTTGGGCGGTGGGTACCACGTAGCAGGGGACAGGTGGCCTAGGGTGACATGAGTCCATAAGCGGGAAGGTCCAGACAAAACATCACCTCCCAGAAGTAATGGGGAACAAAAAGCAAAATAAAGAAAAATGTGTAAAAACAAGACATCATTTATGTCAGTAACTAATCACCAAAATTTATTTGTAATCAGCAAATACATGTGATTACTTACATTCCTTAAGTAATCACCAAAATCTGAAAGAAGGTTTCCTCTTAGTGGGAGGAAATGAGTGAGCACTGAGAGGCGGGGGTGCGCGGGGAGTTTCAGCTGTGCTAGAATATTTCATTTCATTTTTACTTTGACTAGAAAAGTAAAGTTTATTATAAACAATTTGACAAATAGAGAAAAGCACACCCCTCCAAATCACTTATTCCATCACCTGGTAGTATCCTTCTATTATTTTCTGTACACACAAAAAATGATTTTTCCAAGATTGGAATCATACTATATAAACTGCTTTGCAGTTTGCTGTTTTCAAATGACATGTTGTTATGTTTCCATGTCATTTAAAAATCTATATTATAGAATATTTCATTTCTTTGGCTGGGAGTCGGTTGCAAGGATGTTCTTCCTATCTTTTTGTGAATTTTGAGTAATGCATAATTTTAAAGACTATGTGATAGTATGAAAAGATACAATATAATATCAATTGAAAAAGGCAAAATACGGAATTACGTTCAATAGAATTTTATGTGTGTACATACACACACACACACACACACACACACACACAATATTTGTAGTCATTACCTCTAAGTATTGGGATTATGAATGATGTCCATTTATTTCTTCTTACATTTATGCCTCTCTAAATTAAATATCCTCTATCACCAGAAAATACAATTTTTATTGAAATATTTTGAATTTAAAACATGTAACCTATCGGGCCTTTGATTGGTGTGTGATTTAATTCACATTTTTGGGTTAAATTGCAAGCATTCTGGGTACTCTTGGTAAAGTGCTCTGTTAGAGCAGAGCTGGAAGGCTGCAGAGGCACATTGGAAGCCTCTTAATTACAAAAAGTCGTAACCCTTGGAGACAGAAATCATCATCGAGGTCAGAATCAGGGCTAGTCTCCTATTAGTAATTATCAGTCTTGGAAAAGCCATTCATTGAGCAGAGGGACAAGGTGTCAGCGGAGAGCAAAGAATGCTGGTTCCACACACTTAACCCCCTGCACATGTCCCGGGAATAGAAGGGCACAGCTTCTGAAAACAGCCTTGCACGGTTCATAGTTCTGACTCTACCAACTGAAGGAAACATTCAAAATGCTTTTGACCTGGTTATTCGTTTTTCTTTAGCATCTCTTCTCCAAAAAGCTTTCACACACGAGAGAATTTTAGAACGGAAAGGAATTACAGTTACATGCTACGTAGGGTGAGAAGAGGCCTGGAACCCCATCTCCGGAGCATCATTAAGCCAGACTTGGGGAGTTTGGGGGAGTTCTCCTCACGGAGGCCGGGGTGCAGAAAGGTACAGTGACCTCCTGCGTCTGCTTATTCAGCACCAGAACCTTCCTCCAGAATTCTATCTCAGACCGTGTGGGTCACGCAAACAGAGTTATAGGGTTCAGCTAGCTCTGCTTATAACCACAAAATACTCCTGGCGAGCTAGAAATGTGCCATAAATAATTGAGTGCCTGGTACTTTGTTTTCAAACTCAAGCTAGTGATGCCTGAGATTCATATTCTTCTAAAACTGACAGTATTTTCCTTTCACTCCTCTGGGTTTGTCCCCTTTCTCTTGTGACCTCATCTATGCTCCCCACGGGGTTTACTCTGGATTCACCCAGTGCCGTGGCTACCGGGCAAACCAGGGGCTGGGGTCTGAACTTGGGGCAGGTGAAGGGCAGCCACCTGTGTGCCTGTTGACACAGGGGTTCCAGCTAAAGTGCAAGACGGGAACAGACAAGATTTTCATGGATGTTGGTGATGCCGTGAAGGTAAAATGTGGCAATTCTGTTGATTTTTTCAGCATTTTACTAAATATAACAAATACAGACAACTGCACGTCGTGGCTGCACACCTTGATGCCTCTTCACAAGGCAGCACAAAGGTTTAAATGAGGGCATATGGAGACGCAGCTCATCTTCCCTTTTTCTCTTCACGTAAAAACACAGACTCTTGGGGCTTCCCTGGTGGCGCAGTGGTTGAGAGTCCGCCTGCCGATGCAGGGGACACGGGTTCGGGCCCCGGTCCGGGAAGATCCCACGTG
>NW_006784423.1:1768003-1785975 GCF_000442215.2 Lipotes vexillifer | reverse complement strand
GAAAGAGTGAGAGAGAGACCCCCCCCACCCCCGCCAAGTTGGCCTAGAGGTGACACACCTCTCTTCTGCTCATTCCGTTGACAGGAACCGGTCTGGTGTCTGTCTGATGCCTCCACCTATAATTGACATCAGTTTTTTACATTAGCAGGAAACTAGAGAGAGGCAGCAAGGGTAGGGAAGCAAGATCCCAGAGGCCAATAAAAGGTGCTTGGGTAAAAGCAAAGAACACCCACTGTCATGATTCCATGCTTGGAAGCTCTCTGTTGCATTTTTACACGTAGGTTTTGAGAGGTGCCGCTGCCTGTAGCAAATTCCCCATCAACATTTTTCTTCACCTTGCAGGTGCCACAGCCCTGATTTCTGCTGAAAGAGGGATTTTCATGGAGCAAACCATTTTGGTAGGTGTCATGGGGGGTGATGTAAGGCTGCGTGCAGACACCCACACTCCCTCCTTGGAGCTGCCTGTCCCACCTGGTCACCCAGGGGGCCGGGAGTGCTTGGGAAGGACTTGTTTTGCATCCTGTTTTCAAAGTATGTCCCCAGTTTGCAATGAGAAAAGTATTTCCTTCAGTACTTCCAAATTATCATTTTTTCCCTATTCTCTTCACCCAACGTAGTTTTCCACTTTTTTCTCCTTTTAATTCTGTTCATGAATCGACATCTGGATCACCAAGTCTTCATTTCAAAAATGCACGAACTTACTAACCTTACAGCCAAAATATAGACACCCACTCACCTCTTCCAACCCCCAAATGCCTTGGTGTCGGGGCCACAGCTTTATGGCCTCTGTCTGGAGGAAATTTCCTCAGCTGTCAGTCCACAGGCGGTCAAGTGGTCTCTGAGAAAAAATGCCCATCTTCTAGAAGGATAATTCTGCCCTAGTTAGAGCCTGAGCATCAGTCTTTGCATAGTCGTTGCTGTGATTTTTATGATTAACATTTGACAGCTCATCCGTTTATTCATTTGCTTACTTATTTACCCCAGATGTTAGAGTTTCTGCATGTCATTATGAGGCTTCAGCAATACCTGTCAACGTTGCAAGCTGTCTTGCGGGAGGAGACCATCAAAGAGCTGCTAGAGAAATAAAGAGCGTGTGAGTGACTCACCTTCCTAGTACCGAGGGGTGAACCAGAGAGTTAAAGGGAGGAAAGAAGAAACAAAGAGAAACCTGCGGTAAAATTCCTCTTCAGATGTGAGATGCGGGAGACCCCCAGCCCAGCTCTACTCTCCAGGCTGGCTGGCTGGACCAGACCCTCACCCTCCATCCCCTGTAAAACACACAGGCTGGACCCAGGTGCACCAGCTTGTGCCGAAGGCTCCAAGGTCCCCCTGATGTACACGGTGTGTCTGACCCCACCGGTGGAATCAAAAGGCCACAAGCAAGGTGGCTTTGTTCCCAATCTCGTTTATATCCTTTCTTAAAATTGTTCTTATCTGTTAAGAACTTGTTATCAACGTTGTATAATTTCCTTGACCATTATCTAAACCAGCGAAATATGAGAACAAAAGGAAAGAAAGTGATTTGCTTGAACAAAAAAGAAAGTTGAATGCTTTGGAAAGACACCAGCCTGAACCCTCCATGACCCACAATTAACTCATAATTTACAAGAACAATACATTACAGGCAGGCACAGTCCACAGTCTTTTATTAAAAGGGCAACCATTAAGATCTTTTAAAAGGGGGTAAAGGTTAATAAAATTCGTAAGATACACATATGACAAGAAGAGCCAGTTCATAAAAGGAGCCCGTGTACAGAGCACGTAGAAACGTTCATTGTAAGTAGTTATCACAGATGTGCAAATTAAAACTAGAATTTACTGTTTCATATAAAATTGGCAGAGGAAAAATAAAACGAGACTCAGTGCTACAAAGGATGATGTGAGGGCCACTTTCATTCTCTCTTGAAATGAATCTGTACGGGAAAGGTTACCTTGAAAACACTTGGTTTATACGTATCAAGGGCCTCACAAACTGTGAATTCCTTCAAACTGAATGTTCCTGCGTCTAGTAATTTATTCTAAATAATGTGATATATGGTCAAAGATGTTTGCACAAAGACATTTATCACAGCATCATTACAGCAAAAGAGCTGAAGCCACCTAAACGTGCTAAATTAGGAGAAATACTATATATTTGTATGTGCATATATATGGAAATCACATAGCCATTGAAGATCAGATGCTTGAACAACAGTAAATGATGTGTGGAATTGCTTACTTTATAATTTAAAGAGAAAAAAGAAGCTTACAAAATTATGTGTGCAAAATGATGTCATGTTTTTGGTTAAAAATTACCCTACCTATTCATGTGTATGAACCAAAAAATAAAAAAAGGCATAAGGAAATACACTAGAATGTTGACTAGGATGTTGAGATTATGTTCCTCTTTTATATTTTTATTTACTTATCTGATTTTCTGCAGTGAAGATATGTATATCATATATATCTCATATATATGTTACATTACAAGAAAAATGTTTTATTTTTAAAAAGGCGCTAACAAGAAGCAACATGTCACACACACACATTCCAAAACTAGCTGGGTGATGTTTCCTAATCCCAAATGCAGCCCTTGCAGTTTAAAATGACAGGTGTCAGAGAAAAGGCTCGTTTTGGTGGCTCTAATCTGGGAGACCACATGACTTCACAAATATTTCCAAAGGTGTTTTTCCAGATGAATTTCACTTTCTATAAAGAAAAACACATATGACAGAGTTTATGGAATAACACATTTAAAGCCGATTATTGGATGGTTGGGTAGTTGGATGCTACCTCATATTTCGTTGGCACCGAGGTCCTAAATTCCACCAGATGCTCCAGCGCAGACCCCCAAGGCCTCAAGCCTTTTCTTTATGAACGACACCACTGTGTCTGTGGTCCCAACGACTTCAACTAGCAAACTGGAGTAAGAAGGCCTCGGCACGCTTCTCAAGGTTAAATCCAGCCCAGGGTTAATAATAAAGCCCTTGGATGATTTGTTTCCACTGAAATCCTGACAAACCCCCAAACAACAAGGGTACCCAAAAGTACAGATGGATTTGAGAGTGTCTGCGAATCCAATAACTGCAAAACTTCATCTGTTAATCTCATAGTTAACTTCGTTTCCAATTAAGCACCCAGAACACACCTGAGTGATCATTCCCACCAACATCACTTAATTACTCAGAGTTCCCTTGCTCAGATTATCCCAATTTTCCCAAACATCACAGACCGATATATTTGGAATAATCTACACCCTAGAGAATGAGAAATGGGTGAATAGAATATAGACTCTTCCTTAATTCAGAGTTCCAAAGATCACAACTCCCGCTTATCCACATAGAAAACACATTGTTTTTAGAAATGCAAGTACCGAAAATGGTTCTTTTATTTTATTAAGTTAAAATATTATCGGATGGCCACTGGGCTTGCGCGTCCGGAGCCTGTGCTCCATAACAGGAGAGGCCACAACAGTGAGAGGCCCGCGTACCACAAAAAAAAAAAAAAAAAAAAAAAAATTATCCAAGTAACATAATATTCAAAAGTATAATCTTAAAGAAAATTTCCTATTATAAAATAACCACCCTTTTAAAACAAATAATGAGGAGAAGTTAGTAAATGAGATTCAATAAAAAGTTAAATTAGATTAAAAAAATGTCTGTTAACAGAACTTGGGGAGGCAACTTGGCTTTCTGTCTGAAAAGGGCATGGCAGTTTTTAGAAAACTCATGTTTATCTGGAGCTGAAAATGGGTCATGGCTGCCCCAGAAAGCTAGTGCAGTTTTCAGCTGTACTCATAAGAGTACAGTGTCCTTTGCAAGGGTGATAATTGTCCCACTGCTCTGTACACTTCCTGGAGCACGGCCCATCTGGGGCACTGCAGCCAGCGCTGACCAAGGATGCCTGCCCACCTGCATGGAGGCCCTGCGTCTGGGTGGCCTTCAGGTCCGGGCTGCACAAGGCTGATGGGAAGTGGGGTGGCTGGTGATGCCTGTCTCCTAGCATCCGAAGAGCTGTCCGGAGAGAGGTGGATTCAAATGAATATGTGGCTTCAAGAGCAGAGCTAAAAACTGAGGATGGGATTGAAAAGGAGGACGATTTCAGCTCCACGTCAGCAGGCCTTGCAGGGAAGGGGACTAGTGAGACCCCCACTGAAGGCAGGGTGGGAGCGGGTGGGGCTTCAGCACCACAGAGTTGAGGTGACCGAACTCTTACCGTACAACGAAGGAAATACAGTGCACGTTGGCAGTGTTTAGTGTTTACTAAGAGACCTTTGCAGGGTGTCGGAAACAATCTCCGCCCTTTGCAAATGGGAGGCCCAGGTGGTTACGGGGAAATCACACACAGAGGCGGGCCCTTCCTGGTGGCTGGGGCAGTGTCCCCGCACGAGGATGCAGCCGCACGGCTGCTTTATTTTCACTGGAAATGGATACAGTCTGTGCCTCCACCTCAAACGCTGGTGGGGCATGTACATTGAATGGAGGACGAACAAATTCCATGAAGTCCCTGATGCTTGCAAAGCAGTGATGCGACGAGAGGAAAAGGATTCCAGCCCTGAGGTTGAGGACATTACCTCTGGTTCAAAAGAAGAGAAATTACATCAAGTGAAAACAATCGCACTGCCAGGCAGTTTATACGAGTCAAATAGTTGGTTTGGACGCCCAAATCTAGGAATTTTGAGGGAGAGAGGCTGCGTGGGAGCAGGGAAGATGCAGGACTTGACAGCCAAGTGAGAGGGGAGGAGCGGGTGAGAAGGAGGGGCCCCGGGAGTGGAGCCGGGGTAGGGTGGTGGCCCCGTCAGCCCGGGTGCTAGGACCTCCTGTCTTTCCCGTTCAGAGGTCCTGGGGTCAGTTTCACTTGCTCCCAGGGAGGCAGTTAACCCACGGTACGTAGAAGGCTATGCGGTATACGTGTGTTTAACTGAGTCACTTTGCTGCACGGCAGATACTGGCACAACATCGTGAATCAACTACGCTTCAATAAAAAACAGAATATCTGTATTTTTCCCATTAGTACATCTCGTATAGTCAAAGGCTAAGAAAATATGAAGTAAATAATAAAGTTAAAGCGACACAAAAGAAAAAAAAGAAGGCTGTGCGGGCAGTCCTCAGAGCCTCCTTCCCCACACAGGCCCCTTCCCAGAGTGGCTCTGCCGAGACCCCCGGCAAAGGTCTGGCACTTTTCACCAGGATGGTTGGACGGCGTGTCCTGACACCCGGGGGCGTGTGCGCAGCAAAGCCCGTCAGAGCAAGTGCTGAGGCTTGGAGAGTGTGTTCACTTCACCCCAGCTCAGGGCCGGCGAGAGAGGAGTTTGCGGTTGCGATGTCTGAAAAGGGATTTCTGCAGGATGTCTGTGGGACTTCAGAAACTCAAGTTGACAAGGTCGACTTTTCCTGGCACAAATGTGGAACCCCGACACGGGGCCCCTGGTACTCAGTTACCAGACGCAGCCACAGAGAGGCCGCTAGTGCATCTTACTCAGTTAGAAAGAGCTTTTTCTTGCTGTCGAGGCAGAGGAGGAAATAAAGACACGGAAAGCAAAGCAGGGAATGACTGATCCGGGCCTGTTACGTCCCAGGCTTGCCCAGCTTCCCTCTCTCCCTGAATATTTACAGGGAGAGCAGACAGAGTGAATTTGAGACCTCGCAACCTGCCTCTCTAAAGCACGTGTTACCTTTTCTTTTTTCCATATGGAGGGTGCAGTGACCACCCTCCCCCCGCCACCGCCCTTCATCATGAGGGGATGGCAGGAGGACAGCTCCAGGTAAACAGTTCAGCTGCTTTTCCGAGCAGATGATGCCCTGATTATAAAATAGCTGTGAGCTGGAAGGAAACTCCTGCCAACAAACAAGAACAATCCAGAGGCTCAGATGAGCAACGTCCCCTCCAGCGCCCCTGCCCAGCCGAGCGCAGGTGTTCTCCAGAAAAAGATAGCATTTTTAGTTCTGGGGACACATTTTTTAAAGACGGGGGTCTTGTTTACAGCCCCGCTTGTTTCCCACTCAGGACCCCCGAGCCTGAGTCTCTGTTTATTGCACTGTTTGTGTTCATCCTCTAAGGACACAGCTGCGTTTATTCAGGGACCATCAGAACTGCAGTCCCGAGAGGGTCCCACGTCCAGGGAGAGAGCTCTGTTGAGGTCTCCTGTGCACGCGCTGACTGCTGCAAGGAAAATTAATGATATTTCTGCAACGCCCGGGGAAGGGAAATTTCCATTTTTTGCTGCTCAGAAAGCTCTGCTGTGAGATTTCTCTATTGCAGTTGAATCTGTTCTGCCCCAGGGATGCCGCTTTACCAAGTCTGGGACTGGATAACCAAGAGGCCAAGGGGAGGGGCCTGTGTGCATAAGCGTCTTTGGGCCGCATGCTCGGGCAGAAAGAGCCAGCCTGGTTGCGGTGACCCGGTGATCTGGACGGCAGGTGCCACCTGCTCACGCCGCAAACGCTCCTGCAGAGTCCACGTGCTTTACTGTCCGGGACGAGCTGCAGCCTGAGGAAGGGCAGAGGGGCCAGAGCACAAGGCAGAGCGAAGGCAGCTGCACCCAAATGAAAAATTCACGAGATGTGGCGCCAGAGCCTGCTGCAGAACAGTGCCTGGCGCCCAGCAGATGTTTAACTCAGACAAAATAACGTCGACAGAGAAGGCATAAAGATGCACATTGTTAGAGAAAAACAAACAAAATACCTAGCCAGATGACTCTACGATTCAGCATCCTTTCTAGGAGAGGTTTGCTTTTCAGGCAGCTCTCCTAGGTCTGGGGCACACAGTGCGACCCCGCTGCAGCCCTGACTCTCCGAGGGCTGAGCTTCCTAAGCTCTGACGGGCCGTCCACATCTAAGGAGCCCTTCGGCAAGACTGTGAGATGTGGGCCTCTGGAGAGGAGAAGTGACCGAGGATCCCGGTCCTTTCCTGTCTTCCCTGCACTTTTATCCTGAGGTCACCTATTGTTTACGAGGGCTTGAGGATGCCGTGTGGCCAAGAGAAGCCACAGCAGAGAGGAGCTGAGGCCTCCCACCCTCCCATCCACGTGGCCCCCCAGGGAGTCAGAGGCCGGGCCCCTTCTCTTCCCTCCCAGCTCAGGCAGCACCGCGGGTGTCTATAGCTCCTTTATCTCCATCATCTGCTTCAGCAGAAGCCGTGGCATCACTTCCGAGCCTTGTTGGAGCCTATCTTGGAAGCAGCAAGCCCACCAGATGGTTAGCACGGCCAGTCACCCCTTCCGCAGAGCGCGCTTGTCGAGCAAATTTCTTGGTTTGCCAAATTTTGTGTTATTTACTGTTATGTAGTATTATATAATTTGCTTTGCGTACGAACAGAAACAAAGTGTAACAAGTACTTTTTTTTTGATGACTTCGGTAAAGGAGTAAAGATTCTAGAAAGCCCCCCCCCCCCCCCCCCGCCTCTTGGCATCACAGGGACCCACATCTCAGTAAGTGGCTCTGGAAGAGGAAGAAAATTTTCTGAGAAAGCAAAGCTCTGTCCTCACCATGTTTAAAAGCTGGTGGAGAAATCTTATTTGGAGGGGTTGTCTTTCCATCAGACAGCCCTCATTTTTGCCTTGGCACCACAGTCTGACGGCTCCCTCACCAATACCACCAGTGTCCAACGAGAGACGTGAGTTAAGGAGATGCCCTGTTGTTCTTGGAGCCGGGGTTCCAGGCTCAGCACCCTCTCTGGAGCATCAGTTCCTGGAAGGCAAGGTGGGGTGAAGGACTCTCATTCATCTTTGGATTTCTGTCTCCTAGCACATGCCTGGTGCGTAGGAATAAATAATGAATGAATAAATAATGGGATACATGAATGAGTAGGACGGTTGTTATAAAATAAAGACAGAATCCAAACAGCAGCAGCTGACGCCCTTGCCGATCAAAGAGACAGGAGGCATCACAGCAGCCAATATGCTGCTTTAATTGTGCATCTACTATGTGCAGAGCAGGTGGCAAAAAAATGGGCTTCACCGGGTTCCGCTGCATATTTCAGGCATAAACTTTCCTAAAATAGTTTTGCTGAAGCATTTGTCTCCCCTGGTTCTCACTGTGGCCTGGGAGAGGGTGTCTCTGTCACGTGTGTGAGAATGGGGTCAAGGCGGCCGGGACGGAATCACTGCAAAGCCGCTCATCTGTTAAAGGGTCTGCTGTAAGCCTCCGGTGGACTAAACGAGACTGCATCTCCTCAGCTCTGAGTTCACCTGATTTTTCATGTGAAATGAACATTCCCTGCTCTTCTCTCTCACCCCTTGGGGAGACACCTCTGTGTCCACTGTTGTCTTCAGCAGCAGGAGTATAAACAGATCGATGGTGTGACAGATGCCACCGTGAACAGTGCACCGTCTATTGGCATCTTCAGGGCAGCCCCATACCCCCGCAGGAGCACATTGGTCCCCAGGGCACAGATGATGGATAAAACCTGGAGTGCTTAAGATGGGCAGAAAGGACTTGGTGGCTTTGCTGAGATAAGTACTGGCAGTGGCCATTCCGGGTCTGCAGAGGAGATCCTTATTAGAGGAGAAAACTACTGATCTACTTGGAGAGCGTGGCTTTCATTTATCTTAGGTCCTTAGCTATTTGTCTTCAGGCCCAGCGCAGGGCCAGGAGGACAGGTACTGCCCCCTAAGATTAGAATTACTTGGCATGAGAGCTCCCGGCTTCCGCCCCAGACGGGGCCTCTCCACCTTCTACTTGCGTGTTGGAAAGTATCTCAAACCTCCAGATTTCACTGTAAAATGGAAGGGCAGGCTGCTCTGTGCACAGTGCAGATTTGTTGAGCCGACGAATTGCAGTGACCCTGGGCTGTCCAGTGCCCCAGAGGGATGCTCTGTGGTCCAGTGCGACGGTCCCTAGGCTCTGGCCTGAGCCCCTGGGAATCACACGAGGGCTTATCAAATCACAGCGTGCCAGCCCCTCACCCTCATACTCGATTCAGCAGGTCTGCGGCGCAGAGGAGAGCCTGCATTTCTGACAGGCTCCCAGGAGCTGTGGGCACCGCGGGCCCAGGACCAGTGGGTTAGGAGGCGTGAGGCGAGTGATCCCTGGTTGCAGTCCGGCCCTTCTGCTTCCTGCGGCGTGATCCTGGCAAACTTCCTTATCCTGTCCAAGGCTCCGTTTCCTCGTCTGCCTCACAGGACGGCTGTGAGGACTGAGTGAAGAATAAGGGGGTAAAGCTCGGAGCGCAGCCCTATTCAGAGCTCTTATCCACCCATAAGTGCTGGGAGCTTTAACCCCTCCCGCGCCCACAGCTGAGTTCAAGTGTCGCTCAAGAACCTTGTGCCTTTGGGGTGAGTGTGAGGGGACAGACCCGAGGTCTCTGGGTGGTGAGGCTTAGGGGAATCGGAAGACCAGACGCCAGGCAGGGTGACAAAAGCAGGGAGGCCAGCAAGGGGCAGGTGGGAGTCCCTGGGGACCGAGCCCTGTGTCGGCAAAGGACCGTGGCCTCGGGATCAGGAGGCCCGCCCTGGCCCCAGCCTCGTGCCGGCCGCTGCATGCCCTCAGCTCCCTGAAGTCTCTGGGACTTAATTTTCTCATTCACCGTCGAGGAGGTCGGGTTGGTGACCTCTCAGCCCCGGAAGTTGTAGGCTCAAAGGCTGAGTGTCTCAGCTGGAGTGGGAGATGTGCAGGGCAGCGCGGGGTGGGGGGGCAACTCCTCAGAGATGGAGGGGGGCCTACGGGGCAGGGCCTGGGGGAGGGAAGGGGGTGGGCAGGACACAGAAGGGAGGGTGGGAGGGGAAACTTCATAATCGGTGTGGCTCAGCACACTGAAGGGCCAGGTCAGGGGGAAGGGAGCCACACAACTCTTACTGAGGCTTCTTTTTGTACCTCAGGAGTAAAAGCACAGGACAAAGGGTATGGTGGCCCTCGGAGGTGTGTGGGGTCCCTGTCATCCCAGGAGCCCCTGAAGTTTGGTTAAATGTGCTCAGAGGCCATGAAGGGTTGAGACATAACTGGTCTTCCCATAACAACAACAGACAGTGGCAATTGTTGAAAACCATTCCTGTGATGGTTTCCATCTTGCCTTTCTTCCTGATGGAGAATGCACACGTGATGTGTTAATAAAGGCACCGGCCACAGTTTTCTGGTAGACTGAGATACAAAGGGCTGGACAGTTGGTGTTATCAACTCTTTACCCATAAAATCCCCAAAGAAAGTCATGCACAGGTGATAATAAGGCATCTTTGAGGATGAAAAAGGACTCAAGTAAGATTTCCTTCCAGGTCAGACGGAAACTGGCCTTGGGCCGGGCTGAGTGCTTCATCTCGGGAGCTCAGATTGGAGAAGGGCCCCCAGTGAAGGAAGGGGTCTTACTGGGAGTGGGAGAGAGGGGGCAGCACCTGTTAGCTCTTCCATGAGGCACGGATCGGACGTAGGGGGCCGGAGGACGGGGGGCCGGAACTGCAGGGAAACGGGAGGGCGGGAGGGAGAGGGGTCTTTCTCAGCCTTTGCTCCCACAGCCCCTGGACCGACCCTAATTCGAGAGTAAGAGCTCATCTTTCATGTGTGATCATACATATTAGCTCATTAGCCCTCAAAAGAGCCCGTGTCCATTATCCTAACTTCGAGACAAGGAAATGGAGACACAGAGAGGCTCGGCCACCCGTCCATGTCCAAAGGGGCAGGAGCAGGCCAGGCTCCAGAGCCCCTGCTGTCAGGCTTGACCCTGTCCTTCCAGGTGGGCCACCGGGAGCAGGTCACCAGGGCTGGCCGTGGCAGCAGAGAAGAGAGAGATGCCCGTGGCCGCCGACGTCTCTCCTCCCTCTTGGCCCTTAGCGGTAAGGAAGCCCCTTGTCAGGGGCCTGCGATGAATTCACTGTATACAGTCAGGATCGTGCACGAGAGGAGCTTTCCTCGATATTTATCCCCGTATTTACAAGCCTTTTTTCAAGCATGCCAGAGGGGAACCAGGAGGGTAGTCAGCTGGGAAGCAGGAGTGGAGACGGGGTGGGCAGCTTATGAAAAAGTGAATAAGTCATTATCTTTATTTAAGCACCTGCCTGCACTGGGCACTTTATCAAGCAAATTACAGAGAGGCTTTGTTAATGAACAGCCAGGAGAGGCCCTCAGCCTTCCTGGCCCCGTTCCCCCCCCACTGTGAACCTTCACAGGCAGGGAGGCCGGAGCCCCCAGGAGAAGCAGTGACAGCAGGGGGTCCAGGGAGTGCAGACCTGCAGAGTGAGGGCTCCGGCACTTAGCCCTCAGCCTGCAGATACGCCCTGGAATCACCTCTCCATGTGGGGTTTCATAATCAGCCTGCCCTGCTCCACGGAAGGATTGGGGAGGTGGGGTGTATCTATATGTGGTATCTCTCTATCTATCATCTATTTCTATCCAGCTAGTTAGCTATCTAATTATGCATAATATAACCAATCATCTATCATCATCTCTATCATGTATCTATCGTCTATCTATCCATCTACCTGCCCACCTTCTATCTATCATCTGTCTGCAGTGGGGACACAGATTTGTCACAATTTGTTACAACCTATTCGACCTCAAAGAGTCTAGAACTAAATCCTATTAATCATTTTTCCTAAAGCGTTCATCCAGCCCTTCAGCCCCGGCCCCTTCTTAGTGTTCTGGGTCACACGTTTTCCACCTCCTCAGGCCTCAGGGTCCTTCCATTCCCCACCTGCCTCCTCAAGGCCAGTGGTCTGTCCACTGTGCGTGGCCCGGGCACTGCTGAGGCCTCTCTCATCTCCTAAGCTCCACTCTCACATGCCCTGTACTCGCCCTGCACTCAGTCGGCTGCCCGGCCCGTCTTGGTTACACACCTTGACCCCCATGTCCGGACCACTTTCTATCCACCTAATCACCCAGGACCAGCGTCCCTGGGAAGAGGCTTTTCTTGGTGATACCAGCCGATGCCACCTCCCCTCCTTAGGATTTGTCTCCGGAGCACACCATTCGCTCCGTGTTAAATGTCCCATTCTCTCTGCCCAGCTCTGCACACTAGCTGATTATATGCACACTTACATCCAGGTGGATGGAGAGTTTGACATATTGGTCCACGGTGATTGCATGCGTGTGTATGTCTTACTTAACCCACTGGTTTTTGAGTTCCTCTAGGGCTATACTTTCTAAGAG
Source organism: Lipotes vexillifer (assembly GCF_000442215.2). Classification (NCBI taxonomy): domain Eukaryota; kingdom Metazoa; phylum Chordata; class Mammalia; order Artiodactyla; family Lipotidae; genus Lipotes; species Lipotes vexillifer. Next base: position 1,773,922 of record NW_006784423.1, on the reverse strand, counting down.
CTGGCACAAATGTGAGAAATAATAATCATAAAATAATATAATAGCTGGATAGATAAACTGTGGTCCATTCAGATAATGGAGTATTATTCAGCACTAAAAAGCAATGAGTTATCTAGCCACGGAAAGACATGGAGGAACCTTAAATGCATGTTACTAAGTGAAAGAGGCCAATCTGAAAAGGTTACAGACTACGCGATTCCAAGTAAATGACATTCTGGAAAAGGTGAAACTACAGAGACAGTAGAAGGCTCATTGGTGGCCAGCGGTAGGGGAGGGGGAGGGATGAGTACGCACAGCACAGAGGATTTTTAGGGCAGTGAAACTACTCTGTTTGATATAATAAGGGTGGATATATGTCGTTATACATTTATGAAAACCCGTAGAATGTACCGAGTGAATCCTTGTGGAAACTGTGGAGCTGGGTGATGATGTATCCATGCAGTCATTGTAACAAATGTGCCATCCGATGGGGGAGGTGGGGGGGCAGGGGAGACTGTGCACATGTGGATTATATGGGAAATTGCTGTACCTTCCTCTCAATTTGCTGTGAACCTAAAAGTACTCTAAAAAATAAAGTCTGTTTAAAAACTTATTTAATAGCTAAATATTAAATATTAATAGCTAGCATGCATTGAGGACTTTCCTATGTCCTCACACAGAGCACTCTGCATATATTGTCTCATTTAATCACAGCAATGACTCTGCAAGCTGGATACCATTATCGGTCCTATTTTACAAATATGGACACTGGGCTCAGAGAGGTTTAGAAACTTGTTCAAGGTCACACTGGCTCCATAGGCTAGGAAAAGTAGCCTTCTTTTCATAAAAAGCCATTTGGGCCAGGGTTGATATGGTAGGAGATTCTGCGAGGCTTTGCCACTGCTCTGCGTGTGCCAAGGGGCCGACTGCGCTGTCTCTGTGGGACGCAGATGAGGTTCATTACAGAAAACGGAGAGTGTCTGCCCCTTGCCATCCGTAAACAGTGAGTCAGTGGCTGGAGTGGGAGGAAGTGAGATCACCAGGCACCTCTTCGTAAACAAGAGTGTCTCCTTTGCCTGGAAGGAAGATTCTGCTGGGGCAGGGGGCTAGGACGTCTCCTGCCCCGAGACCTAACCTGCATTTTCTCGTGCCGTCTGTCTGCCTCTCCCTGGTGGTTTAGGGTAAACAGCTTCGTAGGCGGTTTAGCCAACTCCTGATTATTTCTGAGAGGCGTTTTTCTCCTGCACGTTTTGGCCCTTGGATGTTCTCAAGTTGTTCTGGAAAGTTCTTGTCGTTTTTTTAGCTATCAGAACGTGCTGTTTAGCGTCCTGTTGACTCTCCAGCTTCCACTGACTGCGGGCTCATGGTCGGGGGGAGGCCGGACAGAGGACGGTGTGCCCGCGGTGCAGAGGGGGGTTTCAGACGCCCCAGGTCAGGTCGGCCCTCGCAGGACCCGATGTGAGAGCTTCTCGCTCCTCAGGAGGTACCAGCCTGGCGACTGTCGAGCCCCCAGTGCAGAGAGGGCCAAGACCAGAGCCCAGAGCTCCCACCTCCTGTCTGAGCTCCTCCCCAAGTACCCTCCACACCTGTGCCGCCACCTCGCTCTCTCCCAGGCGGGCTCACACTCTCAGCTGTGGCTACACCTGGGCACCTGCCCCGAAGCTCAGCTCGGGCTGGACGGGGGGCCGCATGCATCGCAGGCAAAGGAAACCAAGGAGCAGCGGACAGAGGACGCCGTCCAGAGTGTTTGCTCTCGGCCGTGCTCCCTTCAGAGACCTGCGAAGAGGGGGGCTTTATTCTACTTAGGGGAGAAAAAAACCTCCTGCTGAGTGTCAGCACAAAAATACCTCACACGCCTTAAAGTGGCATCCACGTGATCGAAAATCACTTCTTTGTATGAGAATTAAAGCAACAGGAGGGAGCTGGGACCAAGGTTGCAGGCTGAGCCGTCTGCAGCCCCAGAGCCACGGAAGGGCTGGTGGACACAGCTCGTTGAAGGGAAGTGTCCGCGGATGTCGCCTGGGTGGGCCGGCTGTTCGGCACCTTAGTTCCCAGGATGGTTTGGACTTAGAAGAAGCTGGAGGAACTTTCTCTGCTCAAGGAGCCTGACGCTCCTTAGAAGAGGCTGGAAGAGGCCGCCCGCCCCGCAAGGACTGTCCCAGCATTGCAAGGTGGGCCCCCGCTAGCCCCGCTCGGTTTGGATCCCCATGGCAGAAACACAAATCCCCAAAAGGCCCCTCTACCCATGACCCTGTTCTTTCGTCACCATCTGACAGCTGCCATGGCCACCACCTTCCATCACCATGGATGGACCCCCGGGGTCTCCCGCCTCCTGCTGGACCAGTGGTTCCTTCTCTCTTTTGCTGCCAGGTTTCAACGTTTTGGAGATGCGTGTCCTAGAACTAAATATTGTCGGAGCCTCAGGGCCCATCAGACAAGGCACCACAAGTTCATGCTTCAGAGTTACTCAGAGTTGCCTTCAAGCACTATTTTAATGTAAAAGGGTCGGGGGAGGGGGTGGCGGGAGATTCCAAATGACATTCTGAGAGTGACTAGAAGATATTCACTACTGGGATCGTGGCATGTAGAGCTCGTGTTCTACAAATGGGTCTCGGTTTTATATAGTGTGTGTACGTGTGTGTATAGGGTGTACGTGTGTGTTATTCAGTTTATATAGTGTGTGTATATGTCTGCGTATAGTTTATATGGTATGTGTATGTATATATATAGTGTGCATATGTGTATGTGTGTATATGGCGTGTGTTATATACAGTTCATGTAGTGTGTGTATGTGTGTGTTATAGTTCACATAGTGTATAGATGTGTGTGTTATTCAGTTTGTATAGTGTCTGTACGTGTGTTATACAGTTGATATAGTGTGTGTATGTGTATATATAGTGTGTGTACGTGTGTGTACAGGGTGTACGTGTGTGTTATATAGTTTATATAATGTGTGTATGTGTGCGTTATATAGTTCACATAGTGTATAGATGTGTGTGTTATTCAGTTTGTACAGTGTGTGTACATGTGTTATACAGTTGATATAGTGTGTGAATGTGTATATATGGTGTGTGTACACGAGTGTATAGTGTGTACATGTGTGTTATATAGTTTATCTAGCGTGTGTATAGTTTATAGGGTGTGTGTATGTGTATGTATGTATATGGTGTGTTATATACAGTTTACATAGTGTGTGTACGTGTGTTAGAGAGTTTACACAGTGTGTGGATGTGTGCGTTGTACAATTTTAACAGTGTATCAGCTTATATACTATGTGTGTGTGTGTGTGTGTGTGTGTGTGTGTGTGTGTGTGTATGGGCGGCTGGGCAGTGGGTACGTCTGTAAGGCACCTGAGATTGGGCCGTAGCCCCTGGGACATGGGTTTCTGTGGCTGAGAGCAGGTCTCCTGCTGGAACCCGAGGCCGTCTCGCAGAAGGAGGCCGTGGCCTGAGGCCTGGAGACATGAATTATCGATTGGATACGCTCTGGGACAGGCGGCCGCAGGGAAGCAGATGTGCTTTCTGAGGAAGAAGGAGACCAGACCCTGACGAGATGACCTCCAGGAGATGGTCTGCCGGGGGCGCAATGAGTGCGCTGAAAAGCCAAAAAGGGCAAAGATGCCCTGAGTGAGCAGCCACTTCCCACTCCCCGCCAAACAACGGGAAAAGTCTGAACCTGACTTTTTATTAAGGCAAGTTTTCAGTGGTACTCTCATCATCCAAAAATAAAACGTTATCAGAAACAAGACTCCACCGTTAAATTGCAAGACTACACCTGCAGCGATGGAAAGTCACGTGGTGGCTGAGAGGGTATTTTGTTTACGACTGTTTACTTTTTTTTTTTGGTAACGTCTACTTGTAGAGATTCCTCTTGATTTCCAAGTGGAAGGTCTACAAATGCCAAATCTGTTCTTGGTGACTAATGTCAGAAAAATCTGGCCACTGAAACTCACCTCCTGGTTGGGGAGTGACGAGACCAGCCTTGAGGAAGACTTCAGTAAAACCCAGCTTTTTCACACAAATCCAAGTGGCCTATGAGACAGTCACGTGACATCATGCCCAGAGGCTGCAAACTAGATTTTTAAGAGGTATCCTTTTGCGCACACCTTAATATTTACAGAAAGTCTTTGTGATTATACGATCAAAGAAGAGAGTTCCTTTGCTTCCATTATGGCTTTGGGAATTTTGACCTAAAAATTTCCATTGCGGTTCCCTGGTGGCCTAGTGGTTAGGATTCCAGGCTTTCACTGCTGTGGTCCAGGGTCAACCCCTGGTCGGGGAACTGAGAAAAAAAAAATTTCCACTGCCCTTTAGCATGGTTCTATGTTGGGGTAAAAAAGTCTCATCTTAGTCTGACTTCAATCTTCCCTGACTTAAAAAAACTTAGCCTTTGTTCTAAAGTTGTACTGTATTTGATAAATGTTTTCTATAGCATATCTAGTTTATTTTCTGAAAATTCTAGTCTGTGCTTTAAAATATCAATTAAATATGAGGGGTTTTGTGTAAGCATATAATTACATATTTGGAACTATGTATAACTCATAAAAGTAACCAATATAATTATTTTCATAAATTTCCTGCCACATTTTTCTTAAAGGGCACTTTAAAAAGGAGTGTCATGTTTTAATTAAATAAGGAAAAAAGCATAGAATGCATTTTAATAAAATAAATCTCTGATATCCATAATAATGCATTTTTTAAAAGCAACTTCTCAAATCTACTTTACATGAATTTTATGCTAGTAGAATATCATAATGACATGGATAGTCTACTCCTTTTTCTTTCTCATTTAAAAAATATTTTTATGTTAACATTATAATTAAAACCCCCAGGAAGCAAAAATCCTATAATTACAGAAAATTATTGCCACACAAAGAATGACTAACATTTTTAAGGACAAAAATAATTGAATGTCCCTATGGATTATATGAAAATTGTTTTCACAATGGACTAAATGTTTCTGTCCCCCTAAAATTCATATGCTGAAACCAAATCCCCAAAGTGATAGTGTTTGGAGGTGGGGCCTTTGGGAGGGGATTATGTCATGAGGGTGGAGCCTCATGAAGGGGATTAGTGCCTCCATAAGAGACCCCAGGGAGCTCCCCTGCCCCCTCCACCAGGTGAGTACACAGAGAGAAGTGCTGACTATGAACTAGGAAGTGGGCTCTCACCAGACACTGAATCTGCTGGCACCTTGACCTTGAACTTCCAACCTCCAGCACCTTGAGAAAGAAATGTCTGCTGTTTATAAGCCACACAGTTGATCGTGTTTTGTTTTACAGCCCGAGTGGACCAAGACAGTACTCGAATTTCACATTTTCCCATAATATCGGGCAAATAGCAGTGGATAGTTGGTGAGCACCAGTGTATGTGTTACATTCTCTCGAATCACTTGTTTGAAAGACCTTTGCCTTTTCCAGAAAGGTTGGAGGGTGGTCTTGTATAGGATGGCATCTGCTGGTCTCATCCCCAATCTCTCCTTCCCCAGACATGGATGTGGATGTTTTCTCCAATGAGTTGATGGAGGCGCTACCTGTGTGTGTAAGGGGAATACAACAACTTTTTCTGCCTTCTTTGGGTTAATTGAATACTTTTTTTATCTTCAATTTAAATTCCTCTGTTGGCTTTTTAATTATATCACTTTCTATAATCTTTTTAGCAGTTGCCCTAGAGAACACAATATCCATCCTTAGTTTAGCACAGTCTGCATAGAGCTAATATTGTACCACTTGTCATAAATTGTGAGAAATTTTGAACAATGTAATTCCACTTGCCCCCTTCCTTTGTGCTATTGTGGTCATATTTTCTGCATAAACCTCAATGCTGTGCTATAATTTTGTTTTAAACCGTTTGTTCTCTATTTTAAAAATCGAGGGAAAATAGTCTTTTTTTAAAAAAAAAAATTGCCAACACATTTACTATTTGCAGGGTTCTTCACTCT
>NW_006784423.1:1729321-1767936 GCF_000442215.2 Lipotes vexillifer | reverse complement strand
ACTCTTTCCTATAGATCTGAGTTCCATGTGCTATCATATCTCATTAGCCTGAAGGAATTTTTTTGGCATTTCTTGCAGTGTAAGTCTACTGACAACAAATTCTCTCAGCTTTTGTTTATCTGGAGATGGCTTTTTATTTCATTCTATTTTGGAAAAGAATTTTTTGCTAGATGTAGAATGTTGAATTTGGAGTTACCTTTTTTTTTTTCCTCTTGGCACTTAAAAGATGCTGTTGCATTGTGCTGTGGTCTTTACTGTCTCTGATGAAAAGCCGTCTACATGTAATAATAGAATCCCCTTAATTGGCCACTTCCAAGATTCTCTCTTAATCTTCAGTTTTCAGCAGTTTGACTATAATGTGTCTAAATGTGGTTTCTGGAGTGTGTTTATCGTGCTTAGGTTTCCATGACATTGTTGGAACTCTAAATTGATGTTTTCTAAATCAAATTCGAGATATATTCAGCCATTATTTCTTCAAACATTTTTTTTTTTTCTGCTGCATTTTCTCTCTCCTCTCCTTTGAAGGTTCCAATTCCTCTCATGTCAGGTTGCTTGATTATGTTCCACAAGTTACCAAGACTCTGTTCATTTCTTCCCATCTTTTATCTTTCTCTTGTATAGATTGGGTAATTATTATTTATCTGGCTAAAATCTGCTGCTAATAGCATTCATTGAATTTTTTTCATTTTAGATATTTTTGTTTCCAGTTCTAGAATTTTTGTTTTTTCCGTTTTTTTGAATTTTATTTTATTTATTTTTTATACAGCAAGTTCTTATTAGTTATCCATTTTATACATATTAGTGTATATATGTCAATCCCAGTCTCCCAATTCATCCCACCTCCCCGACCCCGCTTTCCACCCTTGGTGTCCATATGTTTGTTCTCTATTTCTGCCTTGCAAACTGGTTCATCTGTACTATTTTTCTAGATTCCACATATATGTGTTAATATACGATATTTGTTTTTCTCTTTCTGGCTTACTTCACTCTGTATGACAGTCTCTAGATCCATCCATGTCTCTACAAATGACCCAATTTCATTCCTTTTTATGGCTGAGCAATATTCCACTGTAAATATGTACCACATCTTCTTTATCCATTCGTCTGTCGATGGGCATTTAGGTTGCTTCCATGACCTGGCTACTTTAAATAGTGCTGCAAGGAACATTGGTGTGCATGTGCCTTTTTGAACTCTGGTTTTCTCTGGGTATATGCCCAGTAGTGAGATTGCTGGGTCATATGGTAATTTTATTTTTAGTTTTTTAAGGAAACTCCATACTGTTCTCCATAGTGGCTGTATCAATTTACATTCCCACTAACAGTGCAAGAGGCTTCCCTTTTCTCCACACCCTCTCTAACATTTATTGTTTGTAGATTTTTTGATGATGGCCATTCTGACTGGTGTGAGGTGATACCTCATTGTAGTTTTGATTTGCATTTCTCTAATGATTAATGATGTTCAGCATCCTTTCATGTGTTTGTTGGCAATCTGTATATCTTCTTTGAAGAAATGTCTATTTAGGTCTTCTGCCCATTTTTGGATTGGGCTGTTTGTTTCTGTAACATTGAGCTGCATGAGCTGTTTATATGTTTTGGAGATTAATCCTTTGGCTGTTCATTCGTTTGCAAATATTTTCTCCCATTCTGAGGGTTGTCTTTTTCTCTTCTTTGTAGTTTCTGTTGTTTTGCAAAAGCTTTTAAGTTTCTTTAGGTCCCATTTGCTTATTTTTGTTTTTATTTCCATTACTCTAGGAGGTGGATCAAAAAAGATTTTGCTGTGATTTATGTCAAAGAGTGTTCTTCCTATGTTTTCCTCTAAGAGTTTTATAGTGTCCAGTCTTACATTTAGGTCTCTAATCCATTTTGAGTTTATTTTTGTGTATGATGTTAGGGAGTGTTCTAATTTCATTCTTTTACATGTAGCTGTCCAGTTTTCCCAGCACCACTTATTGAAGAGACTGTCTTCTCTCAATTGTATACCCTTGCCTACTTTGTCATAGATTAGTTGACCATAGGTGCATGGGTTTATCTCTGGGCTTTCTATCCTGTTCCATTGATCTATATTTCTGTATTTGTGCCAGTACCATATTGTCCTGATTACTGTAGCTTCGTAGTATAGTCTGAAGTCAGGGAGTCTGATTCCTCCAGCTCCGTTTTTTCCCCTCAAGCCTGTTTTGGCTATTCGGGGTCTTTTGTGTCTCCATACAAATTTTAAGATTTTTTGTTCTAGTTCTGTAAAAAACGCCATTGGTAATTTGATAGGGATTGCATTGAAGCTGTAGATTGCTTTGGGTAGTATAGTTATTTTCACAATATTGATTCTTCCAATCCAAGAACATGGCAGATCTCTCCATCTATTTGTATCATCTTCAATTTCTTTCATCAGTGTCTTATAGTTTTCTGCGTACAGGTCTTTTGTCTCCCTAGGTAGGTTTATTGCTAGGTATTTTACTCTTTTTGTTGCAGTGGTAAATGGGAGTGTTTCCTTAATTTCTCTTTCAGATTTTTCATCATTAGTGTATAGGAATGCAAGAGATCTCTGTGCATTAATTTTGTATCCTGCAACTTTACCAAGTTCATTGATCAGCTCTAGTAGTTTTCTGGTGTCATCTTTAGGATTCTCTATGTATAGTATCGTGTCATCTGCAAACAGTGACAGCTTTACTTCTTTTCTGATTTGTATTCCTTTTATTTCTTTTTCTTCTCTGATTGCTGTGGCTAAAACTTCCAAAACTATGTTGAATAAGAGTGGTGAGAGTGGACATCCTTGTCTTGTTCCTGATCTTAGAGGAAATGCTTTCAGTTTTTCACCATTGAGAATGATGCTTGCTGTGGGTTTGTTGTATATGGCCTTTATTATGTTGAGGTAGGTTCCCTCTATGCCCACTCTCTGGAGAGTTTTTATCATAAATGGGTGTTGAATTTTATCAAAAGCTTTTTCTGCATCTACTGAGATGATCATATGTTTTCTATTCTTCAGTTTGTTAATATGGTGTATCACATTGATTGATTTGCGTATATTGAAGAATCCTTGCATCCCTGGGATAAACCCGACTTGATCATGGTGTATGATCCTTTTAATGTCTTGTTCGATTCTGTTTGCTAGTATTTTGTTGAGGATATTTGCATCTATATTAATCAGTGATATTGGTCTGTCATTTTCTTTTTTTTGTAGTATCTTTGTCTGGTTTTGGTATCAGGGTGATGGTGGCCTCATAGAACGAGTTTGGGGGTGTTCCTTCCTCTGCAATTTTTTGGAAGAGTTTGAGAAGGATGGGTGTTAGCTCTTCTCTAAATGTTTGATAGAATTCACCTGTGAAGCCATCTGGTCCTGGACTTTTGTTTGTTGGAAGATTTTTAATCACAGTTTCAGTTTCATTAGTTGTGACTGGTCTGTTCATATTTTCTATTTCTTCCTGGTTCAGTCTTGGAAGGTTATACCTTTCTAAGAGTTTGTTCATTTCTTCCAGGTTGTCCATTTTATTGGCATAGAGGTGCTTGCAGTAGTCTCTTAGGATGCTTTGTATTTCTGTGGTGTCTCTTGTAACTTCTTTTTCATTTCGAATTTTATTGATTTGAGTCCTCTCCCTCTTTTTCTTGATGAGTCTGACTAACGGTTTATCAATTTTGTTTATCTTCTTAAAGAACCAGCTTTTAGTTTTATTGATCTTTGCTATTGTTTTCTTTGTTTCTATTTCACTTATTTCTGCTCTGATCTTTAGGATTTCTTTCCTTCTACTAACTTTGGGTTTTGTTTGTTCTTCTTTCTCTAGTTCTTTTAGGTGTAAGGTTAGATTGTTTGAGGTTTTTCTTGTTTCTTGAGGTCGGCTTGTATTGCTATAAACTTCCCTCTTAGAACTGCTTTTGCTGCATCCCACAGGTTTTGGATCATCCTGTTTTCATTGACATTTGTCTCTAGGTATTTTTTGATTTCCTCTATGATTTCTTCAGTGATCTCTTGGTTATTTAGTAACGTATTGTTTAGCCTCCATGTGTTTGTGCTTTTTTACCTTTTTTCCCCTATAATTGATTTCTAATCTCATAGCGTTGTGGTCAGAAAAGACACTTGATATGATTTCAATTTTCTTAAATTTACTGAGTCTTGATTTGTGACCCAAGATGTGATCTATCCTGGAGAATGTTCCATGCGCACTTGAGAAGAAAGTGTAATCTGCTGTTTTTGGATGGAAGGTCCTATAAATATCAATTAAATCTATCTGGTCTATTGTGTCATTTAAAGCTTGTGTTTCCTTATTAATTTTCTGTTTGGATGATCTGTCCGTTGGTGTAAGTGAGGTGTTAAAGTCCCCCACTATTGTTGTGTTACTGTCGATTTCCTCTTTTATAGCTGTTAGCAGTTGCCTTATGTATTGAGGTGCTCCTACGTTGGGTGAATATATATTTATAATTGTTATATCTTCTTCTTGGATTGATCCCTTGATCATTATGTAGTGTCCTTCCTTGTCTCTGGTAACATTCTTTATTTTAGAGTCTATTTTATCTGATATGAGTATTGCTACTCCAGCTTTCTTTTGATTTCCATTTGCATGGAATATCTTTTTCCATCCCCTCACTTTCAGTCTGTATGTGTCCCTAGGTTTGAAGTGGGTCTCTTGTAGATAGCATACATATGGGTCTTGTTTTTGTATCCATTCAGCAAGCCTGTGTCTTTTGGTTGGAGCATTTAATCCATTCACGTTTACGGTAATTATCGATATGTATCTTCCTATTACCATTTTCTTAATTGTTTTGGGTTTGTTTTTGTAGGTCCTTTTCTTCTCTTGTGTTTCCCACTTAGAGAAGTTCCTTTAGCATTTGTTGTAAAGCTGGTTTGGTGGTGCTGAATTCTCTTAGCTTTTGCTTGTCTGTAAAGCTTTTGATTTCTCGAAATGGAAGCTTTTGCACTCAAAGGCTGTGAACCTCGGCATATGGTTTACAAGATAAAGTTCCATTTGTATGTAGTAGCTAACCACCCCTTTTTTTGTCATTTTTCCCTTGTTGCTTTCAATAATTTTTCTTTGTCTTTAATTTTTGTCAGTTTGATTACTATGTGTCTCGGCATGTTTCTCCTTGGGTTTATCTTGCCTGGGACTTTCTGCACTTCCTGGACTTGGGTGGCTATTTCCTTTCCCATGTTAGGGAAGTTTTCGACTATAATGTCTTCAAATATTTTCTCGGGTCCTTTCTCTCTCTCTTCTCTTTCTGGGACCCCTATAATGCGAATGTTGTTGTGTTTAATGTTGTCCCAGAGGTCTCTTAGGCTGTCTTCATTTCTTTTCATTCTTTTTTCTTTATTCTGTTCCGCAGCAGTGAATTCCACCATTCTGTCTTCCAGGTCACTTACCCGTTCTTCTGCCTCAGTTATTCTGCTATTGATTCCTTCTAGTGTAGTTTTCATTTCAGTTATTGTATTGTTCATCTCTGTTTGTTTTTAATTTAATTCTTCTAGATCTTTGTTAAACATTTCTTGCATCTTCTCGATCTTTGCCTCCATTCTTTTTCTGAGGTCCTGAATCAACTATCATTATCTGAGGTCCTGAATCATCTTCACTATCATTATTCTGAATTCTTTTTCTGGAAGGTTGCCTATCTTCATTTCATTGAGTTGTTTTTCTGGGCTTTTATCTTGCTCCTTCATCTTGTACATAGCCCTCTGCCTTTTCATCTTGTCTATCTTTCTGTGAATGTGGTTTTTGTTCCACAGGCTGCAGGATTGTAGTTCTTCTTGCTTCTGCTGTCTGCCCTTTGGTGGATGAGGCTATCTAAGAGGCTTGTGCAAGCTTCCTGGTGGGAGAGACTGGTAGTGGCTAGAGCCGGGTGTTGCTCTGGTAGGCAGAGCTCAGTGAAACTTGAATCTGCTTGCCTGATGATGGGAGGGGCTTGGTTTCCTCCCTGTTGGTTGTTTGGCCTGAGGCGATCCAACACTGGAGCCTACCCGGCCTCTTTGGTGGGGCTAATGTCGGACTCTGGGAGTGCTCACGCCAAGCAGTACGTCCCAGAACTTCTGCTGCCAGTGTCCTTGTCCTCACGGTGAGCCACAGCCACCCCCCGCCTCTGCAGGAGACCCTCCAACACTAGCAGGTGGGTCTGGTTCAGTCTCCCCTTGGTCACTGCTCCCTCCCCTGGATCCCGATGCGCACACTACCCTGTGTGTGCCCTCCAACAGTGGAGTCTCTGTTTCCCCCAGTCCTGTCAAAGTCCTGCAATCAAATCCCACTAGGCTTCAAAGTCTGATTCTCTAGGAATTTGTCCTCCCGTTGCTGGACCCCCAGGCAGGGAAGCCTGACATGGGGCTCAGAACCTTCACTCCAGTGGGTGGACTTCTGTGGTATAAGTGTTCTCCAGTTTGTGAGTCACCCACCCAGCAGTTATGGGATTTGATTTTATTGTGATTGTGCCTCTCCTACCGTCTCATTGTGGCTTCTCCTTTGTCTTTGGATGTGGGGTATCTTTTCTGGTGAGTTCCAGTGTCTTCTCCATGATTGTTCAGCAGTTAGTTGTGATTCTGGTGCTGTCACAAGAGGGAGTGAGAGCACATCCTTCTACTCCACCATCTTGAAACAATCTCCTGTTTTGTCTTTTTTAATTCACATTTTTCTACTGAGATTCCCCATCGTTCACTCATTAAGACCATCTTCTCTTTTGAGTTCCCAGAACATCTTTAGATGAACAGTTTTAAGGTTCAACTCCAGTGTCTGAGCCATCTCAGTTTCTCTTTCTGTTGACTACTTTTGTTCTTGATTATGGTTCACATCTTTCTATTTCTTCATTTGTTGAGTAATTAAAAACCTTTTTGCACTAAACCTTTGTGGAGGATACGTTGTAGTGATTCTGTATCTCTTGCTCTAAAGAGTGTTGGTTTTGTTCTAACAGGAAATAAATTATTGGCCGACCTCCTTGCATTGTTAAGACTTGGTTTTGTGCTCTATTGGGGGAAATCTATTCTGGTTTTTCCTTCATACTAGGGTGAATCCTCCAGCTCTGAGACACAGAACTTACTCCTAAGGCATGGCCTTCCTGGTGTTTCAATGGAAAGCTTAGGGTGCTCACTGAACCAGCATGTCAGGGCAGTCCCTGTGGTTTGTGGTTGGGGACAGGGAAGATTCAGCACCTCCTTTGCTCAGGATATTGTACGAAGACACACAGAGGACATTCAGTCGGGAGGGATGAGCAGAGGGGCCCCGGGGGCAGGTGAGGAAGACCTCCTGATTCTGGACAGATGAAGCAGTGGGTGCACAGGCAGGGAGGCCTAAGACACTTTTTTCTTCAACAGCTGCAAATTGTTCATCATGACCAGGATGAAAAATTAATGTAGGGAGGTGGCAGGAAATCATTTCTGAAAGCCAGGAGTCAGTCCAGCTGGCTCTTTTCAGGCGAAAAATATTTTGTCCCTGAGCCACGGTGGTGGACGTGAGGAGAGAGGGACTCAGGGGACTCAGAAGGACCGGTGTGCTTGGGTTGGGATGGGGGCAGCTGGGGTGACTGCATCTGAACATATTTCCAGGTTTCTAACACAGGTGACTGAGAGAATAGAAACGTCTCTAAGTAACCGGAGGGGAGGTAGCTGTCGTGTTGAAGAAAAGGTAAGAAAATCCATTTTCACACGTGAGTTTGGTTGTCCTGAGGAACCAGGTGTCCCTGAGGGTGTGAGGGACCCTGGGCCCCGTTTGCATGTGTGTGTAGCTTCCGTCTCTTCACGTCCTTCACTGTCATTTGGCCACTGCTGCCTAGTTTCACGTCTCCCTGAGGCTACGCCCTCCAGGGCCTGTTTGATGGAAACTCACGCAGCCTCTCGTCGCGCCCCCTCCCCCCGCCCCCAGCTCCCTCACGCCATTTATTTAAGGCTGGTTCCTGGTTACCAGGAGGCTGCACGCCCACCTGCTGACCGTCCAGGGTGCTGGCTCCTCCCGGGACCTCCCACAGGTTTCACTGCCCTTCAGTGACAGTGCCGCAGGGTTTGCAGGAAAGTGTGAGCGATCCTGCCTTTTCTGGTCACTCGGTATTTTATGGCACAAACGTGGAGCAACACAGCCCTGTCAGGTCTCCTCTGGAACTCTCCAGGCTGCTGTAGCTGCGTCCCTGGAGCAGGCTCCCCTCGGGGTGGACGGTGTGGACGGCACCCCTGCCTGCCACGTGGGAGCCTCTGGTGCAGGGGGTGGGATGCTCCCCTAGACCTCCAGGCACGGCTTCACCCGCAGAAGCATTTGGAGCCCTCACAGGGAACTTTATTCAATATCTTGTAATAACCTATAATGGAAGATAATCTGGAAAAGAATATATATATATATATATATATATATATATATATATATATAAAACTGAATCACGTTGCTGTACACCTGAAACTAACACAACATTGTAAATCAGCTATATTTCCATTAAAAATTTTTTTTAAAAAAAGAAGCATTTGGAGTCAAATGGTTCTCATTCCTGCCAGAGAAGAGAGGTGTTTTTAAACCGTTTATTCTAGAATAGGAATAAACGGTAATAGTCTGTTCAGTCCTAGAATTTGTCCCTCACTCCTCTGAGGCATTTTCAAAAGCACATTTAACTTTAGCTCCCTCTTGAATATTCAACTAATCATGTTCTAAATGCCAGGGAGAGGAGTATAAATCAGTCTTGCTTCTCATCACCGACATCAATAAATTTAGAACCCAGCTAACCGTTTCTATCCTGCCCACTTTTCCTTTCAGAGGCTGTAAGGAGACAGTCAATTCCAGGTGCTGCCCAAGGGGGCTCCTGGGAGCATCCTGGGACGTTACAACCCCCTGATGATCTGCCTTTGTTTTATAGGGTAGCGTCCAGCACGCTGACCTGGGCCTGCAGCATGAGGCGCTGACCCCGCAGTGCAGCCCCAGTGCCACTGCAGTGAATGAGTGCTTTGTGGGCACAGATGCCAACGTTCCCCTTTCTTTCTATGAAGAACTCTGTCTTTCAGGGATTATACTTACATGCTGTAGTCAGGGGACTCTTCCACCGTCTCCAACAATTGAAGGATAAATATGCAGCAGTGTTGCAGCACTGTTGCTCCTTTTGTTTGTTATAAACCAAAATACAGCGGGCTAGTCTCCAGCCAGTGGGAAAATGCCTGTGTCTTAATAGAAGAAAGCTTCAGTTTCATACGAAGGAAATTTGAGTGAGGACAGGGCGCCTGCTCTGTAGATGCTCTTCCCACGGTGCTGTGATCACTCTATCAGGCATGGTCCCGGGTGCTCTGAACACAGGATCCTGCAGTTTCTTGAATCAGAAATTGGGAAAACCGACTGGGGCTTCTGTAGGCTGACACCAGAAGCGGTTCCTGAGCCCGACATGCCCTCTGGGCGGTTTTGGGGGGCATGTGGCTGCCACGGATGGGCAGGCCCTCAGCACCCCAGGGGCCAGCCTGGCCTCACGGCTTCGTCACCCTGCACCCTCAGATGCACGACTGGTCCAGCTGTGCAGACTTCACCTTGAACAGAAAATTCAAACAACTCTTGAGCACTTTCCTTTGTAAAGGTTCTCCACGAACTACCGTGCAGACTTGATTTGTAGGCAATTGGCCATATGCCATTCATTTTTGTGAATCTTGCTTTATCACTATTGAAGAGGAAAGCATCTAACTAAAACATGGCCTTTCACATTTGAACATTAGAGTCCTTGATCTCGGAGAATGGAACCCTAGACGTCATTCGTGCCACACTGTCTTCTTGGGGTTTTTCCGGAGTAGATTCGGAGAAGGAGTCTAGGACAAGTAGTTTACCCGCAAGACGGTCCCAGGGCAATGAAAGCAAGGGAGGCAGCAGAGGGCAGAGATGTGGGCTGAACCTGTGTCCCCCAAGGTCATCTGTGGAAGCCCTGACCCCCCCCCCCCCGTGTGATGGTGTGAGAAGGTGTGACCTGTGGGAGGTGGTCGGGGCACCAGGGTGGGGCCCTCATGCACGGGACTAGTGCCCTAGAAGAAACATCGCGAGATGACCTCTCTCCAACATGCAGCAAGAAGGCATCCACCTGGGAGCCTCAAACAAGGTTCTCCCCAGGACGAGCCACACTGGCTGGCGCCTCGATCTTGGACGTCCAGCCTCCAGAACTGTGGGAGATAAACGCCTGTCCTTTAAGCCCCAAGTCTTTTTTGTCACAAGAGCAGGAGCTGATGGAGACAGTAGGTTGTTTTTAAGCAAGCCACCAACGAGGGCAGCTGGCACTCCATCCGTCTGGGGACCCTGAGCTGCATCCTGGAACTCCAGCCTCACCTGGGCGAGAGGGAGCTGGGGTACTTGTCCACCGATTCGGTCAGTGGGTGAAAGCACGGGGCGCCGCATGCTGCTTCTCTGGCTCTTCCAGTGCTGGGGCTCTGAGCTCCGAGAGGGTCCTCAGGCTGAGAGACGCGGGTGGTGAGGTTGGCGTTCAAGGCCCCCCACTGCGGGGGCCTGAGGGGAGGGGTCTGCCCTTCCCTGTCGCCGGGGGGGGGGGGGGGGGGGCACCCCCCCGGGGGGGGGGGGGTTGGGGGTTGCGGTGTAAGCTGGGCGGCTCAGGTACAAGAAGGCCATCAGTGCAGGGGGGCGCTGGTGACAAGGCTGAGAGCCCTGGGAAGTGAGGTTGAGCGGGGTCATGCAGGGTGCAGAGGGGACGCGGGCTCTGGCCTCTGAGTGAGGCGAAGGCCGGCGGCGCTCTGAGCACAGCAGGGACGCGCTCAGACACATGGTGTAAAGGCACCACCTGCGCTGAAGCCTCGGGCGGGAGCGTAGAAACGAGGAGACCGCTTAGACAGCTGTGGAGATAAGTCGCCTGCAAACGAGGACAGGGTTTGCACCCGAGTGTGGCTGGAAAGGCCATTAAGAGTGACCTATTGTGGTTATATTTTGAATACATCAGGAAAGGCGTCACAGGACACACAATATCCTCCCCAGGCAAACAAGCGTTGTTGTCGCCGGTGGGGAGGGCCAGGGCAGGCCTGGAGTGTATTACACCTGACCTTTAGGAGACGTGGCATCCAGCCCGGGTCAGCTCTCACCAAGGTTTTGCGGTTACAAGACTTGGGTCAAATCAGTGCCTTACGTCGAACTTGAGTTTTCTCATCTGCAGGAGCGAGCGGTCACTTCTGCTTCAGAAAACATGCTGTTCTGTCTCATTAGCAGCGTCACCCATAAGGTGAAACACAGCTTCTGCGTCCGTCACTGCCAGTGGGGTCACCTCCGGGGGCCGAGCACCCCGTCCCCCAGCCCTTTTACATGTTTCCCAGCTCTTCCGCGGGCATCCCAGCCTCACTGTGACACAGGTACAGTTAAAATTAAATTCAAACGGCTAGGTAGAGAGTAAAACATCAGCTAGTCATACGCAGCCCACGTTTAGCCTTTAAAGACCTTTGGGGAAGTAAAGAACTGGAGGAGAGATGCAGGGTCACCGATTCCAGAGCTGACATGGTAGACAGGAGGCAGTGTCTGTGGCGGATGCGATGAGAAACACACCAGCAGAGGAAAGGAAACAGGGAGGGAGCCCTCCTGGGGAGGGGAGGGGGCCAGATGCGTCACCAATAGTGAAGGCTCAAGGTGTGGGGGGGGAAGTGAATAAAGAAATCCAAGCCACGATGTGGAGGTGCCTTGGTCCCCACGTGAATAACAGAAACCAGACTAGTTGAAGCGGGGAGTGGGGCTGAGGGGAGAAGGGCTGGGTTCGGGCTCAGGGCTCTTAGGAGCGTACAGGATGCTCTGAGACCTGGAAAGAATGATAAGAGAGGCCATCAAGTGTGCTGTCCACGAGCACTGACGGTGCACCAGGCTGGGTGCTAATCACCCGCCATCTAGTTCACCTCCTGCCAGCCCTGCAGGGAGGGCTGCAGGCCCACGACCCCTCACCGAAAACGCGCTGGGGAGACGTTTCAGAATTCAGAGTTTTTTCTGATTGCAGAACAGAAACAGGGTTCCTATGTCATATATCACCCAAGCCCCCGCCGCAGAATCCAACACGCAGCATGTACAATCACCGGCATGAACACAGAGAGTACAGAGCCTCACGCTGACTCAGGCCAGATTTTGCCTGAAAACTGTTTTCGAACTCTCTGGATTTCAAAATCATAGATGAGGGATTGAAGGAGCCCCATTTTACAAATTATATAATAGAGGGACAGGAAGGGGATATAAAGAGCGTGGGTCACAGTCTCAGGAAGAATTGGAAGGGGAGGAAACCAGACTCTCAGACCCCAAGCTATGCTTTCAAACAAAACAAAACAAAACTCGAAAAGAAAGCTGCTAAATTGACATTTACAAAGGACTCACTAAATGTCTACAAAACATACCATGTATCAACTTTGTTAATTATTAAACTCAATATACATGGACATTTTAATGCACCTGAAAACAGTTTGTAGAGTTTTCTTTCATTTTGCAAAAATCCTCCAGCAATTTCCATGGTTGCTGAGTCACTTGAAGATAGGTAATTTCAAAAGTAGAATGATAAAAATTCTTTTAATTTTTAGAGCCAAAAATCACATTTAATAAGGCAGTGGATGCATTTTAATATTTAAAAATTTTTTATTAGGGTATAATTGACATTTAACAACATGTTAGTTTCAAGTGTACAACGTAATGATGTGATATTTGTGTATTTGCAGAATGATTACCACAAGAAGTCTAGTCACCACACACAGTTACATGTTTTTTCCTTGTGATGAGAGTCTTTAAGATCTATTCTCTTAGCAACTTTCAAGTGTACAATACAGAATTGTCAATTATCGTCACCATGCTGTACATTACATCCTCAGGAATTGTTTTATTCATATTTTTATATATATTAGGAATTCCAAAAACAGTTGTACCTAAAATCTATAAAGGTCTTAAAACTTCTTTTGGAAGAAATGGGGTAGGAAAACATTACCTTTTATTATAAGCTCGTTATTCTATTTTATTTTGAAAGCATGTACTATATTGAGGGGTTTTTTTGGTTTGTTTTTTGTTTTTGCGGTACGCAGGCCTCTCACTGCTGTGGCCTCTCCCGTTGCGGAGCACAGGCTCCAGACGCACAGGCCCAGTGGCCATGGCTCACGGGCCCAGCCGCTCCGCGGCACGTGGGATCTTCCCGGACCGGGGCACGAACCTGCGTCCCCTGCATCGGCAGGCGGACTCTCAACCACTGCGCCACCAGGGAAGCCCAAGGGGTTTTTTTAATGAAAAAAACTCTAACCTTCATATATATTCCATGATGACTCAAAGATACAACTGCGTAGTTGGTATAAATATTTTATTATATATTTTGATAAAATATGCCTTAACTGCCTTATTGAATAATTTACTCTGAATCTGAATGAAGTCACATGGCAGTTGATCTGTTTTTGTCTGCAGAGAAAGGATTTCTGGATTTTTTCTCCAGAGACATCCTGGGATTTGCAGTCACTTTACACCACTGGCTGCTCAGGCTGGAGCCCACAGGGCCACCTTCTGGACCACGTCCTGCCCTGAGCAGAGGGCAGCAATCTGCCGCCTGAGGCCCTGCCTCTGCCTGTGGCCGCGCAGCTCCAAGGACCAGCTCACCTGGGCCAAGACGCCGAGTGCACTTGAAACCGGACTCATCTCTGGAGGCTTGGAGTTGCAGGATTGCCCACAGCATCTTCTTTCCTTGCTGCCCAAAGCACAACAAGCAAATGCTGCCGAAGCCTGAGTAGGAGAAAGAGAAAGAGAAACTAATACCCACCCACCCATCAGGTCAACTTCTAAATAAGCGCACAATCTCCTAGCATTTTTCTTGTCCTTCCAGATCCTGGTAGAGCACGTCTGTGGATGCTGTGTTTCCATCACTACTTGTGTTCCTACAAGCCGTCTCCCTAAAAGTGCTGCAGGCCCTGCCCCAGGTGAGAAAGAGTTACTTGCAATTATTTCATGTTATTATTATACAATCAACCATCCTTTAAAAGGCCACTTAACCATGACATCTTTTAATGACTCGACGTAGCCTTGGTCTTAGCTGTTCACTTGAAATAACGAAAAGAGGCCGCTTTGCTAGACTTAAAAAGCCTCCACACTCCCTTCACGCCATTAACGCACGTCATCCGGCTGGGTGAGTCCTGGGTGGTGCCGTGTGCGGTTCGTGATGTTTTTTTCCCTTCCAGGCTGATGAGACATCACTCCTGCCGGAGTCTTCACATGACCAGCACAAGAGACGGGGTCAGAGAAGATCTAACTTCCATGGAATTTTTTTCTAACCAGATACTGCAGATTTGGGGGGGCGGGCCATTTTTATTCTTATTTCAAATTCTCTGAGCCATGGATTTCTCACAATTTAAGAATCTACTTAGGGACTTCCCTGAAGGTCCAGTGGTTAAGACTTCGCCTTCCAGTGCAGAGGGTGCGGGTTCGACCCCTGGTCAGGGAGCTAAGATCCCACATGCTTTGGGGCCAAAAAGCCAAAACATCAGGCAGAAGCAATATTGTAACAAATTCAATAAAGACGTTAAAACTGGTCCACATCAAAAAAAAAAAAAAAATCAGAAAAGAAAAAAAAACAATCTGCTTAGTATTTTAACAGCCGTTTTAGGAGAAACTTCTGAATTTCCTGGCCTCTAGTTTAGATACTGAAATTCTAATCTCAAGAACTGTGTGCCTCTCTACCATGTTAAATTGCCTCTCACCTTTTGGCTTCTGATCCTGGAAAACAGAAGATATAAGTTTGTGGGTCAGCATTATCAGCTCCTGGGATGACACTCGGTTTCCCAGGAAAGATTCCTGAGAGAAAGAAGATGAAATGGTCTTTATCTCTTTGACAATCCCACCTGGTATGTGGGGTTTTTTTAACCTTTAAAGAGAACATCCAGACTTGAGGATTCTGAGGGGTTTTTTCCACCGCACCACCAGGGAAGCCCGGATTCTGAGTTTTGACCTTCACAGTTTTAGATCAGATCTGCCCGACACAGAATTGGGACTTTTCCATTGTCCATGGAACTGCCAAAGCATGGAAGGTAATCTTTTTTCACTTATCTCGGCTAAAATACTACCAATTAAAAAGTTGCTTCTAATATAAAAAGCAACTCAAAACTACACAATAGGTTTTGTTAGAAAAAATTAAAATTTTTTTTTTAAGTTTTAGAGTTTGTTTATGAAAACCGGTCATCTGTCTCAATTTTTTATTTTACGAAATAAAAGTAAGGGAAAGATTTCTGAATATGTGAAGAACTCTATTAATTTTTTCTGGGCAATTAGTTCAGAGAGAAGAATTGGTGTTTGATGGATGAACATACGTAAAATCACAGAGCATTAGGGATAGAAGGAATGACAGAATCGTTTAGATCAAGTCCTCTTGGGTAGAGGGAGGGAAGCCCAGTGAGGCGCAGCGAGTCACGCCCCCGCCATCCCACGGCCCCTCACCTGTGGACCCAGCCATCCATCCACGCTCGGATCCATCTTGGAATCCAGCCCAGGAGGATCACACCTGTGAAGGCCTCACTCTGCTGCCTCTGGCTCAATTTGCTTGCAAACTAAGCTTTCCGCAGATCAAAGACGCCTCCCTCCCTGTGGCCCCGCCCCTCCAAACCACGTGGATTCTGCTGGAGCGATTGTACCTTTAGCGTTGCACTCAGGGCCGGTGGCACCCAGTGGGACTTGCACCCAGCTCTTCTGAGGCCCAATCAATGCTCTTTCCGAACCACCTTCTGCTGGGAAAAAAGTAGTGACCAGACACGACAGCCTGGGATGAGCGGGACTTTTTACTGAGGAGCCGCTCTGGGGTCCCCAGCCCGGAAGCTGCGTGGAGAACTCAGTGTCTGCTGCAGCGGCCCTTCGGGTGCGCCTCCTTCCTCCCCGTGGTCTGGTGCTTTGCAAACCGGAAACATTTCTTTTTCTAGAAGTCAGAAATATCCTTTTGAACCAAACAGTTCCAAATGCTCCACAATTCTTGACATGGCCCTGAAATGACTGGCCCTCTGCCTTTCCAGTTAGTTTTCGCTTCTGTTCTGGGGGTCTTCATTGAGTGCGGGTGTTTCTGACGCCCTACTGACAGCCCACTGCCCTGGGAGGGAGACCGCGGTCCCCCAGACGTCTGGAGTGCGGTCCTGGCCCTGTCTCTTCCCGAGGGGGCCCGCTTTGTCCTGATGCTCACGTTTTATGCAGAGCCGTCTTTATAACAAGTATTTGCTGCCAGCCTCTGGCAGCTGTGAGAGGAGCGGGCTTTCTCTCTCAGGGCATCTTTATGAGGAATCCTCCCATCTCAGCCCTAAGAAGTGGTGATTTGGCAAATATCCAACTGATTTGATTAATATAGACAGGCTACCTGAAAAATTTAGACTGCAAAGTGGATATTTTTAGACGCTGAGCCACTCCACCTTGCCAGTGGTGTGCATTTATCAAATTAGATGGAAAAATGCCAAGACTCCATTTGCTGTCGTCCTGCGAAGTTACAGCCCCGGGCAATGGACGAGATCCTGGGTTGCCTGAGGTCTGTGACAGGGGCTGGACAAAGAGCTTGGATTCTCCATCCATCCTTTAAATTCAGGCATTGTTTTCTTTTCCCCAGAGCTTTTCAAACTGTATCTCAGTTGTGAAATCCTTTATACGCGTAAAATTTTAGGGAGAAGCCCAAGAGGTAAGCAGAGAAGACCTGGTTGGCCGCAACACGCAAAACACTGTCCCCCCAGCATGTGGAAATACACTGATGTACAGAAGTTATCCTTGACCAAATTCAGCTACGCGATTTGTGTGGGTCAGGGAAAAGAAGAAAGAAAATAGATGGCGCACTCAGATTAGGATAATTCGAGGAGGTTTGCTTAAAAAAAAAAGTGTGACCCAGTGCAGGGAACCTAAGTGCAGGAACTTGGGCCAGGAGCAGAGAAGCTGCGGCCGTTCTGAGACCCAGAGGGAGACGGGCAGGGAGAGGGCATCGGAGCCTGGAGGCAGGGAGGGGTCCGTACAGAGCAGCCTCCACGTCCAGCTCTTCACTCCGCTGGCAGGGCCTCACAAAGATCTACAGCCGCTCAGAACTGAATGATTCCAAAGGCTTCCTAACGGGCTTTCGCACTGTGGAGCTAACTGTCCTGAAACCTGGTGGATGTCAAGCCTGGGAAGCTCCCACGATGTTCTAGTCTAGCTCACTTGTGGTTCTTGAGCCCTGCTAGACCATCCGTGCCTGTGACTATAAAGCCAATGCTTTTATCCCCTTTCCTCCCGCTGGAAGCCCATCTCAGCTCCATGGAACTTTGGGAGTTTGCCAGGTCTTCTAATGCTGCACTAAAGTCTGCTTCTCAGCAGCTTCCACTGTTTGCTCTTAGTTGTAGGAGTGCAGAGAGAGCCAATTCTCTCTTTCATACAAGAGCCATTTGTTCCTACATGCTAATACCCAGGTACCCAGTATCCACCTACCTGGATGCCTTCCACCTGCCCAACTGCTGGCGAGCCCTGCTAGCCTCCTGCCGACCGGGCCAGCTGATCGCTTGGCACACAGAGAGCCCTCAAAAGATACTCATTAATGAGTGAATACATCCTGCGTGTGATTTCTCCTCTGTGATGCTCTCCCGTTTCAATTATTTAAGGGGAGTAATGTGTGACTGCAGCCTGAGGCTCCTGCTGGTTTACTAACTGCCAAGGCTTGTTATCCTGAGTGTTATTCTAACTCCAGTGAATGTTTGTTTTTTTTTTTTAATTTTCAAATCAAATAGTAGAATCTTATAAAAATTAAGGATGTGTTAGTCTTCCAGGGCTGCCATAACCCACTACCACAGACTGAGTGGCTTAAACAACAGAAATTTATTCTTTCACAGTCCTGGAGGTTGGAAGGCCAAGATCAAGGTGTCAGCGGGGTTGGTTTCTCCTGAGGCCTCTCTCCTTGGTTTGTAGATGGCCACCTTCTCCCTGTGTCCTCATGTGTCCTTTTCCCTCTACGCGTGCGTGTCTGTGTCCAAAGCTCCTCTTCTTATAAGGACTCCACTCATTTTGCCTTAGGACCCACCCTAAAGGCCTCATTTTAACTTGATCACCTCTTTAAACACCTTCTCTCCCAATACAGTCACATCCTGACGTACTTGGGGTTAGGACTTCAACATGTGAACTTTGGGAGCACACAATTCTGCCCATGACAGAAGGTCACCCGATTCAACCTTCATTCTGGTCCCTTTGCAGAAACGACTTCCAAAACATCAGTCATACATGTCCCTGCCAGGCACCTGCTGGGGTCCCTGTGAGGATGGACAGCTCACGTTTCACAAGCCAGAATATTCCTTGTTTTTTTTTTTTTTAATGTTTATTGGAGTAGAGTTGATTTACAGTGTTGTGTTAGTTTCAGGTGTACAGCAAAGTGAATCAGTTATACATACATATATCTCTTCTTTTTTAGCTTCTTTTCCCATAGAGGTCATTACAGAGTATTGAGCAGAGTTTCCTGTGCTGGACAGTAGCTCCTTGTTAGTTACCTGTTTTATACATAGTAGTGCGTATGTGTCAGTTTGAGTGCTCGAGTTTCTGCACACATTGGACCACAGTGATCATCCCTGAACATTCTCCTTTGTCCTCTTGCTTTAGAAACGGCAAGGGGGAGGGGACCATTCCTTCTGCCACGGGGGAGCTGCACTTACAGACAGACTCAGCTTCACCGCTGACCCACAGCAAAGGAGGTACCTCGACTGGGCCCCGGCTGAGAGTGCTCGGTTCAGAACCACTGGAGAGTGACAGCCTCAGAGGTCCTTTTCCCACGCGAATGTGGAGCCAGCTCCCTCGGCCAGGATTTTCCCAGGACGGCTGCAGCTGGAATGCCCTCCCTCCCTCTCACACCTCTTCGCGGAGGTATCCGATCCTGAGTCCCACGCAGGAGCTCAGAACCTACATGCTCCTGTGTGTCGCCAGCATTTCCATAGTTCCTTAGTGTTGACACGGGATGAAGCCATCCCATAAATGTGGTTTAATAACAGACAGGCCTTTGTTCTTCAGAAGGGAGCCTTGCAGCAAGAGAAAGCCGTGCAGGCAGGCCAAGGTCAGGGCGGCTGCCGCGGATCACCCACTGCTCTTGGCGACGTCTCCGGCCCCAGGAGGCCCTCTGACCCCGCAGGGCAGCGTGCAGGCCGGAAATCGCCTGCTTCCTTCTGGCCTTGATCAAACTACATGTCCATATTTCCCACTCACATTAATGTTTAATAGCATGGAGCCAAAACCTTTAAAGGCATGCTTCTAATCACGACTCCAAGTTCAGGCAAATCTTCCACGGATGCCTTTCGCGCTGTGCGATTATACTCCATCTGCCACCTCCCTCCCCACCCCGCCAGCCCTGTCGGGCTCTGCCTTTGGGAAGCCAGCCCAGGGGCTTCTGGTTGGGTTTGGGCAGTGGGGAGAAGCTGCAGGAAACTGCAAGACGGGAAGAGAGGGGTTGCGTTCCCCCCAGCCGCCCCCGCCCTGCTCAGGGCCACGCCAGGACGCCAGCCTCCTCCTCCAGGAAGGCTCCTCCTTCCTCAGGTCTAGGCGTGATGGGCTGCCGCCCGTGCCACCATCTGGATGCCCTCGTGTCTCTCCTTGAGGCCCCTACCCCTGCCCACAGCCTCTTGACCCGGCTGACTTGGATTCCGTTTCCTGCCAGGACCATCACGATACAAACCCTCTGGAGAAGGTCCCGAAGGAAAGAGAAAAATCTAGTTCTCATTTCCTCTGACCGTCCCAGCTCATACCCTGAACGTCAGTGGAACTCTTCTAGCTGGGGTACCAAAAATCAGAGGACTTCAACCCAACTGCACATCAGAATTACTCAAAAAAATGTTTTTTCTTTTTTTAAAGCATCAGTATCTGGGCTCCACCCTCAGAGAGTCTGGCTCCTTTGACCTGGGGGACAGGGGCGGTCCACCCAGCCTGATGCAGGTGGATCAGACCGTAAACATCGGGTTGGGTGGGGCAGCACCGGGCCCAGGCATCGCCTGTTCAAAGCTTTCCAGGTGATGTTGACACGCGGGCAGGCCGAGAGCCGCCGTCCTGAACACGGCTCTTCCTGCCACTATGCTTAGCAGGTGCTTTCCCTTCTCTATGGAACAGGCCCACCTGCCCCCTTCTCGTCACAGAATCATCATGCAACCCCCCGCCTTGGCAGCCCATCTCGCGTGGGCTTTTCCATGAAGCCTCCATCCCAAGCAGGGCTTGGTCATTCGAACACTCAAGGCATTTATCCCCCCTTGTGTCACCCCTCTTCCCAGGCCTCATGTGACAGCAGCTGGCAGGTGGCCTGGTCGCACGATGACCGTGTGTGTTGGGAAAGGACCTCACGGATATCTCCCCCAACTTCCTGCTCAGTGAGGGAGCGAGGCTCAGGCAGTACTGGGTCTGGGGTCTCTGGGGTCACGGCTTGGTGTCCTGTTAGCACTTTTCCAAATTAAAAAGGCTGGAATTGATTCCAGTTCAAATTCTAAGGCTCCTCCCCTTACACCTCCCTAGCCGTGTAACTCCACATCGCTTTAAAATGTTTTGTAGAAAATCAATTCTATAATCACGTTTTAGAACAGAAGTGTTTTGTTTAGATGTTACATCTGAGTATTAATTAATTGTTACAAATCGCAATCCATAGTTACAAACACTGTGTTCAAAACAATCCAATACTTTCAATAAAAACCCTGATTCACTTGGATTTCAGTGTCTAATGCTACTACGTGAAATGCACTTAAAAAAAAATAAACTGCTTATTTGCTTCTGGGAGATGAAGTCGTGTGGCGGTTTCCCAGGCTGGGCTCAGGCTGTGGTCTTAGTTGAACAGTGAATGAGCAGCCCCACCATCCTTTCTCACCGTCCTCTCCCCGCCAAATGCTTCAGTCCCCTTTAGCCTTGCTCTGAAGCCTTGTGTGCCGGCCCCCGATACTGTAATTACACTTAACTGATAACTGTGGGTGTGAGTGCTGGCCACCTGCTCCTTTCAAATGTTCCCCACTCCTTGCTCGTCTGTACATCAGTATTTCTGCTTCCACGATTTTAGGGTGCCAGTGGTTGGAAGATGCACGATTATCCTCTATACCACTAAGGACAAAACTTCTGAGACAAATAAACAGGCAAGCATTGTAAGATGCCACTGACCTGCCACATGTGCCAATGTCAGAGGTGTTAACATATGAAAAGATGTGTGCCCTAGAATCTCTGAGATAGGGGTTCCAGGCCATCCTGGCTTCCTTCCTGGGAGCTGCATGTTGACCCCATTTCTACCTCCCGGGATTGTCCAGAGTGGACTCTGGATTCCAAATCCGTGATCCGTCACTGAGGTCACGTCATCTTCTTCCTCCTTTTATGTAACTATCATCTCTCATTAGGTTATTTTGCACCCAAAGAGGCATTTCCATCCCTTAAGAGGGGAGTTTTCAAATTGGCACAAGGAGCTTATATTTTGTGTAGTTATGACAGAGTCAAGGATCTGGAAGACAAGATCTTTCAGAGGGTCAAGTTCAGTGGTGTCTTCCCTCAGCTCATCTGGGAGCCTTTTCTGAAATACTCGGTTACTTCCATGGCAGTAGCTGAAGTTATTTCCTGTGACAGAAAAGTTCATTACAGTATCCCATTTTGAAATGGGATTGTTTCTCAGTGGAAAAAGAGTAATAAGTATTATGTACATTCTCGTGTTGCTCACAAGCTGAAATCACTTTTTAGGTTCAATTGCTTTCATCTAAACTTTTCTTTACTGTGCAGAATAAAATAAAAAATCTATTATTTTCAATGCCTGCAAATTTTTTCTTAGATTTCTCACCAGTTCTAGAATACTCAGAGACATTAAAAAATAATACTGAGGGGTTTCCCTGGTGGCGCAGTGGTTAAGAATCCGCCTGCCAATGCAGGGGACACGGGTTCGAGCCCTGGTCCGGGAAGATCCCACATGCCGCGGAGCAACTAAGCCTGTACACCGCAAGTACTGAGCCTACGCTCTAGAGCCCGTGAGCCACAACTACTGAAGCCCGCGCGCCTAGAGCCTGTGCTCCGCAACAAGAGAAGCCGCTGCAATGAGAAGCCTGCGCACCGCAACGAAGAGTAGCCCCCGCTCGCCGCAACTAGAGAAAGTTGGCGTGCAGCAACAAAAACCCAGTGCAGCCAAAAATAAATAAATAAATTTATAAAATAATAATAATAAGAATGTAAGAATGTGTTTTCTGTGATTTGACATGAAGGGCTGTCCCTTGTGAGGATAGAGCCAGATGTCTGTTCTCAGCAACGTCAGGCATTCGATGCTGGAGGAAGCCGCAGCGCTGAGACCATCACGTGGCAGAAAATTTAGATTCCCCTTTCCTAACTGAGGTCATGCTCTCTTTTGATGTTTAAAATAAACTGTTTCATTTGGTCGCTATGATCCTAATTTCTGGTAGATGAAACGTTTGAGAACTTGAAAATCAAGTCCTTTTCTTTTCCCCTTGTAGAATGAACCAGAGACAGTGCATACAGGGGTGAGAGGCAGAGGCCTGGCCTCCAATCTGGGCTCTTCAGTTTCTAGCTGGGTGCCTCTGAGCAGGTTGCCACCAGAGCCTCAATCATAACAATCTCAGAGGGTTGCTATGCCCATCAAAAGAGCTGGGTAATTAGGAACAGCCATCATTGTTTTATTTTATGTTTATCTTATTTTATTTTGCTATCAACATTTTAAATGCACCTACTGGGCTTCCCTGGTGGTGCAGTGGTTGAGAATCTGCCTGCCAATGCAGGGGACACGGGTTCGAGCCCTGGTCTGTGAAGATCCCACATGCTGCGGAGCACTAAGCCCGTGCGCCACAACTACTGAGCCAGCGCTCTAGAGCCCGTGAGCCACAACTACTGAGCCTGTGTGCTACAACTACTGAGGCCCATGCACCTAGAGCCTGTGCTCCACAACGAAGAGTAGCCCCCGCTTGCCACAACTAGAGAAAGCCCAC
This sequence comes from Lipotes vexillifer, assembly GCF_000442215.2. NCBI lineage: Eukaryota > Metazoa > Chordata > Mammalia > Artiodactyla > Lipotidae > Lipotes > Lipotes vexillifer. Next base: position 1,745,138 of record NW_006784423.1, on the reverse strand, counting down.
GTGCAGCAGCAAAGACCCAATGCAGCCAAAAATAAATAAATAAATAAATTTGTAATGAATAAATAAATGCATGTACTCTTCAACCCAGTAATTCCATTTGCGTCTATATTATAGGAATTTACATTACAGATATACTGACACAATTACACCAATGTGTGTATGTATACACACCTACTAATATGGAAATATTCATGTACTTGTGTATGTAAAAAAAAAAAAAAAACACCAGAAAGAAAAGTAAAAGGCCAACTATAATGTGCTGAAAAGAACGAATATTCTTAATACATGAGAGGCCCCAAACTTAATCAAGAAAAGAACAGCATATTATAAAAATAGGCAAAGAATGTAAGTATTAAATTGATGAAAGAAGAAATTTAAGTAACTGCTAAACATGTGAGTATATGTCAACATTCACCAGAAATAAAACACACAATATAAAATAAAATAAGTATATCCTATGTGTCCATTATAAAACTGGCAAGATTTTCAGAGATAGTAATAGTTATCATCAGAATCTGAAAATGAATTTCCCGTGCCCTGTGGATGGGGGTGTAAAATGTACACACTTTCTGGAGCATATTTTAACAATGTGTATCAAACATCCGAACCTTTGTATCCCCTCTGACAGAAGAGTTCCTCTTCTAGAAATTTATCCTGAGGAAATAAATATATCTGTACTCAGAGATTCGCCTACCTTGGAACAGTGTTGATAGTATGAGAGGGAAAAGACATGATTTAAATTTGCAACAATACAAAATTGGTTCAATAAATTATAGAGAAATACTATTCGGTCACTTAAAATCATGCGACAGAAAGTATTCGTGGACCAGAAGTTCGTTCCTTGCCCTTCTCTCCATCCTAACTCCAATTCTCCTCTGAGATCTGGATTCAACCCCCAAACGTCCAGAAAAAAAATCCAGAAAATCTGGGAAAGGCTCTCCTGCCCGCAATGTCACACACTTGCTGCATTCCGTAAGTCTTCTTTGAAGCATGTTGCTTAATTCTCATTAAATAATTATTTCATTAGTTGGCTTTTGGTCTGTGGGTCCCACTGGAACGTAAGTTCCAGAAAGACAGGCAGAGAAGCTGGGTCTGGTTCGTGCCCCTCAGGGGGCCCGGTGCTAGAACCGTGTAGGCAGGAGAAGTTAACATGATTCATTCGGGGGAGAAAAGAATATCTTGCTATGTGTGTAGGCAGATAATACGTCAGAATATGAATATTTGGGCTTTTCTTTCTTAAAGTTTTTTATATGCACATTTCTCCAAGCGTCATTTAGAGGTATTCAGATCGCCAAGAGGACAGTTAGAATTTAAGATGGCTGTAGCAGAAATGGAAAGAGAAGCAGCCAATGTGATTTCTTGATTCTCTAAAATAGGTTCTGGAAGCTGCCATCAGAAGCAATGGTTTTGAAAGCCCGCGCTTTTGATTTGCAAGTATTGGCTTTTGTTTGAGAAAAGATTCTTGAGACTCAGAAGGGAAGGCCCAGGAAGATTAAGGCCTTGAGTTTGCCTCAATAAACTGGATGGAAAAAAAGGAGGGCCCAGATAAGGGTTGCCCGCAGAGGCATGGGGGCTGGAGGAAGCCAGCCTGTGTAGCCGCGTGGAGGAAAGGCCAGGCCACACTGGGAGGCTGCTGAAGCTTCCGGTCACCTGCACTGGGGACCCTGTGGGTGGTGAGCCCACACAACACCCACCTCAGGACACCTATGTCGAGGGACCCTGAGAACTGAAATTTCTTTGAGGTCTGCTAGGTGTGACTGTGTCAAGTCTTAGTTTTCTAATATACAAAAAGTGGTAAAAATGCCTAACTTCTGAGGCCAATGTGAAGACCCAATCTCTGACAGTATTTGACAAAATAGATGGTTGATACGATGAATGTTATGAGAGCCCGTATCCGTTTGACATTTCGTTTTTATTAGTTTTGTATTCTACATGTAGCTTTCTGATTCAGTGGATTTGCTTTGCAATGATGTTTGAGCACAAGCTCCCTGAGAGCTAGAATCTTTTTCCTCTCAACAATCACTAGGTCTTAAGGGCCTTTAAACTGAATAAACCAAGGCAATTGACCTTTAGACGTTTCTCTTGTAGGAAAACACTAAAAGACCTCAAGTATGGTAGCTTCAAATCCTTATTCTTGTTATTTTTCTTATTGCACCGACTGGGACTTAGAAAAAGTGTTAGTAAACATTCTTGATTCTTCCTGATTTTAAAGGAATATTTATATCAGAGATTATAAAGGGAAACAGAAAATCAGTGGTTTGTTTGTTTTTTCATTAGTGGGAATAAAAATGCAAACGATCTGATTGCAAATTTTATTTTGTCTCCTTACTACCTGTGGGATCTGATTTAGATTTTTAAAACTTTTCTGAGCCTTCATTTACTCAGCTGTAAAATAAGGGTAACACCAATACAGGATGTTGTGAGGAACACAAGAGAAAAACCCAGGAACAGCACCGGGCACCTACATACTCATAACGGTTCCCCCTCCTGCGGCTTGTCCCACCTCTGCAATTCTCTAAGGGCTTAAGGCCATCCTTGAATGAGCTATGGAGTTAGGCGTCTCCACGTGCTTTCATTTGTGCCTAGATTTGTATGTTAGAAATAGCACTCATGAGAGAAGGAGAGCCTCGCCGACAGGGCCGTGCCGGAGGGGAAGTGTGGCTGAGAGATACGGGAGGGGTTCTGAGGTTCCCCTGTCCCTCTGCCCTAAAGCTCCTTCTGCCTTTCAGAGGAGCACAGGGCAAAGCTGGGGGTGGACCCTTCTTCCATTGCTTTTGCAAAATGAATTTGTCAGTAAAAGTCATTTTCTAGAATGTCCAGAGGCTCCCCCAGAGATTCAATTACAGGGAATAGAATCGGCTGGTGGATGTGAGAAAAGTGTAGCCGGGGGAAATAAATGATTTAATCCCCACTGCCTCGCAATGGTTTTCTTCTGTTTCAGTGAACTGGAGGAAATGCTGGGCTCTTATTTGACATAAGGCTTTGTTATAAGCCTACTGGTTTCATCAGAACCTTACTGTTTCCTCATGTAAGTTATTTCCTTCTGCTATTTGCTGGTGGGACGGATTTAAAGTGGGTCTAGGGAGCCTCCAGACACCACGAAGGATTAACCCTCATGTTGGAGAAGAAATTTAGAAGCCAGAGGACCCAGATTTTATTCATTCTCCACATTTATCTAGTGACAGCCCTGGCCCTGAGCTGAACCCATGGAGTTTTGTTGCTGTTGTTTTTTTTTTTTTTTTTTATTGTGGTAAAATATACATAATGTGAAATTTAACATTTTAACCATTTTTGAGTGTATGGTTTAGTGTCGATAAGCACATTCACTTTTTTTTTTTCTGCACCGCACGGCATATGGGATCTTAGTTTCCTGACCAGGGGTCGAAACTGCGCCCCCTGAATTGGGAGTACGGAGTCTTAACCACTGGACCGCCAGGGAAGGCCCAGCACATTCACGTTGCTGCTGTGCAGCCATCCCTACCTTCCGTCTCCAGAACTTTCTCATTTTCCTGCCTGAAACTCTGTCCATTAAATACTCACTCCCCACCTCCTCCCCAGCCCCTGGCCCCCAGCATCTACTTTCTGTCTCTATGAATTGGACTTCTCTAAGTACCTAGTATAAGGAGAATCACAGAGTATTTGTCTTTTTGTGACTGGCTTCAGTCACTGAGCACAGGTTCATCCGTGTTGTAGCATGTGACAGAATGTCCTTCCTTTTTAAGGCAAATAACATTTTGTTTATCCATTCACCTGTTGTGGGACAGTGGCTTTTGTGAATAATGTTGCTATGAACGTGTCACCTGAGTTTTCAGGGAAGATAGGTAAGAATTTGAATAATATTTTTTAAAAATCTCATTTGAGTGATTAGTGTTTAACCAAATGGGACACGGAGTGACTGAGGTCACAGGGCCACTGGGAGGGGCTTAGTCACCTTCCTGAGCCTCTGTTCTTGGTCACTGTAGTTGAATCATCACTGGCCTGGTCCCCATTCTCTCTTGGGAATTACCATAGGAGGGAATTGTCTGGGGGAGACTTCATCCAAGGTCTGCTCACCAAGCTCACATGTAGCTTTGTGCAACCCCAGCAAATACCAGAGTCAACTGGACACACTGTAGAGATGTGGTTACACTTGCCAGCCATGAGCTACTAAGAACTGCGGGCCAAACTTTTAACAGGTGACATTTTGATGCAAAATTCTCCATGTGTCTATGCTGTGATCCCGGGACACGTACCAGTCAGTTTGGATAGTCTCTCTCTCTCTCTCTCTCTCTCTCTCTCTCTCTCTCAGGACAAAATCAGTACAGAGCTGTAGCTGCCCATGTAGTCAGGTGAAATACGAACCAAAGCAAAAAGGCAATATTAATACAAATAAGAGGCCAAAATGTTCCAGAAACAGATTCATGTTTGTTGGGTATGGGTTAAGGCTTAGGAGTGAGCATGTTGGAAGGCTCTGTTACCCGCAGTCAAGGCTTATGTGGAGACAAAGGTCTGGGGTGGAGCGAGCCTCTGAGCTGATGTCTGCGGGCCCCTGCAGCCTGTGAGTCCTCACAGCCACTCTGCAGGGACCTTTACTGTCCACGTCCTGCAGGTAAGGACGCTGGACCTCCTGGAGGTTAAGGGATTTCTCCAGGTTCATGCAACTGGTAATTGGCAGTGCTGGGACTCTGTTTAATCCCAGACCAATTCCTTTCCCATCCTTAATCCAGCTCCACGGGACGTATAGAAATTAGGAAAGATTCATAGTCCGTGTTATGTACACCAGTGGTTCTCAAAGTGTGGTCCGCCGACCAGCAGCTTCACATCAGCATCACCTGGAAATGTTAGAGATGTTGGTCCCCAGGCCCACCCTCGAGTTTTTTTAATTTGTTTTTTTTTTTTGCGGTACGTTGTGGCCTCTCCCGTTGTGGAGCACAGGCTCTGGACCCGCAGGCTCAGCGGCCATGGCTCACGGGCCCAGCCGCTCCGCGGCATGTGGGATCTTCCCGGACCGGGGCACCAACCCGTGTCCCCTGCATCGGCAGGCGGACTCTCAACCACTGCGCCTCCAGGGAAGCCCCCTCACCCTCGAGTTTTGACTCCAGTGCTCCGAGGGTGGGCTGGACGGTCTGTGCTTTATGAAGCATCCCAACCCCCCGGGATTCCCCTGTCCCTCACGTGTGGGAGCGCTGAGAGATGAGGCTCCGTCGGGGGAGCTGTGGAAGGTCTGTCCTTCCACCGGGACGGGAAACGGCTAGGAATGAGGGCGGGTAGTGAAATTCAAATGCAGCCCAGACAGTACTGTGATCCCAAAGAGCTTTAGCTGACTTAAGATCACGCTGTGAGGTTCACACATGGGACTGTGTTAACTCTGACCTAAATTTTAATTTAGCCAATTACCCTCCTCCTCCCTCCACAGCTCAGCTGTCACTTCCTGCAATGACTGACCTCAGGTGTCCGGCACGTATTGAATAGACACTACCTCCTGTCTCTGAGGAATGTCGATTTCATCATCAACAAACACCTCCCCCAACCCCCAACCCCTGCCCACCACCTTTTTCTGTGCTCATACACAGTGGAATTTTTGGGCAAAGATTTTGGTTCCCTTGATGCATGGAGCTTGAGGCGGATTCCTAGCAAAGGAGAGGACAGATGCTCAGGAACTTACCATCCAGTCATCGGATTTGCGCAGTTTCCTGAGGGTCTCTTGGGGACCAGGAACAATGAGATGCAGGTTTCAAATGTTTGAACAAGATTCAAAGGCAATTTTCAGTCAGTCAGTTGTCAACAGAAGTAAAATAGATGAATACAGGGACTTGACATCGCACAGCCCTAAAGATCTGACGGTGGTCCTTACGGGACGGCACAGAGATGGAACAACCTCCCGCGTGAAGTGACCCACTGTGACATCCTGACATCCCCCTGTCCCGTGGAAGGACTCAGTGAGTGAGTGGCAGGGGTGGGACGTGAAGTGGAGAGATGGTTGGCAGAGAGTGTCAGGGTGGAAATTTGTAGGAGGGTGTTTTCTGGCCTCCCTCCCTTGGGCGGGGGGCTTCCTGGGGTGAGATGAGAGGAAGCTGGCAGACAGTGACAGCTCTGCTGCAAATCCAGCTTCCAGGAATGCTTTGTTTCATTCCGCATCACATGTTTGCCAATGTCATTGTAGCCTCGTAACCACACAGGAAAGGTGAAAATAGCCAGTGCTGGAGTCACAGTGAATTGGGGTCTCTGAACCAGATCAACAAGACTGACTCAGCAGGAGCTGCCTGTGCATTTAGGATGCAGGAGCCCTTGATAGGGATGTTCATGCCCTGCACGGACCAGTTAAACCTGCAGAGCCGGGGAGGCTGGGGTGGGGGCTAGCAGGGGGGTTAGAACCTGGTGGCTGTCAGAACCTGCCTCTTCTGTTACTGACCAGACCTGGGGTGGCATGGCTTCCCGCTCCTGAGGCTTGTATCTCCCCTGAAAGGCTGCTTTGTAAATACAGGTCAAGTGCCTGCAGCCCTGGCTGGTGCTTTAAAACTGTCAGCCTCAGCTATTGTTATATAAGTATGCAGCCTGATTATTCGAGAACCAGGGTAAGTGTTAAGGCATCTCAGATATCTGCAAAATCTTTAGGAGCCATCTCAGCGTGTGGATTTATTAGATCAATAACACTTCAAATGTTATAATATCCCAGCAAAAAGAAGGGAAATTAACATCTACTGAGCACACAGCCTTGCAGGCACGTGTGTGTCCCAAACTTTCACAGTCCTTACACACACACTGAACCTTACGACACAGTTTTATTGTCCTCGGTTATAAATAAAGAAACAGAGATGTTGAGAGGTAGGTCTGGGTTCACAGAGGCAAGAATTTGAGCCGGGATGCCTGCCCTCCATCTCACGCTGGACTCCTAGAAGTTCTGTCCATTTCCTTCTCACGCTCACCTTGCCCCAGACCCTGCCCTGCCAGCCACCTGAACTCAGAGCTGCTCTTTTCACCACGTGCCCAGAACCCAGCGCGGCCGTGCCCTCCGGAGCTTGGCTGGGAGCCTAGTTTCCTGTCTCAGACGGAGTTCTTGCCTGGCAGAAAATGCACGGCTGTCATTTTGGATTAATTTGTGAACGGGCTCATTTCAAAAGTCATAAGAAATTAAATCACAGGCATGTAAGTAAAGGTAGAAAGACACTCACAGCTGGGCTTTATGACAAAGCATCACTAGCAGTTGCACGTAAACGGAAAAGCCAACATCCACGTGATACTTTTACAGTCAATGTTTCCACAGTTCATTTTGAAAAAAAAATAACGGACTTTCAAAGTTTTTGAGTTTTTCCAACAGTATAACTACAGAATTCTCAAAAATGCAGAGAAAATGATCAGAAGCTCCTATCATTTGGGGATATTTGTCTTCTTAGGACTTGAGTACGTCAGTCAACAAACATGTCATGAGAAGAGGGAGGAGGGACTCTGCATTAGGGGCAGCGTGATCAAAGGTACAAGGTGTGGGGCTTCCCTGGTGCCGCAGTGGTTACGAATCCGCCTGCCAATGCAGGGGACACGGGTTCGAGCCCTGGTCCGGGAAGATCCCACATGCCGCAGAGCAGCTAAGCCTGTGCACCACAACTACTGAGCCTGCACTCTAGAGCCCATGAGCCATAACTACTGAGCCCACGTGCCACAACTACTGAAGCCCGTGCGCCCTAGAGCCCGTGCTCCGCAACAAGAGCAGCCACCGCAATGAGAAGCCTGCGCACCGCAATGAAGGGTAGCCCCCGCTCACCGCAGCTAGAGAAAGCCCGCGCGCAGCAACGAAGATCCAATGCAGTCAAAAATAAAATAAATACATTAAAAAAAAATAAACTTAAACAAAAAGGTATAAGGTGTGAGGCTGTGTAGAGGGGACACAGGGAGATGGGTGTTGATGAGCTGCAGAGGGTCTGATGGCAGAAACTGGGCCAGGAAGTTAGCTCGGGGCTCATGGCCAAGGGGCACTGTCCACTCTGCCAGCCCATTTAATGCATCAGGGTCACAGACCCAGTGCCCAAGGCCTACAGACTTTACAGGGCCTTTGAGGACTGAGAGAAAATGATTAGCCCTGCACTAGGGGTAGACCCTGCAGTGGAAGTGGGTGACATAACACCCTGCTAACCAGGCAATGGGAACTCCACCCAAGCCCTCAGCAGGTAAATGTCTGAACTACTGTACCTGAAACGCAGTCTGATGTATCTTCATGCTGCAGACCCCTCCATCCCCGGCTACTCAACACCAGCACCTGGAGGCCTGGAAGCCCTCACAAACCCCCGTGTCCACCGCGCTAGGCGGCAGTGACATCCCCCTTGTTCCTGCAGCCAAAAGGCTTGGAATCATCCCTGGTTTTCTCTTCCACTCGCATGTCTCACCAGGAAATTCTGTAGCTCTAGCTCCAAAAGATATTTGGAATCTGATCAACTCTCACCCTCTCATCTTTCCCCCATGCCTGGAAGTGTCCCAGTCGCCCCCTCATTCTATCCTCAGCCCAGGGGAGGAACTCTTCCTCCACAACCATCAGAGCTGCCCTTCCCTGCCCAGCCCTGCAGTGCCGGCTCATCTCCCTTGGGTCGGAGCTACAATCCTCACAGTGGCTCCATCTCTCATACGCTCCCCTCCCCCCGCTGCCGCTGAGAGCCTCCCGCCTCGGAGCTCTGGCTGCACCCCGTCCTCTGCTTGACGTGCTGCTGCCCTACATACCCACTGGCTAACTCCCCTCCTTTCCTGCATATCCCTTCTGACTGGGTTCCTATGCTGAGTGCTCTGTTTAATTCTGCACCCCTTCCCCCGTCACAACCACCCACACTCAGCGCTCCAGTCTCTCCCCAGCACTAACCACCTTCTAATACACGGAGTAGTTTATTGACCTATGTTTACTGTGTGCCTCCCCAGCCAGAACGCAAGCTCTGGGCGATCAGAGCCCTTTGTTGGGTTGACTGGAGCATCCTTGATTCTGCAATTCTTCCTGGCCAGAGACTAGCCCTCAACAAATATTTGTTGAATGAACAGTGGATGAATTAATTTGGCAGAAGTGCCGAAGATTTATTGGAAAAGGACAAGGCGTATGCCGGTAGAAATATCCATCTGAAATTCAGGATTCTGCTGAAACGACAGATCTGGGCTGAAGATACAGAGTCTGACGATGTAGGCCTAGAAAGTGAAACAGCAAAATTAATGTGTATAAGTTCTGAATCTTCCTTTTCCCGTTTAAGAAAACACATCAGTCTTCGTGTCATTGGCTGCAGCTTTCATGGTAGTATATTAAAGGATTGTACTATTCCAGTGGGTGGTTATACAATAACCATCTCATATTTTGGGGCATCTTGATTCTAATTTTTGGCTCTTACCAATGACTGCTATGAATATCTTTATGTTTATAGCCTTTGCTGTATTTTGAATCATTTCATTAGAAGAGATTGTCAAAGGCTAACAAAAAACCAATTTTATGGTTCTCCATAAGGGTTGCACCAATTTCACCATCTCAACATTGTTGGAATGTACACAATTCACCCTGTTATTGGCGACACTGCCAATTAATATATGGAAATGTTGGCTTGTTTTCAATATGTATTTCGTTTTCTGTATGATTTTTATTTGCATCCTTTCCTTGATTATTTACTTGATGCACACTTTTTGTTTTATAAATTTGTATTAATCATTTGCCAATCTGAGAGGTTAAAAGTGCTATTTTAATTGGCTTTGTCGTATTAGGAGTAAGGTGGACATTCTTTCTCGTGTTCAGGAGCTATCATATTTCCTCTCCAATGAAATTCTTCTATCTTTTGCCTTTGGCCTCCATTTTTAATATTCAGTTAGTCATTCCATTTTTCTTTCAGTAATTATTTAGGAAGGTATATGGTGGCCAAGGTTGTTGAGGGCTCAGAGCAGATGAGGATAGGAGGCTGTGCTCCACAAGGCCACCCAGGGACCCAGGCGCCTTCCTTGTGTTCACCCTCCAGGCTGTTGTCCTCTCCACATGGCCACTCTGTTTGCCACCAGCAAGGCTGAGTTCTGGTCTGCGGGCAGGAGAGAGAATAAATAGCTTGCATTTCTCTTTGTAAAGGCAGTGCCTGGAAGGTGCATGATTCACCCACCTGCCAGGGAGGTGGGAGCACAGCTGGGCATCAACTGAGCTGTTCTGCTATAGCTCAGGGGTTTCATTTAAGAGGCAGAGGGGAGAATGGACCTAGAGGAAAGAAGAGTGGGCTGGGTGTGTCCAAAGCACTGGCAAAGTTTAAAAGTCAAAAATAATGCATGTTTGAAGAGCTGCTTGGAGAATTCTAATACCTCTGATGTTCACCTTGAGAATCCGATGAGGATCTGCTGGGGACAGAAGGAACCGCCAACTGTCTCTCATCATCTCTCTTGGGTTTCAGGTAATAAACATTTATAAATTTGGACTAAAAACGCATTCGCCTCTGTAGTTAATGTACAAGCCTTAAAATAGCTGCTGGCCTAACGCCTGCCCCCCTCACCCTCACCCTGCACTCTGCACTGGCAGGTGGAGCAGCTGAAACCTCAGGGAATCCAGTTGCTCCGGCCACTGCGATCGCCAGCGCTCCTGCAGAATCCCAACACCCCAGCAGTCAGGTTCAGACAGGCTGGTAAACACTGCAATTTTTTTTTTTTTTTTTGGCCATGCCTCGCAGCATGAGAGATCTTAGTTCCCTGACCGGGGATCGAACCCATGCTCCCTGCAGCTGAAGCGTGGAGTCTTCACCACTGGGCTGCCAGGGAAGTTCTCAAGACGGCAATTCTAACGTAACTTTGAGCAAAAACCGATCTGCACTTGGACTGTCTGGAACCGTATATGCTTTGAGGTTTACTGCAAACTGATGAAAGCCAGAGCTTTCCTTGCCCATTTTGACGTCGCCTTCCGTGGGTGTTCCAGGGAGTGATATTCCACTTCATCCCCAAATTGACACTATCACCTCCTCTTGTCTACTCTGCATTTCAGGATATAAATTAACTCATCATACAGGTTTTTCCATGTAGATCCACGTTTTCCACACATATATCCAGCGCTTTATTTAATTGCATCATGCAGATGCTATTTTTATTAGCAGTGGCAGCTGACAGGTAACCAAGCTTCACCCAGGTGGCTCTCAGTGCGGCTACTGCTGATGGGTGAGCAGGGGCTGGGCCACACAGAGATCTTGGCATGTCAGCTGCTGCTTTCCGTAGCTGCTGAAGCAAGCACAGTCCTGAAACTTGGGCACACACCAATTAGCAAGACCCGGAAACCGCCAGTCAGAGCAGCGAAGGCTTGGCTGCAGCAGACCTGCTGTATGTCAACCCCGATTAGGGGCAAGAATTATTTTAACCTTAAAAAGTCACTTTGTATGCAATGAGGCATGGTAACAGTCTGACAGGTAGGGACAAGGTCTGATTACAGAGCAGGAGAGGCCCTCTGGTGTGGTGTGCCCTGCCGCTTCCAAGGGGCAGAGTCGGGCTTGCCATCTCCAGCTCTGGGGCGGTCCCCACTGAAAGGCTCTCAGTGTCTGTGGTGAGGGGAAAGGCTGTCCACCACCATCCCTCTGTTCTGACTCGGATGTGGCTACAAAATGCTGGCATGATACGGACAGGGAAGTCTTTGTTTCCTTCCCATTCCCGAAGAGAGTGATGCCAGCCACACAGACGACCTACTGTGTGATGTGGGCTCGCTCAGGCTCCATCCGCACTTAGGAGCTGGGCTTGCTGGGAGGGTGGGGACAGTGGATTCTGCATCGCAGCCTGTGGTGGGCAGCCTCTGATGGACTTCTGTGATCTGTACTTCCTGGTGTTAAAGCCCTTGTGTAATTCCCTCCCCTTGAGTGGGCACTGGACCTAGTCTCTTGCTCCTAATAAAGAGATTATGGAAAAACTGATTGGATGTCAAGTTCAAGATTAGGTTACAAAAAGCCTGCGGCCTCTGACTTGGGCACCGGCTCATGTGAGGTCCTTCTCCTGTTGATGCTGAGGGGAGTCAGCTGCTGTGTTATGAGCTGACCGAGGAGAGGTCCATGTGGGAAGGAATGGAAGGAGGCCTCCAGCCAATAGCCAGTGAGGAACTTGGGCTCTCAACCCAAAAGCCTGTGTGACTGAATCCCGCCAACAACCACGTGGGTCAACCTGGAAACTCGGAGGCAGAAGAGCCTTCAGATGAGACCACAGCCCTGGACAACAGCATGACAGTAACCTCACGGGAGACCTTGACTCAGACGCGCCCAGGAAACTGCGCCAGGTTCTGACCCACAGAAACTGTGAGATCACGTGTGCATATGGCTCTAAGTGTTACGTTTTGGGGTAATTTGTTACACAATAAGAGATAGCTAATACATAGCCTGGGACACAACACCCTGATCAGAGATCCAGAACATTTCAATTGTGTGATATGAGGTTTCCCCAGAATCTTTCATCCTACACATATTTTCATAGGGCAGCATGAAAGACTAAACTATTGTCCCAGTTAATAATTCTAACTCTTTACTCCACTAAAAGCTTTGTATTAGAGTTAACAAACTACCCCCAAATGACCTGCTTTCCTTTGTTGTTGTTATTCATGAATTATTCCATCCACCCCTCAGCGGAAGTATAGATGATCAGAGAACTAGAACACAAGCAGCTTCAGGGAAGAGAAACATGGACTTACAAACTGAATAATCAGAAAAGTCAGCAGGTCTGATTTAGAGAGTGACTAAAAAATGCAACTAGATCACCTGAGAGAAGGCAAAGCTGGGACAGAAAGGCAAGAATGTGCACGCGTGTGTGTATCTTTTGGTTATATGTCCATTTGGGTAATATTTCAGTCTTCTGGTTCAATAATTTTGGAAAATTGGGAAGTTTAAGTTCAAATGAGAGGAACAGAGTCTTTAGAAAGGAAAAAACAAAACACCTTAAAAATCAATTTGTCTAGGGATTTTCAAAATACCTTCCCCCCAGAAGTTTCTTACAAAAGGAAAATCTTAGGTAGAACTGTAACATGTAAAACAAAAAATATGGTATTTTGTTAGCATATATTTATTTACACATTCAAATCTATAACATTGACTCATAAAATAAATCACTGAGAACTATAGTATGAATACAGAGTTTAAGAATCAGGACTTATGGGTCTCAGATGCAGTCTTATGCACCCTTCAGTGTAGCTGAACAGAATTAAAACAATTATAATTCACAAAGACAGGTAGTTCCGAATTGTAAAGTTTTAAAAACAGCTTTTTAGAGGCCTAGGATACACATCAATTAAGCTAATTCAGAAGCTTGATAGAGAAAGTGTAAGGCAATTTTTATCTAACAATATCAAAGAAGCGCTGTTAGCTCTTAATCATTAGTTGTTAAATTTGGTGATGGTTGATCAAATACCTCAGCCCGTTTTAATTACCACTGGGAAGGAAATACTTTTTCAATGTAATCTTGAACAATATACAACTATATTAATTTTTTAAAAATCAGATACAGTAGTGCAGAATTCTTTGTCAGATAGTAATTTGAAGTTTCTAAATGTCTAATCTACTTTGTTTTTCTTCCTGAGTCCAAACTCTAGTTCTCAGTTTCAATCCTGACACTGTAACTGTAATTTAAGACATGCTAACGTAGGGGCCCGACGTTGCCAGGCGGAAAACCTAAATAGACATTTCACCAAGGAAGACATACAGCTGGCCAAGAGGCACATGAAAAGATACTAAACATCACTAATTATTAGAGAGATGCAAATCAAAACTACAATGAGGTGTCACCTCATGCTGGTCAGAATGTCCGTTATCAAAAAATCTACAAACAATAAATGCTGGATAGGGTGTGGAGAAAAGGGAACCCTCTTGCACTGTTGATGGGAATGTAAATTGATACAGCCACTATTGAGAACAGTATGGAGCTTCCTTAAAAAGCTGAAAATAGAACTACCATACAACCCAGCAACCCCACTACTGGCCATATACCCTGAGAAAACCATAAATCAAAAAGAGACATGCACCACAATGTTCATTGCAGCTCTATTTACAATAGCCAGGACATGGAAGCAACCTAAGTGTCCATTGACAGATGAATGGAGAAAGAAGATGTGACACATATATACGGTGGAATATTATTCAACCATAAAAAGAAACGAAATTGAGTTATTTGTAGTGAGGTGGATGGACCTAGAGTCTGTCATACAGAGTGAAGTAAGTCAGAAAGAGAAAAACAAATACCATATGCTAACACATATATATGGAATCTAAAATTTAAAAAAAAGGTACTGATGAACATAGTTGCAGGGCAGGAATAAAGAGGTAGACGTAGAGGATGGACTTGAGGACACAGGGAGGGGAGGGCAAAGCTGGGGCGAAGTGAGAGTAGCATGGACATATATACACTATCAAATGTAAAATAGAGAGCTAGTGGGAAGCAGCCGCATAGCACAGGGAGATCAGCTCGGTGCTTTGCGATGACCTAGAGGGGTGGGATAGGGAGGGTGGGAGGGAGACGCAAGAGGGAGGGGATATGGGGATATATGTATGCATATGGCTGATTCACTTTGGTGTACAACAGAAACTAACACAGTTTTGTGAAGCAATTATACTCCAATAAAGATCTATTAAAAAATATATCAGCAAGATGTGCAAACAGCACAGCCCTGTGTGATTGAGGGTTTTAGCTAAAGATGCTTCTGTTGTGCGATAGTAATGGGCTCAGTGTAACAAGTGAACTTCAGTATGAAAAGTAAATTTTGGAATTTACCACATTCATCGCTGTAAATATCCGAAAAGCTTGCAATGGGAAGACAATCCTTTAATAAAAGTTGTCAATTTGTATGACATTATCCAACACCTGAAAAATAATGTTGCTTCCTTGTAACCGCCAGGGCTTGTTATGCAAACACACTTGCACACATATTGGCAGTCATGTTTATGTGAGTAGCTTTTCTACCACTGCTATCACTCATTACACAGACACTGCTACATATTTATAAGGTTATCTGTGCTGTTAGTTGTGTTCTAAGCAGTTAAGTTTTCCCTCTCCTAAAATGTCTGTGGTGAGAGTTTTATAAAGTGATAAATAACCCTCTTGTCTGCCTGCAGGAACACGTAAAACCATCAAAACGGGAAAATCACCAACACCCATATACCTGCCTATTTGCAAGATGAAGGTTTTGCTCATCTCGGTCTTCAAGCGAGTTGTTTCAGAACCTGGGTCTGTGCTCTTAAGTTCTATTTTAGACCATGTCATTGGACACTGGCAATCGTCGTATGATACAAACCGTCACCAGCCCACATCTCACTGACAGCACCAATGGCACAGGGTTCAGCAACATTCTCCAAAAGTTACTGTGAAGGGTCTGAGATTTTACCTAAATAAAAAGTTAGCTTGTTTATTTTTGTTTTCATTTCCATTACTCTAGGAGGTGGGTCAAAAAAGATCTTTCTGTGGTTTATGTCAGAGTGTTTTTCCTGTATTTTCCTCTAAGAGTTTTATATCAGCCATAAAAAGGAACGAAACTGAGTTATTTGTAATGAGGTGGATGGACCTAGAATCTGTCATACAGAGTGAAGTAAGTCAGAAAGAGAAAAATACTGTATTCTAACGCACATATATGGAACCTAAAAAAAAAAAGTACTGATGAACCTAGCTGCAGGGCAGGAATAAAGAGGCAGACATAGAGAATGGACTTGAGGACATGGGGTGGGAGGGTGAAGCTGGGGCGAAGTGAGAGTAGCATGGACATATATACACTACCAGATGTAAAATAGGTAGCTAGTGGGAAGCAGCCGCATAGCACAGGGAGATCAGCTCGGTGCTTTGCGATGACCTAGAGGGGTGGGATAGGGAGGGTGGGATAGGGAGGGTGGGAGGGAGACACAAGAGGGAGGGG
>NW_006784423.1:1725957-1729311 GCF_000442215.2 Lipotes vexillifer | reverse complement strand
GATAGGGAGGGAGGGAGGGAGACACAAGAGGGAGGGGATATGGGGACGTATGTGTGCATATGACTGATTCACTTTGGTGTACAACAGAAACTAACACAGCATCGTGAAGCAATTCTACTCCAATAAAGATCTATTAAAAAAAGAAAAGTTAGCTTTCATAGCCTCATGAACGCGGCCAGAAGACACGAGATGCTTGGGTCAGAGACAAAGGGCTTAGTGTTCCCAGACAGCAAGTGGCATGAGCTTCGTGTCTGCCTTGGTTCCCCCAGCCTCCAGTCTCAAGGGGGTGACACAGAGTGGCCCAGTAGATGCTGTGCATGCGGTGGGTTTACACCAGTGCTGAAAAACCTGGAGCTCGGGGAACTTGAGCTTCTTATAATGGGCAGCAAGCAATCAAATTTGCTCAACTGGACAGTAAACGAACCTGCCCTGGCCCATTGGAAGATACTACCTGTATTTCCCAAGGCTCTTTGCTGTGCAACATCTTTGAAAGGCTGGTCTGGAATAAAGATTGTTAGTGCCTCTGTTTGCAGGATGAGAACAAACGTGAAAGACCTATAATCACCTCCTCATACCCAATAGCACATTCCTCCCCTTGCCCTGAAATGGTGCAATTTAATTCGGATGACTCCATGGGAGCCTTTCATTTTCAGATTTTACTGTTGTCTGGAGCTCTGGAGAATCTTTAAAATCCTTCAGGGGAATTCC
The DNA here is from genome assembly GCF_000442215.2 of Lipotes vexillifer. NCBI lineage: Eukaryota > Metazoa > Chordata > Mammalia > Artiodactyla > Lipotidae > Lipotes > Lipotes vexillifer. The sequence goes on along the minus strand of NW_006784423.1, from coordinate 1,728,603 downwards.
ACACTTTGAAAATCACTTCTCCAGTTGAGACCCTTATTCCATTGAGGCATGAAGAACTTAAGTGGCTCATCTGGGTCACAACTATTCAAGTGCCGATCCAGGTAATGGAATTATAAATCCAAGCAGTACTAGACCACAGCCAAATACCCTTTGCTTTAATCTAGAAATAGGTCGTTCAAAAGGTATCAGGCCGAAGAACTCCCCAGGGCATCTTAATTTGGAGTTCCCCATAAGCAGTCTCTGAGACTAGGGCTACAGCCCAAGGTTATTTGGGAGGGGAGCCCAGGAAACATCATCGGGGGGAGCAGGAGAAGGAAGGAGGGTGACAAAAGCTTTTTTACGAGGCAAGTTACTCCTGCAGACACCTGGACGGTCAACACACGGGGAACTCTGCTAGCCAGTGGGGCACACACCCCAGCGATCCCACCCGAGGGAGGAGGGAGCTGGCATGCTTGCCAAGCAGTTCCCAACAGTCACTGGCTGGGAGGACTCTGGGAGGTGTTCCTGCCCTCACACCTCTGCCCTGCGCTTGAGGGGAACAGACACTGAGCCAGAGAGGGCCTGCAGCACTGCGTCCCTGGCGGCGGAAGCTGGGCCCACGGGCAGGGAAAGGGTGGGTTCCAGGGACGTGGCTGGACACCAGCTGTGTCTGCTACACTGGGTGCAGCCGACCTTCAAGGATGGCTATATACCCGAGTGCACCTTCTCTAGTCTAATTCTCCAGCTCTGCATTTGGGCGAGTTCTTCAAACCTGATAGGGATACTTGTGGATGGTGATTCAAAGAAGGAATTGAAGACAAGGTGAGGAGGGAAGGCCTACCTGAAGAGAATTAAAAATATAGGTAGCAGAAGAGAGCAAGAGACAGGAAGTAGAGGACAAGGATGACTAGAGCAGAGAATCGTGGGCCTGGCAATCCAGGAGGAAACTATTCAGGGGATGAGGGGCTCTGGACAGGAAGCAGATTACAGACTCCTTAGACCCTGTCCACGGAGGTTCGGCTGAGTCAGAAATGTCTCTCTGTTACAGATTAGAACAGTGACTCCAAAATTTTGAACAGGAGGATCGCTTTTTACATAAACACATGTTCTTTCAAATATCTTCTTGTGTTAGTGATAGTAGTTTAAATATCCTTCGATTAGACAGCCACAGGACTAAAAGCTACCGTGAAATCGGTAATATCACAGAACGAATTTGTGTTTTATTCCTCACCATGGCATCTGCATGGACTTGAAAAATAGCAGTTAATGCACGTAAGTGCACGAGGTGAGGTTTGCTCAGACCGCAGGTGGGGAGAGCGCACTGGTCAGGGACCCACCGCAGTGACTCTCGGCTGAAGGTGGGCCTCGGTCTCAAAGGGGGTCATGTCAGGAGGACCCTGAAAGGTCTCCCATGGAACTGCTTTAGACATGTGTTCCGGTGCCCAGAAAACACATCACATGACACCTTCCTGAGATGGAACTCCCCTGGGAAATCTGTCTCCTGAACCTCCTCTCACCCATCAGGGTAGCTGTGCGTCCAACCTGCCTTTGTGCAGAACAATGGTAAATGGAAAGTAACTGGTGCAGAAAAAGCAAAATCCTATGAATCCATATGCTCATCTTTTTAAGGAGAACCACCCACCCCAACTCTTATTCTCGGATTACGCAATCCAAGCCTGCCAGGAAACTGCTTGTGATGGTTAGTGCATTCTCTGATGTCAAGAATCCCCACTTTGTCAAACCAGGTGTGTGTGTGTGTCTGTCTGTCTGTCTTTTATAACAGCTTTTTTCAAGGTCTAAGGCAAGTTGGTATATGGCTGTTTTAATTTGGGGTCACATCCTGAGATAATGATTTGAGTGCAAGTGATTTATTTGGTAGGTGTTATAGACTAAATTGCATCCCCCCTCAATTTATATGTTGACGTCCTAAGCCCCAATGTGCCTGTATTTGGAGATAGGGTCTTTAAAGTAATAATTAAGGTTAAATGAGGTTGTAAGAGTGGAGTCCTAATCCTACATGACTGGTGTCCTTAATAGAAGAGGAAGAGACACCAGGGATGCACACACAGAGAAAAGGCCAGGTGAGGATACAGCAAGAAGGTGGTTATCTGCAAGCCAAGGACAGAAGTCTTGGATGTAAGACCTGAAACCATAAAACTCCTAGAAGAAAACATAGGCCATAAGCTCCTTGACATAGGTCTTGAAGACTTTTTTTTTTTTTTTTTTGCAGTACGCGGGCCTCTCACTGTTGTGGCCTCTCCCGTTGCGGAGCACAGGCTCCGGACGCGCAGGCTCAGCGGCCACGGCTCACCGGCCCAGCCGCTCCGCGGCATGCGGGATCTTCCCGGACCGGGGCGCAAACCTGCGTCCCCTGCATCGGCAGGCGGACTCTCAACCACTGCGCCACCAGCGAAGCCCGGTTTTGAAGCTTTTTAAGCCTCATCTCTAAAACGCGGATCACTGGGTTTCCCTCGGTGGGTTGTGAGGCTCAGACAAAGCACTTGGCAAGTGGTAAGAACACCGTGAATGAGTAACTATAGCATTAATAATAGCCGAACATATATTGCATTTAAAAAACACTATTTCCAAAGAGTTTAATTTAATTCCACAGCATCCCTTCAAAAAACCATTAACTCCCAGCTTTGTATGAGGTACTCTGGAGAATTC
>NW_006784423.1:1723464-1725947 GCF_000442215.2 Lipotes vexillifer | reverse complement strand
TGCTTTCAGTCAGCTTGTGGTCTTTCAGTATCACTTAGACGTAAATGACTAAATCGAGGTATTTGGGGCTAAGTACCCCAGCAGAAGTGTGGGGAGTGAGAGGGATTCCAAGCAGAGAGAGGGTTTACTGACTAATGAGTGGAAGACACTATTTGGAAGGGAGGGTGTCCCAGACCACCAGGTGTAAACCGCTCAGGATTATTCCTCACACACAGCCAGTTTCCAGTTTAAAATTTCCCACCAAATTCACTGAATAGAGAGAGCTGTTCTGAGAAGCACACCACAAACAGCGAAGTGAAAAAGGTATCAGATCACGGTGTTTCTAGAACATACTTTTGCATTAACTTCTTTGTGCTTTAGCGAAGAGTGTGATTAATGAAAGCAATGTTCTATCCACCAGTCCTCTACTTGAGAATTGCTTTATATTCTAGAAATCTTCCCTTTTAAAATATGCCTGTAAGACACTGAATAACTAGAATTTTACATAACGAGAACCTTCACTAACTGTACGTCTCTCTGCCCGGTACTCCACTTTTAGGGAAAAAACAAGTAGTAAATTCAGAAAAACAAATATGCTTTATTAACTTTTAATTAATTAATTAATTTATTAAAAATATTTTTTTTGGCTGCGTTGGGTCTTCGTTGCTGTGCACAGGCTTTCTCTAGCTGCAGCGAGCGGGGGCTACTCTTCGTTGCAGTGCGCGGGCTTCTCATTGCGGTGGCTTCTCTTGTTGCGGAGCACAGGCTCTAGGCGCGTGGGCTTCAGTAGTTGTGGCACAAGGGCTCAGTAGTTGTGGCTCGTGGGCTCTAGAGTGCAGGCTCAGTAGTTGTGGCACATGGGCTTAGTTGCTCTGCGGCATGTGGGATCTTCCCGGACCAGGGCTCGAACCCATTTCCCCAGCATTGGCAGGTGGATTCTCAACCACTGTGCCACCAGGGAAGCCCTATTAACTTTTTAAAAAGCAATTTTAGCGCACGGCCTTGACTTGGTGCACACTCCACCCAATCTTATACACACTTAGCACCATAAAATGAGGATTTGTGTTCAGAATGGTGACTCTGAGGCATTATGGGTACCCCAACATCAAAAAGGTTCATTTCACTTACTATACTACATTTTTTATGGTGAGATAGCAATTTGCAATATATATTTTTAAGATTTCAACTTATGTTTCAGCTAAAGGGGCCTTCTGGTTAATCCTTACCCCAAATGAAAATTTAATTTAGCAGAATAGCCCATTCCTGAGGCAGCCTGATTAACTGAGGGTTTATTGTATCTCACAGAAATGTTTCATATGTGATGTTCACCTCAAGGCAGATTTCAAAATGGAAACGTGAGTAAAATCCTCTTAGCTTTTCTAAAGTTATGGAGCTCCTCTTAAGATTTTTCCTATCTAAAATTAATTCCACCCTGCTGTTAATAATCAAAAACAATTTAAAGTTTGATCATTTTTCTATTTCAGAGCAAGCAGGCTTCAAGTTTTAAAGTTCTGACATGTGTATCTATAACCACAGGAAGTATTCTTTGACAAAACACATACTAAAGATTGCATAGCATGCTAACTTTCCTCCAATTTTCCTTTTATGCTAAATTGCACTTGACTTTATGGTGTTACCTCATCTGTTTTTCTTTAAACAATTAGGTAACACATAGCTGTTTCCTGAAATCCAGATCGTTATTCAGAGCTAGAAGCAGGAGAATTGTATTGATCAGACGTGGACAGTATCTTCTTTTTTTGGTTTGTATGAACTTTACTCTTTGTATGTGTGGCTTTAAAAAAAAGAATCCTGTCAGTCCCTGAGAGATGGTTGAAGAGGTAATGGGGAGGTACTCTGGAGTTTTGGTAAGAAATTATCCTGCCATCTTTCTGTCCCTTCTCCCTGTAGACAGAATGTGGATAAAATGAAACGCTGAAATCTGCAAGTCCACCAGCATTTGTTTTGAAATTCTTTGAGTGAGTTCATAAAGGCCTCTTTTAAGGCCTCCTTGCTAAGAGTCCTCTGTTCTCCTTGGCAAACTCATAAAGGTTTGGCGTTTCCATCCATCATTAAAGATGTATTAAGTGTCTGCTGTGTCCCGGGGACACAGGAAAAGGCACTGGAGTCACAGAGGAAAATCAGACATGGCCCTGCCCTCAGGCTGTTTACATCCGAGCTGAGACGATGACACAAAGAGCAATAAAGCTCATTGCACCAGTGAAATAGTACAGCACTAATAACTAGTTTTCTAGCGAAAAGTCACTTGAGGGCAGGAACCGTGCTCATTTCTGGCTCCCTGTAGAGCACCCTCTGTGTAGTACGTCAGCAATAGATTCATTCAATGGAACTGAACGTACAAAAACAGAACCGCTTATCTCTCACAAACCAATTTACCCAACTTTTCTATTTCTGATATGGGCACCATCCTTTTTGCCGCTACCCATATCCAAACCTGTAGGTGACACTGGATGTCCGTTCCCCTCTGCCCCCATATCCAGGAATGC
>NW_006784423.1:1720080-1723428 GCF_000442215.2 Lipotes vexillifer | reverse complement strand
AGGAATGCCCATTCCTTTTGGGCTTTTCCTCTCAACTTGTCCTAGACTGGTTCACTCCACCCCAGTTTGAGTTATTACCTTTCTAAGTGTCACAAACTTTTTTTTTTAATTTTTATTTTATATTGGAGTATAGTTGATTTACAGTGTTGTGTTAGTTTCAGGTGTACAGTAAAGTGATACAGTCATACAAATACCTATATCGATTCCTTTTCAGATTCTCTTCCCCTATAGGTCATTACAGAATACTGAGTAGAGTGTCCTGTGCTCCACAGTAGGTCCTTGTCCGTTATCTATTTTATATATAGTGGTGTGTATATGTTAATCCCAATCTCCCAGTTTATCCCTCCTCCATCTAGTCACTCCACCCCAGTTTGAGTTATTACCTTTCTAAGTGTTGCAGATTTCTTCTTTTAAATTTATTTTTAGATTTTTATCTTTTATTTTTTTAAGTGTTGCAAACGTCTGCTGCTCTTTCTTTCTTACCTTTCGGCGTTCTTTGGTACAGGCACCAAATGAGTCATCCCGCCACCATGATGATGTCCACACTTAATTCCTGTATCTCCTGGTCTTATCTCCTCAGGATCCTCTGCAGGCATCCTTTGCTCCCTTCTAAATGGAGTATCTTCTGTCCTCCTGGAGTCCTCCCACTTTCCCCCTCTCTGTCCTCAGTGTTCTAAGCTCCCTCCGCATCTGTTTCCAGCTTTCAAAATCCTAGCGTTTGCATCATTCGGAGGTTTTGGTTGCAAGAAGAGAGAGTACCTCTGGCTATCTTAAGCAGAACAGGGACTTACTGAAGGATATCAGGAAGTTTGCAGAGGGCGGGGCTGGAGGAGCTGGGAGAGGGGGGAGACTAGGAGGGTTCATGGCCTCTGTAGGGAAGTTCTGGGATCCTTCCGGCAAAAGCAAACTCCATCTCTTCCTCCCTGGCCTTTGGTACCCTCTCCAGTTTCAGAGTCCTGAGTGGGAGGGGTTTATTGGCCCATCCCAGGCCATTTGTTCTCACGGGGCGTCTGGGAGTGGAAAGGCTGAGGAGGCCACTCTGCCTCCTGCCAAGGCCAAGGCTGGAGAGAAGGAAGTAAGAAGTCGAACTGCAATGACTTTCTCCCAGGAGCTGAGATGCCTGGTGGCCTCTTGGCCAAGCCTGAGGTCACTGGAGGGGGAGCTCCCTCGGGAAGGAGATAAGTTTCCTTCTGAACTTGGTCATGTTGAAAAGCTGAGGAGCTGCCCAGAGGGGCTGCAGATGAGCAGGAAGCTCTCTAAGGCTGCCGATCTGGGAATTAATCACTGAACATCAGGCTGGAAACGTACAAAGCATGATCAACTCTCTTTTAAAAAAGGCACATATCAGAAGAAAAACAAAGGGCCAAAGTGTGCTTTGGGAATATGACTTTTAGAGTTTGGGAGGACAGCAAGCCTGATGAGGACAGACGTGGGCAGGTCAGAAAGGTAGCTGTGTTACATAATCGAACAGACAACTGCATTTAAGGAAATAGCACAAATGCCATGTGCTACGGAAAGCTGCATGGGATAAAGACTGAGAAAGAGACATTGGGTTTTAGATAATGTCCTTGGTGACTTTACTAAGAATCAGAGAAGGGGCTTCCCTGGTGGCGCAGTGGTTGAGAGTTCGCCTGCCGATGCAGGGGACACGGGTTCATGCCCCGGTCCGAGAAGATCCCACATGCCGCGGAGCGGCTGGGCCCGTGAGCCATGGCCGCTGGGCCTAGGCGTCCGGAGCCTGTGCTCCGCAACGGGAGAGGCCGCAACAGTGAGAGACCGGCGTACCGCAAAAACAAACAAACAAACAAAAAAGAATCAGAGAAGGATGAGGACTTCAACTCCTGATTCAGCGAAGGTTACAAAACAGACAAGCAGTAAAAAATTGGGTCAATGTTGTTATACCCATTTTGAGTAAACTAATTTAAAATTGGGCCAGACCATTTACTATAATTCTGCTTTCCTTATTAGGAAGACAAAGTTTTCACAAAACAATGGACTGAGGGAGCTTCTTTCTCAGCACCATGGAGCAGGTGGCTGTCCAACTCCCTGACTTTGGACCCATCCTGGCTCAGTGCACTGTATCCCCTCCAGCCACTGACCACTGACTGCTTCCTACTGCCAGGAAGCATGCCCGGGACGTACAGGGGAGTGAGGTAAATATTCTCTCCCCATTTGATAGATTTTAAATAGGCTCAGAAACATTTGTTCCGGAGGTGAAGAGGCAGAGAGTCAACCACTCAGCTGCGACCTCAAAGTTATACTGGCTCCAAGGACCCTCCTGAGTACTTCTGTTGGGGAACAAGGAAGGGGATGAGCCATTCGCTCAATGACAACGCCTTGTCACCTTGGGTAAACTATTACTGCTTTACTATGATGAGAAACCAGGAACCTAAGAAAGAATCTCATTAACATGGATCCGGGCTAGTCCACCAGGAAATCAGAATCATTTGAATACTAGGATTTCCTTTTGGAAGCCATACGGGGAGGGGATTGATGACAGACATTTGGATACATGTGCCTGTTTAAGGAAGCTTGCGTCTTTCCCCCTCCTCTGGGGTTACAGGTAAGCATGTGGCCAGGTGACCGGAGGGCCCCACTACCAGTGACAACTCCTTGTGGGGCCCACATTCCTACAGCTCCTTCCAGGATTCTGCCCGGTGGGCTGGCTCGAGCTGGACACGAGGGAACTCAGGCACACACTTTGGGTTTCCTCCCCTGCTTTCAACAAGTACTTCCGACCATAATAGAGAGTCAAGAAGTGTCTGGTTGGGAAAGTAAATAGATACAAGGCAAATAAATAAAAATGCCCAGAAGCAGTTACAGAGAGGAAGTGACATTTTTCTGTAAGTCACTTTTCTGATGGACCGCAGGCCTGCCTCGCCGAGGGTGCCAGGCGAAGGCTTCCGGGAGGGGGGCGGTGGCCGAGCCCCAGGGCGTCCCGATAAGAAAATCAAACAAAAAGACGATGGAAAGACCACCCGCCGGTCCTTCGACGCCGAAGTTGCTGCCTTGCTCGCCTCTCCCGTCCTCCTATTCGCTCCGCCAGCGCGCAGGGTCGGAGCGGGGCCTCCCCTCCCCTCGGCGCCCCGCTCGGCCCCGCGCAGGGTCCTCCCGGCCGGGCTGCGCCCCCGGCCGAGCCGCGAGCCCCGCGCCGGTCCCAGCGCCGCCCGAGCCCGGCCGCCGTGCGCGCCCAGGTGGGTCCCCGGCGGCGGGCGCGCGGGCCTGGGCGGCCCCGGCGGCGTCACGGGGCGGAGCGGAGGAGGCGGAGGAGGAAGGGCGCGCGGCGGCCGCTGCCGGGAGGGGCGGGGGCGCCGCGGCGGGAGCGGAGGCCGGAGCTGAGCTGGCCGG
>NW_006784423.1:1691369-1718754 GCF_000442215.2 Lipotes vexillifer | reverse complement strand
GACTGGGCCCGCGCGGGGGCGCGGAGCGGGGGCCGGGCGCGCCCCCGGGGAGGACCGCGCGGATCGCAGGCTCCGCTCAGGACGCGGGGGGCGAGCGCGGCCCACGGAACTTCTGTGGGTCGCGACTGTTTGCGAACCCTTGCGGAGCTGCTGTCACTTGGCGTACGGGAGGCTCTCCGGGCCGGGGCGCTTTGTGCCGGGGCCGGGCTCCGCATCCTGCCCGAGATCACCGGCCCCGGAAACAAAGTTTCTCACGATCGCGCTGCCCTGGGCTTATTCTGGGCGATCGAACCACCCAGCGGTTCTAGAAGAATTCGGTGTGTGACTTGAGGGCGTAGACGGTGACTCCCCTGGTGAGCGCAGTCGGCGTGGAGTGTGCGGGGGGTGTGATCGCAAAACGCTTTCGTTTGTGGACCGTGGAGATCACCCTGGAAGGGCTGCGCGGGTGCCCGGGGGTTCCGGACTCACTGGCGTCTCTACAGCGCAGGCGACAAAGCAGGAGCGGGCGCGGGTCAGCCTCTGGCACCCAGGACAGGTCAGGTCGGCAGTGTCCCCCGTATTTGGCTTTGTTTATTTTGCCAACAGGTTTAAGGCTGAACCTGGCAAGTTTGCGTCTGCACAACGGGATGAGCAGGCCGCAGCGCTGGGCCCGCGCAGGCCCACCCCTTCCTTTGACCCCAAAGAAACTGCACCCTGAGAGGCCACCGGGTGTGGCTCGCGGGACCCACAGGTAGGGGGTCCTTGCCTGGTCCCGGCCCAGTGTGGCTTTCTCCTGGGCTTCGCCAAAGGGATTTTGGTAGGAATGAGAGTTATTCAGGGTGTGTTTCATCCCACTGCTTTGATATCGTAAGCAACAGGACTTGAAACGACTGAAAATGAAATTAATCTGGGCTGCATTAACTTATCAAAGCAGACCTAAACTTTGCTTCTGAACACTCCCTTAATTCACTTGCCCAGTGGCCCTAGATGAACGGGTAAATTAATGACAGGATTCAGGCATGGGTGGTGGGGTTGTATAAAGAGGGTGGCAGCCAGTGAACACGAGCAGATGGAGTGGGCCTAACCAGGAGACTGAGCTGTCAGTGTAGGCTTTTAGGTGCTTGGAACAGGGGTTTCCCCAGATGTGGGTGTTGACCATGTTTCTGAATTAGTGACCAGGAGGGAAAATCCTACTTTGATGTTTCTCTCCTCCAGGTTGGTTAGATGTAGTTTTGAAGAAAGTGGCCGGATCTTAGTGGTCCTCTGGCTGCAGCTAGTTGAGGCTGAAATTGGGAACTTAAAGCAGCTGTAAGCTGGTAGTAACCTAGAGGCCTCACCTGGGCCCCGAGCTTCTCAGCTGCTACCTAAATACTCAGCAGGATTGATCCTGGACCACGGGATGAAATTGGGTGGTAAATTGCCATCTGGAGGCTAGGCTGACCCATCCCCTTCGCTCCCCATTTAGAATGGGGCCTGATTAAGGTGATTGCAAGTAGCTGTGCTCAGTTGTCAGGCTTGGAGCTTTTCTGTATTACGTGCCCTATACTTCAGTTCTCTTCATCCCTCGTCTCTTTGAAGCTGCCATATTTCCCAGCCTCTGTTAAAATGTTTGCAGTGGGGGATTATTGAGGTTTTCCAACAAACAGATCATACGTACACAGTATTTGAGACATGCGTTATCATCCACTGTAAACACACCCCAAATCTTTCTTGTGTGTATACAAACTGGATAACCTTTTAAAATACCCTAAAGTCCTCTCCATTGCCCAGAATGACCTGGAGCTTTTTCCTTCGTCACTTCATTAGCATTGGCTGGATGAGGCTGTGTTACACATGTTTCTCTGGGATACGCATGCTTGTAACTGCCCAGAGTGGCCTGCAGTGAGCCAGGGGAGAGGGCCGGGGACATGCTTCTCCTGTATGAAAAATCACGTGGAAGATTGCTCGCTAGAACTGCAGGGTAGGGTAGTGGACCATGTTTGGAAATCTAGTAAGCTAGCTTTTTTCACAGATGAACTGGAAACTCCCCACAACTCAAATCCGAGGCTTACGAGATGAGTTTCCCCATCCAGATGAGTTGCAAATGGCCCTTCCAAAATGTTTCTCTTTCCTAAAATGAGTGATGGAAACCCTTTGTGGCGTGTTTTCAAAGGCTAAAGATGACATCGTGCTGATACTGTTAAATGCTTGAGTTAAGGCAGTTTAGAAGGAGGTCAAGAGAACCATTTAACCGTTTCAAAGTATGGAGCTAAAGTAAAGATAGTTTCTTGTTTCTTTAGGCCATTTTAGTAACACAGTTTTAAAAATTAGACTGTTTTTTTCTTTTCCTGCATTTCACTTTGAATGGATCCCAAAGTGTGTCCATTTATGAAGGTATAATCAATATTAACCAGTTATAACTCCCTCCCCCAACACACACACATGCATTTGTCACAGTTGGCCCCGTGGTTTGTGTTCATTCCTTGTACACACGGATGCCCAGAAAATACTGATTGAACACATGAATATTGAGTTCTGAGCCTGTCAGTCATTAAGGCTCTAGGTTCATAAGGTTTTGTTTCCAGCACGTCCAGGTCCAGACAATGGGAGGATTTGGTCTGGTGGCTCTCTATTTGGTAAATTCTCTGTCAAACGAATCATTTATAGTCCTGAAGCTAAAATTAATTTTAAAAAAAGCGCAAGACGAAAAGCAAACCCAGCTACATAACCCCCTGGTGGGTTCCCTAAATATTTTACTTTTCAATAGGTTGTCTGTCCAGGTTAACCTGAACTGGAAACTCTGGGCAGAGCATTTGTTATCCTGGCCTGGTAAGCTAGCCATTTAGTGTCCTCTTACCTCTTTTTATACCATTTTTTAATGTTTTTAAGAAAAGAAGCTTCAAGTGCGCTCAGAATCGAAATACTGCAGTTTCCCCTTTTGAGAGTTTTGGAAAGTGGGATCGTTTTGCTGGTTGGTAGTTAAATGAAGATCTGAAACGCCCAAGTCAGATAAAAATAACAGGTACTAGTGTTCAGATGGAAGATTATGGCTTACCAATTAGCTTTCCCATCCGCCACCATACTTAGTATCGAAATAACATGGTGACATGGGCTCTGGCCCTGATGTCTGTGTGAGGACCCCAGAGCCCAGAGACAGTGGCGGGGTGACAGAGCCCCCTGGCTGCTCAGCAGGAGGAGACGACCCCCAGAGGTGCTGGGCGTGGTAGTGCCTGGGAGGCTGCGGGTCTGCTGCAGGTCCTGATGGGCGGAGTGTGTGGACCCAGTGGGCCCCTGCCCGGCTGCAGGTGGGAGCAGGGCGGGCAGGTGAGTTCACTCTGGAGGTGACCTCCTGTCCCGATTTCGGTGTCTGAGCCCGTCGGCCTGGACAGTCTCTGCGAGTTGAAGGGCGCTTGTCCCCATTCAGTGTGTGCACGCCTGCTCAGGCTGCCCTCACAGATCCCACAGGCTGAGCGTGAAAAGGAAGCTTATTTCTCGCCCTTCTGGAGGCTGTAAATTGAGGATCCAGGTGCTGGCAGACTCAGTTCTCGGTGAGCCTCTCTTCCTGCTGTGTCCTCACACACCCTGCATGTGGGGAGTTCTGGCATCTGTTCCTCTTCCTAGGAGGACACCAGTCCTGTTGGGTTAGGGCCCCACCCTTCTGACCTCATTGAACTTTAGTTGCTGCCAGGGCTCTTTCTGCAGACGCAGGCACGTTGGGGGTGAGGGCTTCAACATGTGAATTCGGGGGGCAGTTCAGTTCATAACAGTGCGTCACTCTGTTCAAAACCAGGCTGATGATTTTAGGGCTTCCTGTGGCTTCTGTCACCCCAATCTGGAATCTGGTGCTTGAGGACATCTGTGGCGGGGAGGGGAGGGGCTGGCAGCTCAGTGTTCATCATGCAGCCTCCACATGCGGGGAAGGCGGCCGCTGGGATCCAGATGCTTCAGGCTTTGAGGAGAACCGTTAGGAGAGAGAACTAGCCCTGACCAGTTCCGTTTGTGGACGCTTCCCCTCAGCCGGTGTTGGCTCAGCTGCAGCACGGTTTCTGGATCAGGATCATGGTCAAATACGAGATGTATGGAAAGTGCTGGATTTGGTCTGGAAACGAGAGCGTTTCCTGGCCATGGATGGAGCCTGGGGCCGGGAGCATCGCTGGGGCTGCCGCTGAGACTGTGGATCTGCTGGGAGCCAGCGTCCCCTTGGCGGGTGTGGGAGGGTTCGGTGATGTCCACCCTGATCGCTGCCTGTGTTGCTGGCCTGGGCCAGTGGGAGCTGTTCTAGGTGATCACCTGTGTGACCGCAGCTCTCCAGCTGCAAACCTGTTCATTCATGACTCAGTCGGTCATTCCAGTGAATCATCCGACTTCCCTCCGGTCATTTCCACTGAAAACTCTGAACATCACAGCTGTCGGCACCACCTCCTGACCTGCCTGCCTTCTCGTTAATGTCCCCGGCATTGACTCACTGCGTCATCCTGGACTGTCCCTTGCCTCCCAAATCCCAATCTTATTAATTTTACCTCCAAAAGACCTCTTACACCTGAGCCCTGCGGTACTTACTTCCCCTCTCACTTGCACTGGCGGAACACCTCTTTCACCACTCCTACCACCCTGCTCGTTGCGCCCGGGTACCCGAGCCTGGCCCTGGTGCCATCGCTGGCTCTCCACTGCCCTCGGGTCAGCGTCCCCCGTCCTCAGTGTGGCCACTGTGGGCCTGCGCCACGGGCTCCTCACTGCTTTCCCAGCCTCTAAATATGCTTCCCCGCCCCCAGTACACACTGGATGGCAGCCTGCTAGCTGTGATAACGTTTATTGTCAGTTTATTTTTAAAGACTTCTGTACTTTGGGGCTGATTCAGTGTTACCTTTGTAATAACAGCATCACGGCGCAACTGCAGTTTTGTGCCCCGGAACTGTACCTGGCCCTCAAGCAAGGAGAGGCTGGTGCCGAAAGCGCTGCCTGTGTCTGTTTTCATGCGGGGTGTTTCCTGAAAACGCCCCTTGAAGATTGTCAGGAGCCGTGCTGTCCCATTGAAATATAATGCGAGCCACAGATGGGGTTTTAACTGTCTCGAAGCCATGTTAAAGATGTAAAAAGAAACAAGTGAAACTAATTTTCACAGTCTATTCTTTTACCTGGTAGAGCCCAAGTATTTTTATTTCCACGTGTTCAACATAAAACATTATTAATGTGATGATTCACATTCTTCTATTTGTGTGAAGTCTTTGAAAGCTGGCACGTGTTCTCCATTCATGGCGTACCTCTCCCCTCGCAACATTTGGGTGTTCAGCGGCCCCATGAGGCTGGTGGCTGCATGCTGGAGAGCACAGGTCTGTACACTTGAGTGATGCAAGCTTCATTTAGTCTGTGTTTTCCTAGGTTGAGATAGCTGAAAAGACATAGAGGAAGCAACCTGGGATCATAATAATGGTAATTATTATTCCTTAGTGGGAAAGGTGTAATCTGTAGTTCTAAGGAATACTGTGATATTGCAGGTACTCAAGCAATTTTAGAGTACTCAAACCTGATGTGGTTACCTATAATCAGGATACTTGTATATTTTACAAATGTTTTAAAATGTGTGTAGAATTCTAGAGGTTTAGTTACCGATGCAAAATAACTTTTTGGGGATGTTAGTGTTCAATGTATTTCCGATATATTTAAGTACTTAATTTCTAAGAATAGAACCTAAAAGTCATATTTCTTTAGTGATCACGGGCTTCTTTCCTAACGCGCACACACCACACGTTGTAGTGACTGTGCTAACCACGTTACACAAAATACTAGCTCGTTGAATGCCTTCAAAAATTGAGTGTGGGGCTTTCCTGGTGGCGCAGTGGTTAAGAATCCACCTGTCAGTGCAGGGGACACGGGTTCGAGCCCTGGTCCGGGAAGATCCCACATGCCGCGGAGCAACTAAGCCCGTGCGCCACAACTACTGAGCCTACGCTCTAGAGCCCGCGTGCTACAACTACTGAAGCCCGCGCACCTAGAGCCCGTGCCCCGCAACAAGAGAAGCCACCGCAATGAGAAGCCCGCACACAGCAACGAAGACCCAACACAGCCAAAAATAATAAATAAATAAATTTATATATAAAAATACCTGAGTGTGATTTCTTGCTGTGTTTCTCTTTATAGTCGAGGATATGGAGACATAGCAGGTCAGGCTGCCGAAGGTTCCAGAGCTGGTCAGTGGCAGATCTGGAATTCACACTCAGGCTGTCTGACTCCTGAGGCTCTGCTCTTATCCACTGAGCTAGGCCACCATCTCTTCATTAAGGTGTGTCTGAAAATGCGTAAACAGAGCTATAAACTTTTATGATGGTGTAAGATTAGAGAAACATAATGGAAAACCATTGATAGGGAGTAGAGCTTGGAGGTTGTTCATTCTGGGAACCTTACAAGCCAAGTCATGCTGGAGGCCCTGGACTTTGGAAGGACATCATGAATAAGCACCGGCTGCTCCAGTGGTCCTGGCGGGTGTGCCGCGGAGAGTCACAGAGGTGCCCCCGTGAGCGTCACCGGCCTTGCAGCTTATGCCCGCCAGCCCTCCTTTCTGAGTACCACGGGCCAGGGAACCCCCAGACAGGCACACTCTCCAGCTCAGAGCGGGGCCTCAGCATCCCCTGGAGGGTTCCTTCAAACTCACATGGCTGGACACACACCAGAGTGTCTGCAGGGGTGCCTGAGAATTTGCTTTTCTGATGAGTTCTCAGGTGATTTGGAATTTTGGAAGACTGCTGATCTCACTTTGTGGGAACTCCGACATCGGCTGCCGTCCTACGCGAGGCTCATAGTGCCGGACCATCCTAAGCTCGCCCATCCGTTGTTGGAGGGCCCTGGAAGCACTGGGTAGCCTCCCCTCGGGGCGGATGGAACTGACATACAATCGAGAGTGTGGTGCTGTTGGGGGGACTTCTGTGTGTGTTTCCAGGTCGGGAAGGCGGTCTCCGATGGGCTATCGCGCGGGCAGGCTCTCTGAATTCACAGGCTTAGATTTGCAGTCCAGCTGCTTCTCTCCAGGCAGCCTGTTCCAGGAGGAGCAGCAAAGATTTATTTACTTAAACAAGTTTAAGAATTCTCCCAGCAGCGGTGAGGGCGGCCAGCTCGGGAGGAATCTTAGAAGAGGGAGAGATGGGCGTGAGACGCTTAGAGAAGGCGCCAGTGGCTGTCTCATTGGACGAAGCCCATCAGTGCCGGCATCGATCTTCCTTAAAGGATGTGCCTCAGTTTCGTATCCTGTGAGTTTTGGCTGAGCATTTAAGGGTGTCTGCAAGTCAACAGATATTTTAATTATGTCACTTGCAAGCCTGGCTACAGAAGAGCGGTTCTGTCTCTCTTTCCCCCTTTCCAGCTGTGTTCGTTTTAAGGGCAGTCCCTTTAAAAGCTTGTGTCCCTGTTTTCAAGTCCTTGTGTGTGTTGAGGGCAGGGGTGGTGGGGAGATGTCGGGATTGGGGATAAACAGCTCTCTTGTTGCTCTGAGTATTGGGAACCAGCTTGGGGACATGGACGTAAAAACTGCAAGCTGCTGGAGTATTTTTAAGAGGCCACGAGATAACGAGGGATTCAGGGAGTTACTTTAGAATCAGTTTCAGGACATTTGATATAGGTGAATAGTGAATTTTCACCAAACTGCTTTCTTTCTTTTTTTTGCGGTACGCGGGCCTCTCACTGCTGTGGCCTCTCGCGCTGCGGAGCACAGGCTCCAGACACACAGGCTCAGCGGCCATGGCTCACGGGCCCAGCAGCTCCGCGGCACGTGGGATCTTCCCGGACCGGGGCACGAACCCGCGTCCCCCGCATCGGCAGGCGGACTCTCAACCAGTGCGCCACCAGGGAAGCCTTGCTTTCTTTTTTAAGGAACATACTTAGGAGCAGAATCTGGCAAGACGGCTATAAAAGCAGATTTTTCCTTTCTTTTGGTTCTTCCCTCTGTATTTCACATTTGTGTGTGATTCTCCGACCCTGGCCATGCAGCTTAAGTCATCTGCCTTCCTTACCTGCACTCGGGTGGTTTTCCTTTACGTGTTCAGTTACTGCCTTCTTTGGACTGGCCTGGCTTGTGTGTACAAGCTCCCCTCTCTTTATTAAGACATCTGTGCTGCGTCATTTCCCTTCTTAGGGTCTCTGTCGTAGGTCTCTTTTGTGTGGTTCAGGAGATAAGACCCTGCGGTGACTATAAAGAAACTGTCCTCTTAAAAATGGGGGAAGGACAACAGACCCTCTGCTGTTGTCATTTTCACTTTGAAGGGTGCCTGGGTGGAACTGAGGCTCCGTTGAGGGTCGTAGATGAGGGCTCCGGTGTGTAATTTTTGCTGCTTGAACTTGACTGTGCCTTGCACCAGGCGAGCTCAGCCCCGGGAGGGAGGGCTGCCCTGCTTTCTGGAAGGAGATCCTCTTTTCCTTAACGTCTCAGGTCGGAGAGGGTTGTTACAGTCAGAGGCAGAAAATGTTTTCAACATACTGCAAACCTGAAAATTCCCATTCGTTTTTGAGTTTTCCTAGCTGGTAGATTTGGGTTAAGAAATAAAAGCAATTCACTTTTGCAAATACAAGAGGATACCTTTTCAGGTGTTAATATTAAAAAAAGAAACTTGATGGGACTTCCCTGGTGGTCCAGTGATTAAGACTCTGTGCTCCCAATGCAGGGGGCATGGGTTCAATCCCTAGTTGGGGACCTAAGATGCTGCATGCCGCAGAGCGCGGCCAAAATAGGTAAGTAAACAAATAATTAAAAAAAAAAAAAAAAAAGAAAGGGAACTTGAGACTTGACCCTCTACTCTTGTATGTAAATTAGTGGTTCTCATCCAGGGGTGGTTCTGCCTCTCTGGACAATTGGTGGTGTCTGAGGACATTTTCCAATTGTCAAGACTGGAGAGTGGTCCTGGTATCCAGTAGGCAAAGACAAAGGATGCTACCCAGCATCACACAGTGCACCAGACTGTCCCCACATCAGAGGGTTAACTGGCCTGAAAAGTCAGTGTTTCAGCAGCCTTGTTACGAGCGACTGCTCTTATACTTTGCTTAAACCTTTCAATTAATGGCCCATGTATTCTTTCACACAGTTGCCCTCTTGGAGATCATTTTTTCCCTGCAGTTTTTTTTTTTAATAAATTACTTTATTTATTTAGTTTTGGCTGTGTTGGGTCTTCGTTGCTGCGCATGGGCTTTCTCTAGTTGCGGCGAGCCGGGGCTACTCTTCATTGTGGTGCGCGGGCTTCTCGTTGCGGTGGTTTCCTGCTGTGGAGCACAGGCTCTAGGCGCGGGGGCCCCAGCAGTTGTGGCGTGCGGGCTCAGCAGCTGTGGCTCGCAGGCTCAGTAGTTGTGGCACACGGGCCCAGCTGCTCCGCGGCATGTGGGATCTTCCCGGACCGGGGCCCGAACCCGTATCCCCCGCACTGGCAGACGGACTCCTAACCACTGCGCCACCAGGGAAGCCTTCCCTGCAGTTTTATAAACACGAAAAATAATACCTATTTAGAAAGCTAAACAGTACTTATACACCTCTACAGTTAAGTATCTAAAGGAGAAAGTTTAATATCACTGAGTTAACCATGGTTTATCTGTAATATTGTTGGTGGTAAGGTATGGCGTGCATTGTTTTTTAAATTTCCTACTTCTGCCTCTTTGGACCAGATAAATATGAAATGCTGATTCTGTAGGAAGCATTACGAAATCAGGCTGAACCGTGGTGACAACACATTCCCTTTAGAATGTCCACAAACAGGGAAGTAATGGGGTCCCTTATCAATTGCTTTTAATAGGTAGTTGATTTTCAGAGTTTGGTTTAATCGAAGACCTCTGTTTACTTAGCTCAGAATCCTTACAATTGGTGATTGTTTATAGGAAAAAAACCCCTGTTTTTGTTGTTACTAAAGTTTTTAAGATCCTAGGTTCAGCCTGCTAATCTTTGAGCTGGTCACATCTGTCAGCTTTTGAATGTTTTATTTCCTTTTTTTTATATAGTTCTAAAATAAACTCTTCAGGGGAGAGAGAACCAAAATATCACAAATTAGACCTTATCCAGGGAGGAGGAAAGGGAAAATGATAATTGGGTTGTTCGTCTCTCTCAGCGTCTGGCTCAGTGGCAGAGCTGCCTGTTAGCTGTCCTGGATTGTCATGTTCTCTCTGCCCTTCTTTTTCTTTATAAGCAGGCTCTGACTTGATAAAGTCAGAGAAGCCTAGAAATTGAGAGGGCTGCCAATTGGAAGTTTCCTTGCCTTAATCTAGATCTGTTTTCTGTAAATCATTTCCTGTTGTATCGCTCTTCCCTTTTACTTGGTCACTTCTTGTATCTGCTCTCTTCCTGTTCTGTTGCTAGGACAAACACCATCAGCGTGCTGGACATTTTTGAACTTTTCTCGGTGGAGATGGTTACAAGTACAGTCAGTCTTTTTCTTTCCTTAACCTCCCATCCTCGTGTGCACTGAGAAGGACCTAGGAAAGATTAATAGTCACTCTCTGGACAGACTTGGAGATTCTGCAGTCGTGTGCTGCATAACATTGTGTGTGTCTGATTGTTCTGTGTGTGTCACTGTATCATTTGATCCTGACTCATTGGTGGAGGAGCAAGTACAGTGACTTGGCCACTGTGGAGAGAAGGAAAGTGAGGGTCACAGGGACGGGGGCTGGCCGCAGGGGTCCTGCTGTCAGGTCATGCCCCGGATCTGGAGCTGCGGATGCAGGGCTTCCTTAGGGCTTTGTCTTTACGGTATTGAAGTCCCCTCCTCCCTCAAAATAAAACGTTTGCTGGCGTGCAGTAACTTCCTGACTTTTCATTATGATAGGGGCTGGCTTAAAACAACCTCATCCTGAACTTCAGTAATAGCTGGTCTAAATGTGAACTCGAGACGTCTGGTTTCCTGTGAGCAGCAAGGGTGCGCGTGTCCACCTGCTGCTAGTTTGGCCCAAGCTGCCCAGCTCGCTTCTAACGCCTCTCCACCTCCGTCTCATCTTCTGCGAAGCAGGGGCTTAACGCTGATGTTTTCAAAGACCTTTTGTGG
This sequence comes from Lipotes vexillifer, assembly GCF_000442215.2. Taxonomy (NCBI): domain Eukaryota; kingdom Metazoa; phylum Chordata; class Mammalia; order Artiodactyla; family Lipotidae; genus Lipotes; species Lipotes vexillifer. Next base: position 1,707,793 of record NW_006784423.1, on the reverse strand, counting down.
CTCTGCCTTCCCTGTTTAGAAGTTGCAGCTGTGCGGTTCCTTATTCGAGAAGGGTCTTCAAAACAGAGTGGGCTGAACCGGCCTGCGCGTGGTAAACTGAGGCTGCTGGTCCCTTTTTGTGAATCTGGCTGGAGGACCGAAGGGCACGTGTGCAGGGACAAAGCACAAGCTGCCTTCTCCATCCCGATCTGACCCACAGATCAGACTGCCGGGCTAGTTTGCTGTCCCTGAATTGTCACCCAGTGAATACTTTTGAGTGCCGGCTACAGCAGAAGCACCGTGCTAGGAGCTATGGACATAACGAAGGTGGACCACACAGAGCCCTGCCCTCAGGGAGCTTGTGAACCAGCACAGAGTGATTTTGCAGGTTCACGATCGACTCTCATCTCAGTGTACAAAATGAGTGCCCATGCTTCTCTGTGGGGTCCTGTGGGTGGTGCAGGGGAGACCCATGGAAAGTCCTCAAGGCCAGGGAGAATTCATTTTCAGATATTCTGGGGAGAGTCAGGTAGCCCTGAGACCGTGGAGCGTCCGCTGAGCAGGGACGGTCCCAGTTGCCACTGGTGAAGCTTTGTGGCCACATTGCAGCTGGGGCTGGCACCCTGCTCTCCCCCGACACCATCCTCCCTTCCCGGGACGGTGTTGCTGTCTTCCAGGGCCTGCGTGAGGCCATGCTGTCAGTTTGCTTAGGATGAACGTGTGGTTTTGGGGTCAGTGACTCCGTAATTTTCAGATTATGTAAACTCTGCTTACATGTGATTTATTTGCCTACGACTTTTAGCTCTTAAAAAGAACAAGAACAAAACTACTGTTTGCTGCTTTTAATGGAATGCCGGTGTCAGGAAGCCCACTGAGACTTCTAATTCCTTTTTTTTTCTAATTGATGATGGTGTAAGTGCATTATGCCGTTACATTTTAATCTAGAAAAGATTTATTTAGTCAGATTACTGCTTCTCCTGGATTGGTGATGAATATTGTAAATCAGTCCTGTTCAGGCATTTTGCAGGTTTGTTTTTTATCCTGGTTGTCGAGTTCGAAGTGTTTCCTTTGAAATGTGAACTATTTGTTTGCTCCGTTATAGATGTTTTTTTTTTGTATTTTTTCAAATGCAGTGTTTCAGGTCGCTGACCTCGTCTTCACCTAGTTCCCAAATCATTGTGCCCTTTTAACAGCAAGTCGGTGGACCAGTTTCTGTGTTTCTGTCTAGCATCTGGAAATAATTTAATCCTGGCATTCAAAACAATTCAAATCGTAATTAGTGATTTGTCCTCTGTTTCACACGGAGCTAGTTTACAGCTCCTCCTTTAACTTTTGATGACGTGGGTTAGTGTAAAATAGTTTTTGTGATACATTGTAATTAATTTGTGATGCACTGTAATTAATGCTTAGTGTTTACGTGACGCTTAATTTGAGAATAACGAGAATTTAATTTGAAGTGTGAGTTTTGTGTTGGCCGTTTTAAAGATTGATTGGAATATATTGATTCCTGGCTCTCAGGGACCTTAACAGGAGAAAACTGAATGCATGCTAAATAAGTCTTTTTGGGTCTCATTCAAGGAAGCAAGGTTTTTGTTGTCGTTTACAGACTTGTGCAGAGTATGATTTTATGTGTGTCAGTGCAGGTCCTGTGTTCTCTGAAGAACAGCAAAAATTGTACTGTTTCGACCAGGTAAACAACCTTATACTGTCGTGTTGAGCTAATCAATAAATGTGTTTATCTCCTTCTGTTGAGTACACTTTTTACTAATTTTTCCCAAAGTACACTTTGTAATTGTTGAAAGGCGTTCATGTTATGCTTTGCATATATGGATTTATGTGTAGTATGTGTAGTACATATATATTTTAAAATAAACCTTTAATTTTAGAAAAGTCTTAGATTTATAGAAAAATTCCAAAGAGAGTACAGAGAGTTGCCATACCCAGCATCCGGTTTCCACTGTTGTTAACATCTTCCGTTACTCTGGTACACTGGTCACAGCTCATGAAGCAGGACTGGTACTTTATTGTTAACTAAAGTCCATACTTTTTTGGATTTTCTTCCTTTTTCCCTAATGGTCTTTTCTGCCCCAGGATCCCATCCTGGAAACCGCATTCCATTTACTCATGGTGTCTCCTGAGGCTCCTCTTGGTTGTGACAGTTTCTAGACTTTCCTCCTTCTGACGATATTTTCAGTGTTGAGGAGGACCAATCAGGTGTTTTGTGGAATGTTCCTCTGTTGGGATCTGTCTTGTGTTTTTCTCGTGATTAGAGGCTGGATTACAGGTTTGGGGGAGAAGACCACAGAGGGTGAGAGCATCGTTTTCATCCCATCCTGTCACGGGTGCATGATATCAACGTGGCTTGTCCCCGCTAACCTTGGCTTCCTGGCTGAGGTCGGCTCTGCCAGGCTGTCCACTGCGGGCCCACTGGGGAGTGTGACCCAGGGCTCCTCTGCTTGCGCTGCAGTCTTGGAAGGAAGCCCAATGCCCTCAGAGGTCCGGTGGAGGGAGATGGAGTCACAGCCATGAACCCTGCCCTGCAAAGGTCAGTCTGGGCCAGAGGAGGGCGGTCCTCAGTGCCAGACTTGTCTGAAATGGTTCTGTCGTGTGTGTGTGTGTGTGAGCGAGAGCAGGTGAGTGTGTGCACGTGTGACGATGGGAGTGTCCGTGGACTTTGTCCAATTTGGGCAAATAAAAACCAGCAGCAGATCTTCCTGGTTTCGGCACAGGCCCAATGCTTCACGCTCTGAGATGGCCATCCTGTGCTCAGGCAGACCCGGTGAAGGGGGGGCGGAGGCCTGAGATGGTTCCTGCACGAGAGGAAGTGCTCAGTGGTGACGGAGGTCCTGCTGCCGTCCCAGCCCAGGGAAGGTGCGCTGCATCTGTGGACACAGCCGCTCTGGCGGCCCTTACCAGCTGCCCAGGTGCCCTGACGCGGCTCCAGGTGTGCGTGCTAGCAGATTGGGGCTGCGGGGCGTGGGCTCAGCAGCTGGCCTGGGGAGGGGATGGCATGGGGCTTTCCTCCAGTGGCTGATCAGGAGGAAGAGTGGTTGGCCTTTCTCTGGGGTGCAGAGAGGGTCAGGTTTAATAGGGCCGGTAGCCTCTTTCACTTTCCTGTTTGTACCTCCCCTGCGCCCCGCCACTGACGATATGCTTTGAGGGTGGAGGTGGAAGGCGCCCCGTGGGGATACTCCTTACCGTTCCGCTCTCCCCAGAGCTACGTACATTAGAGAGAATCAGTTATGTTCATTCGCGTTCGTAGAACTTGTATTAGTGCATTTTGTTTATTAAAATTGACTGCATATACACATCTGCAGTGGCTTTTTTGAACATTATGTTCTTTAAATCCATGCCTCCGTGTTAAAGTATAATTTATGATTTCTCTTTTGACCTGTAGTTTCTGATAATTGTTAAAAAATCTTTCACTGCATTGTTTTGTTTTGACTGGGGTTGTTTACGTGAGTTCTGGCGTCTATGTGTGGAAGCGTCATGACATGAAAAGGAGAACTCCCGCTTTGCTGGGAGACGTTTAAGGACAGCGTGTTTGGAATTGGCTGGGCTTGGGTTTTCTTTATAGCAAGTCTGCTGGAAGCAGCGTTCCATATGTGGAAGCAGGGCTGAACAAGGTGGTCCGTTCAGCTTCCTTCCAGCTTCAAGTTGGAACAGGACTTGCTGGAGGAAACGGTAGTGAGTAGGCGGCAGAGCTTCGAACCAGGGGAGTGGGGAGGAGTGGGGGGGACTGGTCCGGCCTTGGGCTCCCGGGTCGGGCTCTCTCCGCACATCCGCACGCGTTCCTGTTACAACGGCACAGAGCCTCTGCTCTGACGGGTCCTCCCTGGGGCCCCGCCCGAGTCTGGAATCTAGGGATTTGTTGAACCTGCCCTGGTTCGTGGCATCATGGGAAGTTCTGAGTGGTTCCCCAAAGGCGGTTCTTATTCCAGGGGCCCTGTGGGGAGAGGATGGACTTCAGGGGGTCCGTGGCCGTGGGGTGGAAAACTTACATTTTTATCTTCACTAGCTATTAATTAGTGTTTCCTTCCATTGTGGGAGTAGGGGGCACGACCCGTGAGGTTCACGGCCATCAGAGAAACGAGCGGGGCTTTTGTATCATCACATCGTGGTGGTTGCAGATGGTTGGGATTTGGGCCACTCTCATCTTCCTTTGAAATTACGGGGGTTATTAGACCTGCCATACCCTCTTGGTTATAGTAACTGTCTTCTCATACAATTGCATAAAATGAAAACCATTTAAAAGCATCCCGAGTGGGAGGCCCTGGGCCACCCCTTCTGACGGGGGGAGGGCGTGCACGGCACAGGGCGTGGGCCTGGCAGGTCCGGTGCTGTCTTGTCTGATGACGGAGCTGCTGGGACCCAGGCCCCGGGCCAGAGACGGTCCACATGGGCGTCGTGGGAAGTAATTTAATTCTGTTGCCTCACAGAAGTCTCTCCAGTCATGCGGTGATGACAGAACATCCCCCAAACGCATAACATAAAATCCTTTGTCTGTAAGAAAAACCTAAGAATAATTGTACTTAAATCAGATAGAAGGCCTACTCATTGTTTTTGTAAATTTGGTTATTTCAGTTGTCATAGTGGGAAAATACGTATCCGTTTATTATCTGAAAAAAATGAATGTAAATAGTGTTCTGGGATTTGTGATGAGTTAATAGTCCAGTGATTGGGTTGGGTTGTGGATTCCGGACTTAGGGGTTTAGAGTAACTTCCAGCGTCAGGAAACTCTCAGGGACTTTTAAAAATCTCTCGCATTAAAGAGTTTGACTTTTTGGCTCTCGGGTGTTAATGGCAGAAGGGTCCCTGGAGTTTTTGACCCCGTATTAAACAGAAATACTTTATAAAATAAGAAGTGGCTTGGAAGAAGGGTTGGTGCACGGAGCTGTGACTACCAGCTGCGGGGCTGTGGAGGACGCTTCCTCAAGAACGAACACGGCAGTGACGACTGCAGACCTTTACCAAACGTTCCGTCTGCCCTCCCCTACTATTTCTCTTGACTGTGCCCCTGCAGGCTGCCTCCGCCCCGTGTAAATAGGGAATTTATCCGAGTGCAGTCCTGGCGGCCTTTCTGAAGCGTTTTCACGTGGGTGTGTTGTATTTGCACACGTGAGCGGTGACCCTTGGTGGCGGCTGGCTGGGCGTCTTCACCAGGCAGGTGGGGGGGGCGCAGCAGACACCCGCACCCCTAATGCACCTGCATCCTTAGTGCACCCGCATCCCTAAGGCACCCACATCCCTAGTGCACCTACATCCCTAGTACACCCGCATCCCTAAGGCACCCGCATCCCTAGTGTACCCGCATTCCTAAGGCAGCCGCATCCCTAGTGCACCCGCATCCCTAGTGCACCCGCATCCTTAAGCACCCGCATCCCTAGTGCACCCGCATCCCTAAGGCACCCGCATACCTAGTGCACCCGCATCCCTAAGGCGCCCGCATCCCTAGTGCATCCACATCCCTAAGGCACCCGCCTCCCTAGTGCACCCGCATCCCTAAGGCACCCGCATGCCTAGTGCACCCGCATCCCTAGTGCATCCGCATCCCTAAGGCACCCGCATCCCTAGTGCACCCGCATCCCTAAGGCACCCGCATCCCTAGTGCACCCGCATCCCTAAGGCACCCGCATCCCTAGTGCACCCGCATCCCTAAGGCACTCGCATCCTTAGTGCACCCGCATCCCTAAGGCACCCGCATCCCTAGTGCACCCGCATCCCTAAGGCACCCGCATCCCTAGTGCACCCGCATCCCTAAGGCACTCGCATCCTTAGTGCACCCGCATCCCTAAGGCACCCGCATCCCTAGTGCACCCGCATCCCTAAGGCACCCGCATCCCTAGTGCACCCGCATCCCTAAGGCACTCGCATCCTTAGTGCACCCGCATCCCTAAGGCACCCGCATCCCTAGTGCACCCGCATCCCTAAGGCACCCGCATCCCTAGTGCACCCGCATCCCTAAGGCACTCGCATCCTTAGTGCACCCGCATCCCTAAGGCACCCGCATCCCTAGTGCACCCGCATCCCTAAGGCACCCGCATCCCTAGTGCACCCGCATCCCTAAGGCACTCGCATCCTTAGTGCACCCGCATCCCTAAGGCACCCGCATCCCTAGTGCACCCGCATCCCTAAGGCACCCGCATCCCTAGTGCACCCGCATCCCTAAGGCACTCGCATCCTTAGTGCACCCGCATCCCTAAGGCACCCGCATCCCTAGTGAATCCGCATCCCTAAGGCACCCGCCTCCCTAGTGCACCCGCATCCCTAAGGCACCCGCATGCCTAGTGCACCCGCATCCCTAGTGCATCCGCATCCCTAAGGCACCCGCCTCCCTAGTGCACCCGCATCCCTAAGGCACCCGCATGCCTAGTGTCCCCGCATCCCTAGTGCACCCGCATCCCTAGTGCCCCCGCATCCCTAAGGCACCCGCATCCCTAGTGCACCCCCATCCCTAAGGCACCCACATCCCTAGTGCACCCTCATCCCTAGTGTACCCGCATCCCTAGTGCACCCGCATCCCTAGTGTACTCGCATCCCTAGTGCACCCGCATCCCTAAGGCACCCGCATCCCTAGTGCACCCCCATCCCTAAGGCACCCGCATCTCTAGTGCACCCGCATCCCTAGTGCACCCTCATCCCTAGTGCACCTGCATCGCTAGTGCACCCGCATCCCTAGTGCACCCGCATCCCTAGTGCACTCGCATCCCTAGTGCACCCGCATCCCTAAGGCACCCGCATCCCTAGTGAATCCGCATCCCTAAGGCACCCGCATCCCTAGTGAACCCGCATCCCTAAGGCACCCGCCTCCCTAGTGCACCCGCATCCCTAAGGCGCCCGCATACCTAGTGCATCCGCATCACTAGGGCAGCCGCATCCCTAGTGCACCCGCATCCCTAAGGCACCCGCATCCCTAGTGCATCCGCGTCCCTAAGGCACCCGCCTCCCTAGTGCACCCGCATCCCTAAGGCACCCGCATGCCTAGTGCACCCGCATCCCTAGTGCACCCGCATCCCTAAGGCACCCGCATCCCTAGTGAATCCGCATCCCTAAGGCACCCGCATCCCTAGTGCACCCGCATCCCTGCTGTGCCTGCCTCTCTCCCAGCTGCCCCTTCCCTAGGGGCAGAATGATCCCCGTCACTTGCTCTGGTCTCCGCAAGTGGGTTTGCAGCACTGCCAGGTACGAATATGAACGTGCAGGCTGAACACATACCTTCCCATATGAGACCTGGCTTTTTGAGACATCTTTTCTGGCACTGCTCTTTTTGCCTTTTTTTGGTGGAGTTTCTTTTAATGATAAATGCAGCCTACTAACTAACTCTTAAAGACCGTATTTAAAAAGGAAAGTGCTTCCTGTCACCTTAACGTCCTAAAAGAGAGACTTTTCACGTTTGTCATTAGTCCTTGAAATTATGTGTGACCATTTGTACAGTTTCATATTCTTCTTAATATGAGCATTTTCCCACCTTATTACTAATCTTGGTGATGTTTTCTTGTTGCCCAGTATCCCGTAGAGGGACAGCGCCCTCAGTAGTGTAAGCTGCTCCCCGCTGACGTGGTCATTTAAATTCCTGCTCCAGTAGATGAGGTGCCTGTGTGCTCCTTTATATTTCTTGTCTTCTGCTGAGCTGTTCCTTGACATAAGTTCCTCGGCGAGGGGTTGCAGAGTTAAGTGGTGTGGATGTCTTTATGGCTCTTGATACGTGTTTCCAAAACCCCCCCTTCTAAAGGGGCCGCGCCGGTTCTCAGTCAGGTACAAGCATCAGTTTCCCGCAGGGTGTGAGGGCCCCTCTGGACAGGCACCTGGAGTTGACGGGTTCCAGAAGGCCTCACCTCAGAGTGACCGTGAAACAGGGCCAGTGCTCTCTGCTGTCAGAACTCCCTCCCGGTCATCCCAAGGCCAAGCTTGGAGCTTACTTCCTAGCTGGTGGCTGTTTTTTTTTTTTTGCGCTACGCGGGCCTTTCACTGCTGTGGCCTCTCCTGTTGCGGAGCACAGGCTCCGGACGCGCAGGCTCAGCGGCCGTGGCTCACGGGCCCAGCCGCTCCGCGGCATGTGGGATCCTCCCAGACCGGGGCACGAACCCACGTCCCCTGCATCGTCAGGCAGACTCCCAACCACTGTGCCACCAGGGAAGCCCTGGTGGCTGTTCTTGAAAGGACTCTGTGACAGCACCTGGAGTGTCCCCAGCATGTCTTGTCCCTTTGAGGGTGAATTTAGTTTTTGTTAGTAACAGATCATTCTTTGGAGCCTTGTTTGGGGTGTAAAGGGGGTGATGGAATAGGATTAGGTTGGTTTTGGTCACTGGCCAAGTGAGACAGAGGTAACGGGACCACTCTTGTTTAAACAGTAATCTGATCTCGAAGGACCATTTCAGAGGAGGCGTTGCAAGACGTTTCCAGTATGTTTGCCACGCCTGGAAGAGGTACGTGGGAAGAGAGTCTTTCTAGCCGGGTGTGAGCTGTCTGTTGTCCGGTAACAGGGGAAGTGCCCAGGTGAGCCGTGCAAGCTCCAGAGATGACACAGCCGCATGGTTTGGAGCCGCCCTGTGTGTTTCCCAGCGGAAGGTGACTGAAGGCATCTGGACCTGACGGTCCTCACTGCCCCGCAGCCGGCTGTGCTCCCTGCCAGGCAGGACTCCCTGAAATGACAGCCCTGCTTCTGTGTCGGGTTTCTGTGACCAACCCTAGTCGGCTCAAGGCAGAGTAGAGATCACTTTATCGTGTACCCTTTAAAAAGATTTTCAAAGAAAGTGAAGGAATGAAGGGAGGGGTAGTGGCGGGGGGAGGGGAGCACAATGCGGGCAGGGATGGGCAGGGGCCCCGTTCCAGCTGCGGGGTGCTGGGGTCCACAGGGAGGGGGCAGACTCCACGGGTTTCTGTCTCCCTCGCCTCCTGGTTTCGGTGCTCTTTTGCGCTTGTGCTGCGTCCCCTGGGGGTTTTTCCACCAGGCCCCCTTCAGGGTGGTCCGTGCAGAGAAGCCAGGAGTGAGGGTCCCCAGGTGCACAGCATGGCTGCCTCGCTCGGTCCCCACACCTCCTTTCCTCGGCCTTCCCTCCACCTGGAGGGCGGGTGGGTTTTTCCCCAAAACCGTTTCCATCTGTAGTGAGTCTTAGATTCCTGAGCCAGTATTTTTAAAAGTGTTCAAATTAGTTTGATAATTGACTGGAGCCTTCCTGCTGCATTTTCCTGCTGTGCTGAGAGTGTCGGTCAGAGTTGGGAGTGGAGAGAAGGCTGGCGTGGGTGCCTCGTCCAAGAGGACCTGGCACCTCGAGTACAGCGGCGCTCACCCCCCCAGGTGCATGGCATCTGTGAAGGAAGCCCCCCAGGTCAGGACACATGTGGGCCCTGGTGTTCCCCTCCCTCTGCAGAGGCAGGACCTACACTGACCAGGAGGCCTCCTTATTCCTCCATCTGTTCCCTGGGTGAACATTTTAATTTCATTTTTGTCACGTGCGTCATCCACGTTGAAGTGAGTGTCATTTGCTGTGAACTTACTACCTCTGGGGATGATACCTAAATGGCCTGCTGTGATGTCCAGTAAAAGTAACAGTAAGTGACCTTGCAGGCTTTCACTTCCCCGGGTCAGCCTTGTTTCAACAATACCTATTTTGTGAAAGGTATCCGTCATAAATGTTGTATTTTGGCGTACCGATGTTAGATAGAATCACGTATTTAGGAATGTCTATTTCTGTTCATGGTGTTGTTAAAAAAACAAAATTCAACTGAGTAAGTGTTAGAGATCTTACTGGCTTTATTCAGCGTTCATGAATCGGCCAGTGTCCCATCTGCAGATAGAGAGGAGCCTCGAGGAGCTGGACAGATGAAGGACATTCATCATCAGAAGGGAGCATGGACAAGGAAGTGACGCTGGACAGAGTGGGTGGGTTATTACAGTGTCACTTTCCTGTAGGGGAGTCTACCAGGCAGCTGACCAGTGCTGGTCAGGTGGTTCCTGACCCACTGGGTTAAGATTCTGTTTCTGGGAGGGTGGAAACTGTAATGAGGTCTCAGTTTGGTGACGTGGAGTTACAACAGGTGACTCCACTTGGGGGCCGTGGTCTTGCTTTTAGCAGCATAGAGCAGGGGTTGGCAAACTCTGGCCTGGGGGCCAGACCCGCTCCCAGCCTGGTCTTGTGAGGAGTCTTATTAGAACGTGGCCTGTGTTTGTCTTCCCGGTATGGGGGCAGAGCTGAGTCATTGCAGCAGAAACTGGCTCGCAAAGCCTGAGATATTTATCTGGCCCTTTTCCAGGAGAAGTCTGCCCACCCTCGTGTGCAGGGTCACACGGGGGTGAAGTCGGAGGTCCTCGCTCTGTCACTTTGCTGGCGGGAGCTCGGCGCCTTTCTGTGCTAAGAGGCTGGGATGCTCGTCACTAAGGGGGCGTTAGGGTGAATCCAGCCCATGGACCCTGCACACCATGCACCCTGAGTGCGTATCAGCTCTTTCTTCCCGTTGTTGTCACGCACACCCTCCCATCCTGGTAGCCGCTTTCTTTCTACAGGTAAAAATCTGAGGTGCAAAGAGGGTTTCAGTCCCTGAATTTTCAGAAATGAAGGCATTTAAAACAGCGCTACTCACTAGAACTGTAATATAAGCCACAAATGTGAGCTAAACAGGGAACTTTAAATTTCCTTGTAATCTCATTAAGAAAGCAGAAAGAGAGATGAAATTCATTTCAGTAATGTGTGCGTACAGCCCAATATCATTCCAACTTATAAAAAAATGACCAGTGGGATATGTGATTTTTATTTTTATTTATTTTTTATTTTTTTTAGTCCATTTCTTATTTATTTAATTAATTTATTTTTGGCTGCGTTGGGTCTTCGTTGCCGTGGGCGGACTTTCTCTAGTTGCGGCAAGGGGGGGGGCTACTCTTTCATTGAGGTGCACGGGCTTCTCACTGCGGTGGCTTCTCTTGCTGCAGAGCACGGGCTCTAGGCACGCGGGCTTCAGTAGTTGTGACACGTGGGCTCAGTAGTTGTGGCACGTGGGCTCAGTAGTTGTGGCTCGCGGGCTCTAGAGCAGAGGCTCAGTAGTTGTGGCGCACGGGCTTAGTTGCTCCGTGGCATGTGGGATCTTCCTGGACCAGGGCTCGAACCCATGTCCCCTGCACTAGCCACTGCGCCACCAGGGAAGTCCGGGATATGTGATTTTTAAACGTTTGTGCTTTTTTCTTCCATGCCCGTCTCTAGACCCGGTGTGTCCTTAGAGCAGGACACAGCCAGACCGGCTGCGTCTTGGGTGCTCAGTAGCTGTGGGACCAGAGGCTTGTGAATTGGACAGGTCTTGGATTCTCTGGCACCAGCTGTGTCACCTGTACTTCCGTTGCATTCTGACCCCGGCTACTGAGAGTTGGTGCAGAACCCATAGGTGAAGAGCTCAGTCCCACAAGACTGCCCCTTCAGATGCCAGGCATAAGTCCTGAGCCTCCTGTGCTTCTGACCCACTGGCCATGAACTGGGGGTTCCCGTGACAGCCCCCCGCTCCCTTTAGGTTTGATGATTTGCTGTAATGACTCAGAATCGGGAAAGCACTTTACTATCAATGGCTTATTACAAAGGATACAGCTCGGGGACAGCCCAAGGGAGGATAGGCATAGGGCCGGGGGGACGGGGTGTGCAGCGTCTGAGTACCGCCTCCTCCCAGCACATCGGGGTGTTTAGCAGCCCGCAGGCTCCCTGCATCTTGTTCCTCCAGTCGCCTCCTCGCCCTGCTGGGGCTGACAGCTCTCACTCTCTGATCTCAAGGCTGGTCCTTCCTGGCGCCATCCCGAATCCATGCGGGGAGGCCAGCTCCGGGCCACTTCATTAGCCTCATCTTGGGCGTGGGGTAAGGGGCTGGTTACCAATAACCAGGGACGTTCCTATCGCTCCGGACATTCCCGGGCCTTAGGAGCTCTGTGCCGGGAACTGGAGAGCAGGACCACGCATATCTGAGCCGCATCGGGCCGCCTGGCTGCACCCCCACCCTTCCTCCTCTCCAGCGGGCTGTGCCCCCTTGGAGAACATTCCTCCTCTGTGAAACAGCTGATGCGGTCTCGTTTCACATTCTTCTCTGCCCTCTGGACTAATCACGGCTCTCACTGTGCTGCCAACTCCCCCAGTTCCCAGTTCTCAGGAAAAATATAGTAACATTTCTAGGGAAGCTCAGAGATACAGACTGTGTAAGTGTGGCACAAAAATTGCGACTCTGCTTCTAATAACTTCAAGAAGAATAATGAAACTGGAAGATACACATCTGTGGCTGCAGGTCTTCTGAGAAATGGGCTGTGTGGAGAAGCCGTCCTGCCACCTGCTGCGGCTGGAACCACAGGGTCAATTAGATCTGGGTCCTGGCAGCTCCCGCTGCTGGGGGCCAGCTGCCAGGCTTCTCCCCGGCGTGGACCGTGTGCACTGAGGATAGCCAGTAAGACTGGTTTAGGAGGAAAGCCAGGGAAAAACTGGGATTTTTATTCCTCACGTAGGCTTTGGTCTCCCTTCCTTGTGTGATGTTTCTGCATTCTTTTTTTTTTTAATTTTTATTTATTTTCTTTATTTTTGGCTGCGTTGGGTCTTCGTTGCTGTGCGCGGGCTTTCTCTAGTTGTGGCAAGCAGGGGCTACTCTTTGTTGCGGTGCGCGGGCTTCTCATTGCGGTGGCTTCTCTCGTTGCGGAGCATGGGCTCTAGGTGCACAGGCTTCAGTAGCTGTGGCATGCGGGCTCAGTAGTTGTGGCTCGTGGGCTCTAGAGCAAAGGCTCAGTAGTTGTGGCACACGGTCTCAGTAGTTGTGGCTCACGGGCTCTAGAGCACAGGCTCATTAGTTGTGGCGCACGGGCTTAGTTGCTCCGCGGCATGTGGGATCGTCTCGGACCAGGGCTCGAACCCGTGTCCCCCGCATTGATAGGCAGATTCCCAACCACTGCGCCACCAGGGAAGCCCATCTGCATTCTTAGTGTTGACTTCTTAGCTTTTCCTTGCAGTTTGAAATCCAGGATTCTGGAAACAGTTCAGACCTTGGCCAACCAGGAGGACTCTGTCTCAGGCCTGTTGTCTCGCCTCTCGAGGCCTCAGTGGCTTTCACTGGAAAATGCATTGTCGTGAAGACAAAAATGAGGAAAAATGAGTGAAAGCAGAGAGTCCGGGAGCTGTGTGAGTGGGGCATGGTTGCTAAAGAAATTTCTAAGAATCAGAATTTTTAAAAATGCAAAAATGTAATCAGAATTTTAGACGTGGCCTATGTGAAATTCTTCAAACCTTAAGGGCATGATTAAAATTTCTGTTACTGTGGCTTGAGTTAGAAGCAGACTTAGTGCTCAGCTCTGTCTAATGTTGAAGATCTTTAAAGGGTGGTGTTTGTATCTGGCTTTCATCTTTCTAAGCGTTATAGCTACGTCAATGATAAAATACAGTGTTTTTCTACAGCTAAGAAGTGCTGAAACTTCCTGTAAAATGCATGTGTGTGATCAAAATGATCCCATTTAAAATAATTTTATTCTTTTAAAATTATAAAATTAATAATACATTTATTTTAAAATTATAAAATTAATAATAATTTTATTATTTTAAACATCATTTCCGAAGGGTGTGCTCCCGAAACACGGGCCTCTGATCTGTAAAATAAGGGCGTCCCACTTTAGAGTCTGAATCATGTGTTACGTCTCACTGGGCTGCCTGCCTATATGGACGCTGAAACTCAGTGATCTGAGTTAATTTTTGTTGTTTGACATTCAGACACCTTGATTGTAACAGGTCAAGAAAAGTATGCTTGAAAAAGTATGTTTAGCCTTTTTATTCTTTCAGATATTCAAGAAAGTCATTTTAGGGAAGTAAGCTATAGTGCATTAGACAGATTTTTAGATTGCTTATGATTTCAGTTTCCCATGTTGACAATCCTGCTGTTAATATCACTGTTTCTGTCCTCTTTCATAGTTTTCATTCTGACTGTATAGTGAGAAGCATGAAACTAAGTTACGGTTTGGACAGTTATTTTAAGAGTATTTTCTTTCTCATCACATGGCTTAGGTGATTTATTTTAAATGTTATTTTCTTGTGGTTAAAGGATCATTTTTTAAAAGCTAATGTTTCTTAAGTAGAGGCTGTCTTAGCTTGAGCTGCTGTAACAAAATACCACAGACTGGGGGGGTTTAAACAGCGGGCCTTTATTTCTCACCGTTCCGGAGGCTAGAAGCCTGAGGTCAAGGGAACAGCTGATTCCGTTTCTGCTGGGACCTACCACTTCCTGGCTTGTAGACGCTGCCTCCTTGCTGAGCCCTCACGGGGTGGAGAGAGGGCTCTGGCCTTTTCCTCTAAGAACATTTATCCCGTCGGAGCCTCACGCTGTTGACCTCATCTGGACCTGTAATCACCTCCAAATGCCAATTAGGTCTTCAGTGTATGAATCTGGGGGACACACAAACGTTCAGTCATAACAGAAGCTACTGAGACGTGCTGTGACTTCGTAAACCTTTCTAGGAAAAGCACGTGCCGTGGTTTAACACAGCTTTGCCGTTGCTCCTACCTGACTTTCTTCCGTCTGAAGTGGAAAACCCTTCTGGTGTCCAGGGCTCCCTTCCGTTGACAAGCTGGCCGGCCCCTCAGCTCTGTGCTTCTCCTGCAGCTGTTCCCAGGGCTTCTGGCTGACTCGCTCCCTCCCAGGGCAGTTGGAGGGCCTAATTTTCCGTTTCCTCCCTGTCACCGTCTAGAAATTTGCTGCTGCGGAAGCGTCCAGGACTTCGGCTCAAAGCCTCGGGGAGATATAGAGCAGGCATGCTGTCCCCTGTCTGCGGCCGTGCCCCGGAGCCCTTCCCAACCGCCTCTCAGAGCCTCTCGGGGATGCTTGACCTTTCTGGCCCCAAGCTGGAGAACCACGAGTTGGACTGTTGATTTTAACTTTCTCAAGGCCCAGCTCATACACTCCGCTTGCTTTCTTAGTCCCCAGAGAGCACCTTCCAGATAGAACCGTGTCCCACCCACCTGCCCATGGCTAGTGAGGGTGATGCCTGGAGAAAGGAAAGCGCATCCTGGTCCCTCCTGTGAGTGTGGGGCGCGTCCTGTTCTCACTTGTATCCATCGTGCGGACGGCCCGTCCCATCTCAGACTCTCCAGAAGGGGCTGATCTCCGGGCCTGGACCCCCTGCCCCCGTGCAGGGCAGCCTCGCGTTTGGACACCTGCACGCACCGAGCCTGGATGTGTCACTGCGGGCTCAGCTCGGGACCCTCCCTGCAGAGGACGCGGCAGGAAACGGCACACCTTTGGGGCGTCTGAGTTTTGTTTCCTGAGCCCCTTCTGGAATTGGCTTCTCGGCCAGGGAGGGCATCTCAGAGGGCAGCCACGTCTCCCGTGCTCTGCTTGTGACCCCCCGCGATGTGTGTATGTAGCCTGCAGAGCAGGGCACTCTAGGCTCAGTGGAAAGGCTCCTGTGTTGTCTGTGCCCCTCACACCTACCCACCCCCCAGTCCTGTGAGAGTGCACGCACTGTAGTGACTGGCTCGGTTCGTGCAGGCGGATATCATGAAGTGCCGCAGACTGGGTGGTTATAAACATGGACGTTTATTTCTCTCAGTCCCGGGGACTGCACGTGCGAGATCCAGGGCGGCGGTCAGTGAGGGCCTCGCCCTGTGTCCTTACTTGGTGGCAGGGGCCAGCGGCTCTGTGAGGTCCCATTCAGGGGGCTTCGCCCTCACGACCTGATCCCCTCCCAAAGGCCCCACCTCCAGGCCCATCACTTCAGGGGTTAGGATTTCAGCGTGTGAACTTGGGGGGGATACAGACACTCAGACCATAGCAGCGACCCCTCGGCACATCATAGTGCGTTACTTAAATGCTGTAGCTTCTTGGTCTATGGTCATCTTTTCCTTGAAAGGTTTCAGGCTTCAGTCTCCTGTTCAACAAGTACTTGAGTGTCTCTCAATGCTGTGGGACGCCCTGGCACCCCCACAGGGGAGGGGGCGGCCCTGCTCCCCCAGCCTGCGACCCCGGCGACTTCTTAGAGAGCGTGCGGTGGTGTGGACTCCTTTGGGTAGTTTGAGGATCATTTGTTTACCTGATTTAGTTTGTTTTTTTAAAAAAAACAAACCCTATTTGTATCATAGGAAAATGCCAGAGCCCCCAAGTGAACCACACGTCTAGGAATCCTAACAGGTGTCTCCGTGAAGGAGGTTTTAGGTACAGGGTCCTCTGCACAGCAGCCCTTCCTCTGCCCTGTGTGATGATGGTCTGATCGACGCTCAGTGTTTTCTATATGAGCAAAAATAAAGCTGACGTATTGGTCGGAATCCGGTGGCCTGTCTGGGGAGGGTAGAGGGGTGCCTTTGGTGCCGAGTCCCTGGAGTGGTGTATCCGGGCCCCAGAGCCCCTTCAATTGTCTGTTAGGGCAGCGGTCCACGGCCGGTCTGGTCAGCTGTGGCCAGAGGACTCACAGACCCCACCATGGGGGACACTGGCGGGGGTGGGTGGGTCTCAAG
>NW_006784423.1:1681387-1691276 GCF_000442215.2 Lipotes vexillifer | reverse complement strand
GGGAGCCCGTGGCGGGGGTGGGGTGGGCTAAAGTCTTGTAGGGCCACATCACAGAAATCTGTGTCCACGAGCAGATCCAGGTTTAACTCACGTTTATTTAGCAACTTGTATGCGGTATCTGTGGGACTCCCATTGAGTAATACCTAGTATATCATCGATAAAGCAACTTTTTCTTTGAGTTATGTGTTCATCTAATGAAATACAGTTACAAACTTTTATATGACGTGTAATTGAAAAAAGACTTTCTAAAATGGGTACCAGATTGAATCGTTTAGAAATTGAGTGATGTCCCATCGTCTGAATACCCTGTGATCTGATTTTGACTTAACTGTATTTCGTGAAAAACAATAATCAGTGATGTTCACGGGCGAGGGTGGTGTTTATGTGCCCGTTCCGCGCCAAGTAATTTGCACTGTGTGTGGTGCAGGGGTACCTAGTTGATGAGAATTTGCTTGTTTTGATGTGGGTTTTAAATTCTTAACAGTTTTGAAATATAGAGAGTGGTAACCCCAGCAAGCATGTCACACAGCCCCAGCGGTCAGCAGCTGGGGGCCAGTCTGGCCCCACCTTCGCTCCTCCCTCCACCCCCTGCCGTGCTCCCACTGCTTTATTGTAAAGCAGATTCCAGGTATATATCATTTCTTGATACTATTTTTAACCAGAATGTAATTTTTAACTTTCACTTCAGATTGGTTTGTTTGAAATTGTGTTTCCTCCCATTTGTTTATTTTTCTTACGTGTCATGATAGCCCCTTGATATGCCCTTTATTGTCTCCTTTGGGTTTTAAACATTATTTATGAGTTTGCGGCTTAATTTAAATAGCTTCTGCTGTAGACAGAGGAGCTGTCTGTCTCAGGCTACCTTTCGAGTGAAGAATAATCAGCTAATTATACCCTGTTGAAAATTAGGTTTTCTCCCCTCTTGACCGCCATGCCTGGGTGGCAGAAGTGAGTACCCCACTTCCCAGTGTATAAGCTTCCCAAGAGCTGCACTGATTCACTGGGATTCTTCTGATGTGAATTTTCTTTCTTTACGCACTAGTCATGTTCCTGATCTCCTCGTCTGTGAACAAGATGGACCAGCTGGTTGTTAAAGTTCCCTTTTGGTTTTGCGGTTGCAAAAAAAAACCCCAAAAAAACAAAAACCAGTATGAGGCATGATTGCTCACCCCCAGTTGCTTAGGGAGTTCATGACTCCCACCCAGGACATGGCTTGAAGAAAATGAATGCATGGCGTTCTGCTGTGGCACAGCACGCGGATGTCCCTGACTGCAGGCCACCTCAGGGAGAGGTGGGTGTGTAGGAGGCCACGTGTGGCCCTCGGCCGTCCCCAGGGAGTCCCGGCGGGGTCTGTGCTGCTGTCCGGTGTCACCGGCAGCTCTTGCTTCCCTTTCCTGTCCTGGGTGGGGTGGGAGGCCCCCAACTTTTGTCCCACTTATAGTGGTCACATCCTGGATTTCCTGTAACACACTCAGTTCCTATCGTTGTCCCTTATTTTCATAAAGCATTCCAAATGTCTTGAAATTTCAACGTCATCTGGAAGCAGCCAAAGAAAGTTTTGGGGCGGGGTCGGGACCCTCTGTTACCAGGCGTGTGACAGGTAGGCCGTCTGTGTGGCTGGTGCAGGGCCACCCAGCTGTGGACGCCAGCTGCTCTCTGTGCCTCCCCTCCCCGCCCAAGGAAGGCTGTGTGTGAGCGTGCTGGTTGTCCCCTGGCCCAGAGAAGGATCTTTGACATTTGGAACATGACTAGGGAAAGGAACTTGAGAATTTTCTCCTAGGTTTGGTTGCTGAGTGGCTGTTGAGGGCCGGCTGCCTCCATCCCTCCTGAGGCCTCCTCCTGCGGCCCCCCTCCTATGGCCTCCCTCCTGTGGCCTCCCTCCTGCGGCCTCCTCCTGTGGCCTCCCCCTGCGGCCTCCCCCTGCGGCCTCCCTCCTGTGGCCTCCTCCTGCAGGCTGTCTCCTGCAGCCTCCTCCTGTGGCCTCCCCCTGCCGCCTCCCCCTGTGGCCTCCCCCGTGGCCTCCTCCTGCAACCTCCCCCTGTGGCCTCCTCCTGTGGCCTCCTCCTGCAGACTCCCTCCTGCGACCTCCCTCCTGCAGATTCCCTACTATGGCCTCCCTCCTGCGGCCTCCCTCCTGTGGCCTTCTCTTGCACCCTCTCTCCTGTGGCCCCCTCATGTGGCTTCCCCCTGCGTCCTCCCTCCTGTGGCCTCCCCCTGCGGCCTCCCCCTGTGGCCTCCCTCCTATGGCCTCCTCCTGTGCCCTCCTCCTGCACCCTCCCTCTGCGGCTTCCCCCTGCTGCCTCCCTCCTGTGGCCTCTTCCTGCAGACTCCCTCCTGCGGCCTCCCCCTGTGGCCTCCTCCTGCGGCCTCCCCCTGCGGCCTCTTCCTGCAGACTCCCTCCTGTGGCCTCCCCCTGCGGCCTCCTCCTGTGGCCTCCCCCTGCAGCCTCCCTGCCCAGCTGGCTCTAGTGCTGCTGCCCTGCAGGGCGAAGTGGGCTCTGCCCACGCTCCAGGGATCGTTAGCCATCAGACCGCAGCCGACAGGTGAGGAGTGACACAGCCCTCTCTGGTCTCCTTCTGTTTCGACTCGACTTGGAGTCACCACGGCCTCCTTTTCCAGGTGACTCTGCTTTACTTGGGCCGCGGGTTCTTCCTTGTGGCCTCTCTCTTAGGCAATGGGAAGCTGTCAGGAATTTCGGCCAGGCCGGATCGGACAGGGGGTGCATGTGAAGTGTGAGAAGGGCTGCAGCAGCCACGGGAGAAGGTGAGTCGCCCAAAGACGGGAACTAAGAAGCTGCCGCTGTCCTCGGTCTGGGGAGCAAATACAGGACCCCTGCACTGCGCCCCGAGCAGGAAGCGGAGCTGTGGGCTCACGCAGGCCCCCAGCCCCAGGAAGCAGCTGGAGCCTCCCGGCGGGGACCGCAAGTCTCTGCCCTTCCGCCTGCCTTTTAATGTCGCACCAGGGCCGCTTTCCGGCTGGCTCGGGCCTGGAAAACAGAGCTTTCCAGTTTTCCTCCCCAGCGGCATGAGAGCGGTGCTGATGCCCATAGCAGCAGGCCACAGGTGGTGCGGGGGCACTCGAGATGTGGGCGGAGCGAGTGACCCAGTGCGCTGGCCCGTGGTGGGCAATGGTGGTGGCTGCCGTGCGTCTTCCCTGAGGGGTCAGAGGTGGACCAGCAGCGCGGGGGGGAGGGTCTGCTCGTCCCACAGACCTGCTCACCCGCTGGTTTTGACACGCGAACCAGAGCAGGGTTGGCACGGCCGGCCTGGGCTAACAGAGGTGACCGGCGCTGCTGGACTTGGATAACAGGTCCTGGGTGCCTGCGTGTGCGTTTCTCATCCGGGTGCTGAGTGTGAGGCCTCGGGGGCCTGCGGTTCCCCTGGCATGTCACGTGGTGGGTGGAGGGACAGGCCTCTCTTTGAAGCCCTGGTGCAGACAGTTCACCAGCGACAAGCAGGAACCAGCCCCAGGCATCTAGAGGATGCTGTGCCCTCCTGGCTCTCACCGAAGAGAAGATTGTTGGGGTGATGGCTCAGGAGGGTCGAGCCAGGGCAGAGGGCTTTCCTTGTCCATCCGCCTAGTTTCCCCTCTGACCGTGGGAGGCTGTCTCGTTTCAGGCTAGACTTTGTGTGGCTCCCAGCTTCTGTCACCACGTGTGCCTCTGTCTTCTCCAGTGGGCCTGGGGAGGTGACAGACGCCCTCTCCAGCTCCCTGAGCAAGAGAGGAAGTTGTCACTAGGGCAGGTGTCTTGTCAAGGGATGTTGGCGGTGCTGGGTGGGGCATGTAGGAGGCCTGGGAAGCCCCTCCCTCTGTCCCCCTTCCAGCGCCCATGGTGGGAAGTGGCCTCCGCCAGTCACAAGGGGAGGGTTGTGTGTCACTGACTTTGCTCTGAAACCCACCTCCCGGGTGGGGTGCTCAGCCAGTCAGGGGACCATCCCCCGTGGGGTAGAGGGTGTGTCCTGCAGGACAGCCGCCCTCATAATAACCATGTGCTGCGCGTAGGGAAAAGGGCCTCAGGGCAGGGGGCAGCGTGGGCTTGGGCAGCCTCCCGTGGGGTTTGCATGCCCAGCTGGCCTCCCCGTGCACTGCGCCTGGACGGGAGGAAAGGATGCCCTTGTCACCGTGCTGGTTGTGCACATAAATTGGGATAAAGATTATTTTAGAGAGAGCTTTATGAATATGCTCTAACAATATATAGTTTTCTAAATGCAGAAATCTGGTTTTAAAAGACTTAAATTGAGAAATTACTGAGAGTAATTTTATTAACGATGATTAGTGTTTATCAGAATCACTGAAAAGGCCAGCATTCAGGGCTTTTCATCTCTTCACATTAATTTAATTAAGTGGCTGCTTTAGGTCAATTGTCATCTAATCATTATAGTGTCTTTTGCGTATCAGAGTGTGGCAGTGTCCCCCTCTATCCCCTGCCAGGGGGAGGGTGCAGCATCGCAGCTAACCTTGGTTTCCTGGGCCCGACTTTGGCCCCCGAGTCCGGACGCCATGGAGGACCAGCTGGTGCGCCGTGTGCTGTGACTCGGCTTGCGGTGCAGCAGGGAGGGGGGATCTTCCCCCCCACTCTGGGGTGGGGGGAAGGGGTGCACAGGAGAAGGAAGGGGGACAGAACTCTGATTTTATTCCACGAATCAGCTTTGGCGTTGGACTTCTTGGTGAGTCCACGGTGTATAGCACACCCCTGTGTACACACATACACCCCGGGCAGAATGTTTATTTTGGGGAGCTCCTAAATCTGTATGATGGGCTTAATTTTCTTAGCTGTAGAAAAGGAGGAACTGACGTGAGAAGAGCAGTTTGGGGGACCAGCGCCCACAGGAACCGGGTGTGATCAGACTCCCTTCTCCTGCCTGCTTACGTAACATCGCATACGCTTTACCACTGAGAATTCTCTGTGTTTACCTGTTTGCTGTCCCTCGATTGTTTAATTCAGTTGTACTCTGATTTTCATAAGCCACTCCTGCTTCTGTTTGTTTACTTTTGCCTTTTCCTTATGGCTTTTGTTTGTTTGTTTGTTTTTGCGGTACGCGGGCCTCTCACTGCTGCGCCTCTCCCGTTTGCCTTTTCCTTATGGCTTTTGTTTGTTTGTTTGTTTTTGCGGTACGCGGGCCTCTCACTGCTGCGGCCTCTCCCGTTGCGGAGCACAGGCTCTGGACGCGCAGGCCCAGCGGCCCTGGCTCACGGGCCCAGCCGCTCCGCGGCACGTGGGATCTTCCCGGACCAGGGCACGAACCCGCGTCCCCTGCATCAGCAGGCGGACTCCCAACCACTGTGCCACCAGGGAAGCCCGATATGACGTTATTTTAACCAAGCATATTTTGGATGCATGAGAAACTAGGCATATGTTTTTTAATTGAAAAAAATTTTCTAATTGTGTGATTAATCAAGAGTAATGAGTTTTATTGTAGAATATTTGAAAGGATTTAAACGTGATATTTTCAGTATTAAATCCTTTGCTTCTCAGCATCTGGGATAAGTTGGGGCCTGATGGTCGTAAACACGTAGATGTCCATCACCAAGTTTTCGTACTTTGGCTTCATATGTGTGAATTTATCTAAAGGACACACACACACACACACACACACACACACACACACACGTACTTTTATTTGGTCTCTGGGTTAAAATTCTTATGTCCATCTGCACATTCTGCTTCTCCTTCATGCCCTACAACCTGTCCAGATGGAATGGAGTAAGGTGATCGTATTTTTGTCTACACCAGGACTCCTTTGCGAGTGGAAAGTGGTGCTGAGCCTGCAGCCACAGGGCTAGGACGAGCCTTGAGAACCTGGCGCCTCCCTTCTCATTGCCCACGTGAGACCTTTGTCTCTCGCTGGCTGTGGTCCTGTGTGTTCTGCTCCAGATTTTTCTCCCTCTCATCAGCCTCTTTATTGCATTCGACTTTGTAATACATACGCCTCACTGTTTCACTTCTCTCCTATGAGCCTCCGGGTCCCCACGTCCTGCTAAGGATCCTCCCGTGGAAATCACTTGGCCGGAGCTGCCCGTGGAGAAGCAGCAGCTGCGGGGGGCTCGGGGTTCGGGGTGGCAGTTATGCTTCCTTCCAGCACTGGCGGCACCGAGCACGTGTCCCCAGAACTGACCTCAGATCACATGGGGGTTCGGGGTGGCAGTTATGCTTCTTTCCAGCACTGGCGGCACCAAGCACGTGTCCCCAGAACTGACCTCAGATCACATGGGGGTTCGGGGTTCGGGGTGGCAGTTATGCTTCCTTCCAGCACTGGCGGCCCCGAGCACGTGTCCCCAGAACTGAACTCAGATCACATGGGCTGACGCAGCGTCCCTGACCTTCCCGATTGTGAGGCTGGCTGTTTTTGGTGGGTGAAGGGGCAGTGATTGCTGCCTCCTGTGATGTGCCCGTGGGTGAGATGCGCGCTGCCCCTTTATTTCAGGTCATTACAAGCACCACTTGCAGCTGATCTGTAGGTGGGGGCGGCTGTCCCGCCAGCATACAGGCAGTGAGCTGCTCTGGGGCCAGGCCCTTTCCTGGGCACCTCGGACTGATGGACGGGAAGCTGGCTTGCTGGAGCTTGTCGGCCAATGAGGGTTAGGGGAGGGCAGAGCTCTGAGAGTCGGTTGTCTCCCCTCCTGGGATCTGCTCTGCTTTCCCCTGCCGCGGGCCAGGAAGGAGAGAGCCTGGCTCTCGGCTGCCGCTGGACTTGCACCAAAGCGGCGGCAGCGAGCCTTCACGTTGGGCTGTCTTTGAACTACGTAAGGATCCAGAAGGGACACGCGGTGGCAGTGAGAGTGTGCTGAGTGCTGTTTAGAAGTGTCCGGGGCCCTGTGTAAGCTGCCTGAGCCTGGTTGGCCCCCAGCCCCACTCCCCGGGGAGCCTGCACTTTGTCACTCACTGGAGGCAGCTTTTCCCTAACTCCCTTCTTGCGGGCAGTTTGTTCTGTCCGAGGCTGCGCCGAATCCAGGAGGATGGACGGCATCCCCCACAGCATCTGCAGCTCCTCGTGAGCCCCTGCCCCAGCTACGCTGTGCTCAGAAACGCTGATGGTCATGTCAGGGGTCAACCGCCTGGGCACGGTGGTAGATCTTTTGAAACTGAGAGCCTGGGTTTGTGCTTTACGGGAACATCTTATTACAACTTGATGAGCAGGCATGTGCGGGTACTTTTCTATCTACCGAGGATGGTGGAGGGCAGATGGTAAAATAAGAAACGCATCGTCCTGGGACATCCACCTCCCCATGGGCGTCTCTTCCGCCTCAGGTGGGTGGAGATTGCTCGGGTGGGAAGGGGCAGAACATAGGGTCCCGTGTGATGCTGTTGGCTGCTGACAGTTTAGGACCGATTGTGGGCACGGAGTTGGCCTCAACCCCTGATCACTTCTGAAGAGCGCTTGGCAATTTGTGAACTGTTCCGTGTGTTACGTGCCTTATGTCTGCTGTGTGTATGAGATGATGTAGGTTAGTAATTGTTGGTGCTGATAACGTTACAGATTTGTCAGTGGTGATATTTGATTTTTAATACGTATCCCCTGGAGGTGACTTTCTTGACTCTCCCCTACTAAAGCTTTTATTTTGTGTAAATGATTAAGTCACTTCTTTTGGTATTTCTTCAGAGCATTATAAATTTCAAAGAGCATTGTTTTGTGGTCAGTGAGTTGAGTGATTATTGCAGTGTATTTCTTTTCCCAGAGATGTGAGAGCATGTGTCTGATCCCAGGTGTTTTTAATTTCTTTGATCCAACTCTAAAAGAGAATCCTTCGTGTTTTGTGTATGGCTTTACAGCCATTTTTAAAAGTCCCCCAATTATTAAAGTCAAAGAGGAAGTCATTTGCTTCTTTATCAGGTCTGGCTCCTTGGTGCCACTTAGTTGTCGCTGAACTGTAGGGCGTTGGCCATAGAGGCTGGAGCCTTTCGGAAGAACGGCCACCGTCTGGCCTTGGGGGCCTCCCCGAGTTCCCAGAAACTAACTGTATCGGTTTCCTAGGGCTGTGGCAACAAACCGGGTGTCTTAAGACAACAGAAATCTGTTGCCTCACAGTTCTGGAGGCTGAAAGTCGGAGGTCAGGGTGCTGACACTCCCTCTGTAACCTGCAAGGGAGTCGGTCCCTCCTGGCCCCTTCCAGCTTCAGGTTCCCAGGTCGTGGGCGCCCGCCCATCCTTGCCTCCCGAATCCCTCACGTGGCAGCCCCTGTGTGTCTGCGTCTTCTTACCAGGACACCAGTCACATAGGGCCAGGCGCCCTTCGCTGTGCTCCGGTTTTGATGGGTGCAGTTGGGAGGGGAGAAAAGAACGTCCATCCAAGCCTCTTCCATGGCCATCTCGGCCTCACCCCGGCTCAGCTGTTGGGTGCTGGCCTGTCCCTCGAATGGGCTTGTACAGCTGCTGTGTCACAGGTAAATTCAGAGACGTCACTGCTCTGAGCACTGCAGGTGGAAGACCAGCCTCGCATCTGTTAGAAGGGGACACGCTTAGCAATTCGCAACCCTAGCGCCAGGTTGCTGTAGATAAATCCCTTTTCTGTAAATAAAAGTACTGCAGCACGGAACAGCTGACATGGGTCCTGGAGCGGTGGGAAGCAGGCCCTGCCACTCCCTCCCTCGGCCGTGTGTGACCTCCCGCAGGTCCCCGTCGGGCACTGGGGGGCCGTGGAGGGACGCATGCATGTTTGCAGGTACTCCTGGCACAGAGGTCGGCCCACAGGGCAGGCGCCTGGCCTCTCGGCAGCAGGCAGTGTATGCGGGTTCCTGGGTTTGCCGCGGCTCAGCCAGTCTGGCCCCTCCCTGGGAGGCATCAGGGCACCCCTTTAGCTCTTGAGGCGGAACCCAGAAATGCACGGGGTGTGGCTGCCATCTCAGCTGGACCCTCCCATCGCGGTGGCAGGGACGGTGGATGCAGCCTCGCCGGCTGTCCCTGCCGTAGGTCCCTCCTGTAGGGTGGGTCCCTCCTGTAGGGTGGGTCCCTCCTGTAGGGTGCTGCCTCCACGCCACAGCGAGCACTGAAACGCTGGCTGCTCTTCTGTTCTTGGAGGTATGGGCTCAGCTGCTGTGAGATATTTGTCGGCAAGGTTGACACCAGGGATGAGGGAAGAGGGCAGATCACCCAAAGATATTTTGAAAGAAGAACCCAATAAGCTAATGAGGAAGTAAATAGGTGGGCTGAGGGAGGAGAAACAAAGTCTTAAACGACTTAGAGCCCAGCCCAGACGATGGGAAGGATGGAGGCCCGGTTAGCGGTCTCTGCATCAATTTGTTCCTGATTAGATGTTACTGAGATGTGAACTGGTCTACAGCTGGATAGGAGTTGCCTCCGATAGAATTTTCGGTCAAAGGCAGAGCTAGTGAGTGATTCAGGGCGCCCGTGTGCTGGGACTCTGCATGGAGCTCACGTATAACATGCTTTCTCTTTAGGGTAAAATAGCTTGATGCAGACGTGACTCCGAGCTGGCCCTTCTTGCTGGCTGTCAGCTCTGCACCTGAATTGGCGTGTGCTGCCCTGTGTTAGTTCCCGCAGTGGGCGGGTTCCTGGGGAGGCAAAACCCTTACTTAGAAGAAGGGTGTAGTTTTTCCACTTTGCTGCCGTGGGGACTGTAAACCAGGTTGGCATGAGGAAACCCAATGAACATTCCAAGTAATAGTCCTGTATAAATATGTCCAGGTTACATTTTTCTCTGGTAAGAGATTAAAAATGGAAAACCTCAGCTCTTGGAGAGTGAAAACAGCAGGCCAGCCCGTTCCCTGAGTGTGTGGTGGGGATTCATGCAGAGGCCCCGGGGACGGGTGACAAGGGCTTTCCTTCTGCAAAGTAGGGGTCATTTCTGTTCTTTCTTTATGTTATTGCCTGGGACAGTCAGAAATCTGAATGAATTTGGGATTTGCAGGACAAAATGAAATATGCTCTTTC
>NW_006784423.1:1645791-1681377 GCF_000442215.2 Lipotes vexillifer | reverse complement strand
AGAAAAAATGAAAATAGCCCTTTCCCTGCGGACGCATTTTAGGGTTACCGTGTGATTATCCGGACCCGCTTCCGCTAAGGGGCAGGTCCCTCCTGTAGGGTGCTGCCTCCACGCCACAGTCCAGTGTATGGCACTTGGCAGTGATGTAATCCATTTTTATTCAGGAAAGTGTTTACTACGTTATTTTTTTTTATTCTTTTTTTTTTTTAACATCTTTATTGGGGTATAATTGCTTTACAATGGTGTGTTAGTTTCTGCTTTATAACAGAGTGAATCAGTTATACATATACATATGTTCCCATATCTCTTCCCTCTTAAATGCACAAACTGCCAAGACTGAATCAGGAAGAAATAGAAAATATGAACAGACCAATCACAAACACTGAAATTGAAACTGTGATTAAAAATCTTCCAACAAACAAAAGCCCAGGACCAGATGGCTTCACAGGCGAATTCTATCAAACATTTAGAGAAGAGCTAACACCTATTCTTCTCAAACTCTTCCAAAATATAGCAGAGGGAGGAACACTCCCAAACTCATTCTACGAGGCCACCATCACCTTGATACCAAAACCAGACAAGGATGTCACAAAGAAAGAAAACTACAGGCCAATATCACTGATGAACATAGATGCAAAAATCCTCAACAAAATACTAGCAAACAGAATCCAACAGCACATTAAAAGGATCATACACCATGATCAAGTGGGGTTTATTCCAGGAATGCAAGGATTCTTCAATATACGCAAATCTATCAATGTGATTAACCATATTAACAAATTGAAGGAGAAAAACCATATGATCATCTCAATAGATGCAGAGAAAGCTTTTGACAAAATTCAACACCCATTTATGATAAAAACCCTGCAGAAAGTAGGTGTAGAGGGAACTTTCCTCAATATAATAAAGGCCGTATATGACAAGCCCACAGCCAACATCATCCTCAATGGCGAAAAACTGAAAGCATTTCCACTAAGGTCAGGAACAAGACAAGGTTGCCCACTCTCACCACTCTTATTCAACATAGTTTTGGAAGTTTTAGCCACAGCAATCAGAGAAGAAAAGGAAATAAAAGGAATCCAAATCGGAAAAGAAGAAGTAAAGCTGTCACTGTTTGCAGATGACATGATACTCTACATAGAGAATCCTAAAGATGCTACCAGAAAACTACTAGAGCTAATCAATGAATTTGGTAAAGTAGCAGGATACAAAATTAATGCACAGAAATCTCTGGCATTCCTATATACTAACGATGAAAAATCTGAAAGTGAAATCAAGAAAACACTCCCATTTACCATTGCAACAAAAAGAATAAAATATCTAGGAATAAACCTACCTAAGGAGACAAAAGACCTGTATGCAGAAAATTATAAGACACTGATGAAAGAAATTAAAGATGATACAAACAGATGGAGAGATATACCATGTTCTTGGATTGGAAGAATCAACATTGTGAAAATGACTCTACTTCCCAAAGCAATCTATAGATTCAATGCAATCCCTATCAAACTACCACTGGCATTTTTCACAGAACTAGAACAAAAAATTTCACAATTTGTATGGAAACACAAAAGACCCCGAATAGCCAAAGCAATCTTGAGAACAAAAAATGGAGCTGGAGGAATCAGGCTGCCTGACTTCAGACTATACTACAAAGCTACAGTAATCAAGACAGTGTGGTACTGGCACAAAAACAGAAAGATAGATCAATGGAAAAGGATAGGAAGCCCAGAGATAAACGCACGCACATTTGGACACCTTACCTTTGATAAAGGTGGCAGGAACGTACAGTGGAGAAAGGACAGCCTCTTCAGTAAGTGGTGCTGGGAAAACTGGACAGGTACATGTAAAAGTATGAGATTAGATCACTCCCTAACACCATACAAAAATAAGCTCACGCACGCACATATGGACACCTTATCTTTGATAAAGGTGGCAGGAACGTACAGTGGAGAAAGGACAGCCTCTTCAGTAAGTGGTGCTGGGAAAACTGGACAGGTACATGTAAAAGTATGAGATTAGATCACTCCCTAACACCATACAGAAAAATAAGCTCAAAATGGATACTACGTTATTTTTAACAGAAATTTGCCATCTTTCTTCCCACTCCAGTGGTGTACCCTGGGAGAAACATTGCCACCTGCTGGTTGAGCTGGGGGGTAGGGGAAGGGGGAGGAGGGGTTAGGGGTTAATTCTCTCCCGTAGCAAGGTGTTTAAAACAGCCTGTGGAGGCCCGTAAGTGTTGGTGCTGCTTTTACCGAGGCGAAGGGACACGTTAAATCCAAGAAACACTTGGTGTTTCTACTGTGAACCAGACGCCGTGCTGAGAGTGCAAAGGAATATATGTCGTTCTCCCCACGTCCCAGTGGGGAAGGGCCCAGGGCTATGCACTGTGAAGAGGTTTGTGTGTTTTTACAACATAGGTGAGCATAAATGCACTGACTCATTCCTATAATACAAATAATAATCACTCCCATTTAAATTGGGCACATCTGTGGGTCAGGCTGTAATAAACACTTTTTTCTAATTTATTTTTTATTGAAGCAGAGTTGACGTACAGGTGCTGTGTTCATTTCTGCTGTACAGCAAAGTGATTCACTTATACACATGTATTCTTTTTTCATATTCTTTTCCATTATGATTTATCCCAGGATATTGAATAGAGTTCCCTGTGCTCTAGAGCAGGACCTTGTTGTTTATCCAGCCTATATGTAATAGTTTGCACCTACTAACCACAACCTCCCACTCCATCCCTCCACACGCCTCCTCCCCCTTGGCAGCCACAAGTCTGTTCTCTATGTCTGTGAGTCTGTTTCTGTAACTTTCCATTGAAAGGTTCTCGCTTCACCTCGTGGAAACCGTAGCGCCATCACAATTGGGAACAAAGGGCATGAAAGGCTTGGCCTGGGGAGGGCACGTCTGCTCCCTGCTCCGGGCCTGAGGTCCAGCCACCGGTCCATGCCCCGAGGAGCCGGCAGGGGAGTGACCTCGGGCCACTAGCCGTTCTGGCATTTCCCATTTCAGCGCTCCTACGATACACACAAGTCGTTCGTCCTGTGATGCTGGTTGCGTGGAGTTGTGGGTGAAGTTAGGAAACTGTGGGTGCACTTGGGCAGCTGGAGCCCGAGGTGGCCGTAGTGTTTATAGACAGATGGGAAAGGAACTGGGACCGTCCTTTCCCGCCTCCACCGAGGGGCCTGGTGGGAAGGTTCCTTCCCTTGAGATGTCCTAGGAGAGAGTAGTCGAGGTATGGTCATGGGGGTGTAATTCCTATTATCTAAAAAGATAAAAGGGACTCAATCAAAAGACAGCCGGTGGGAAGCCAGACTATGGTTATTCTCACACTGCATGGACCCAGTGGGTTTTTCTGCCCTGGGCGTACGGGAAATGTCAAATTTACAACAGCTCTGGGGGCCTGGAAGCCACCTGAGCTCCTCTGACTGGCTGGTGTCATTCCAGTGTCCCCAGCCTGGAACCCTCCCCTCCCCTGCCCCGCGGTGCCGTTTGCCTTGGGGCTTGGCAGGAGGTCGGGGCAGGGGGCTTACTTCCCGGGACCTGCTGTGTCTGTCTGTTCTCGCTGGTGTGCTCCAGCGAGCCCCTGCTCGTAGCTGCTGGTGGTGAGATAGGTCCATTCCCGAAAGGTACCCGAGGGAGAGGCAGACGATTCAACCCAGACCGCCTTCCCCGGCACTGAGCATCTTTTACCTCCTTTTTCTTCGCGTCTTTTCATCTACGTACGTGTGGCTGTTGCATTTCTCCTTTACCTCCTGCCTCACCAGCCTTATTCTCATGTCCCTTCCGCCGTCCGTTTCTCTACCAGTTAATTCATCCACTCATCCGGCCTTTGATGGATCCACTCTCCTGTGGAGGGCAGCGTGACTAGGGTGCTGGACGGACCAGCAAATTGCAGACATCTCAGTACCCGATGTGTGTGGGGGCGAGGAAGCGTGTAGACAGATGCCTGTGATACTGAACACATAGAACAGAGCGCTTATCCTGAGTCCGTAACAACACAGTCACCGCCACCTGAGCGCAAGCCGGGTGCAGGGCCTGCTGCCTGGCACCCCCCTCATCCCGGCCTCCCCGGCGCAGGGAGTGCGCTGGCCCCGGAAGGCCTGTGACTGGGGGCCTGGCCTCCCCACCTTGGGGTTGGCCTTCGCCTCCCCTCGGCGCTGTGCCTGCCCTTCTCTGGGCACGAGATGCCTGGGGGTACCCTCCACTCAGGGCCGTGAAAGTTAACCCTGTAAAGGACCTGGCACCTGCCGGCCCCCGGCAGCCCCGTGAGTGCTGTCTGTCTACCCAGATTAACTGTTCTTCTTAACAGGGATAGACGTTCTGCAACTACCGTTGCTTTTGTCCTCATCTCTTGTCAGATATTGGGCTGGCCAAAAAGTTCGTTCAGTTAGCGACTACATTGTTCGATAAAATTCTCGGTGAAAATGAAAAATGTGTCTTTTAGTCACTCCAAACCGAACGAACTTTTTGGCCAACCCAGTCATAGGATTACTGTATCTTTAAACATTTACGTATGTGTATGTAGCTGTACCATCTGTCACAGTTTGTATAGGGCATGTAAGGCTCTTCTGTTTACCGTTGCAGAACTGACTAACCTTCCCCCAGTGTCCCTTCTCCTAGGGCTTCCTGGTGTTTGTTTGTTTTCCTTCAGTGTTCTATATCCATAAAATGCATATTTCCCCCCTGCCCCCGCCTTGTTTTCTTCTTTCCTTTTCTTCATTCTGGAATAGCTTAAATCGGTTTTAAACCATTGCCATTCAGTTCCCTGTGCTTTAAGACAAAAGCCATCTGTATTAATTCTGTGTGTCTTTGACACAGGAGGACTAGAGAGGACCACAGAGCTCTTATTTACTGGTTTGAGTTCTAAAAAATGTATTGGAGTTGCATTTCATCTTTCCAGAATTCTAAATGGATATAGACAAATTCCTGTTGGGAATGTATGGCGACCATGATCTGTTTAATGCACATTCTCCACCAGTCTCCCCTCCCCCAGGCCTCCAGTCTCCAGTGCTTTTGGGCCAGTCCAGGGCCCGAACTTGTCCTCTTTCCTCAACTGATGGGCCGGGACCCTCCCGTGGGGTGATGACCAGGCCGAGGGTGAACTTGAACCCGGGTGTTTAATAAGTTCTTTCAGTGAGGAAAAAATGAACCGACTTCCTTTGATCCAAATAAGAGTGTTCTTTCCCAGTGAAGAAATTACCCTGACTCTTTCTGATTATCTTGCCAGGTCCCATCCTAGGAATATCGCCAATACAAAGGTCTGAAAAACACGCGGTAAAGCATTATTGCCCATCACGGTCTCTTGCGAGGATCCGGCCCCGTGTTTCCTGGTTCTCAAACTTGAACTTGTTCCAGATTAACCAGATGGCTTTTTAAGACACAGAATGCTACCCCCACCCCACCCGGGCCCAGTTCCTGCCTCAGGAGTCTGGAGTGGACCCCAGTAATCTGCATTTCTAAGAAGCTCCCAGGTGATGCTGCCGCTGGCCCGCTGGTCCCGGCGCAGGTGGAGCTACCAGATAAGGAAGAACAGCCCGGGCGTTGGTAGCATTAGCTGACTTGGTACACATGGATGTCGGCTCTGCCTTCTCCCTGCTTTGATGGGGGGTGTCTGCGTTGGAGTCTAACATCCTGGTGTCCTCAGGCGTCCATTGAACGCAAAAGAACAGAAGTGGCCCATCTTCAAACACCTCAGTGTTCGTTGCTTTTGCCGTGTGAAATGTTATCCCGTTTGTACGATGGGAGGGATTAAGAGTTGATTTGTGAGCTAAGTATGCGGTACCCCATTTCTCCTTCCTCGGAGCCCCCAGGAGGGCCTGCACGCGTCTTACATGTAAAAGTAGCCATTAGGAAGCGGCGCTTTTGATGCGATTATGATTGCAGACTCGGCTCCTCCCTTCCTGCAGCCTGTGTAATCGCTTATCTCCTGTTTCTAGTGGCTCTCGCACAGTTGACTCAAGGTGGTATCCAATGCCGGGCTCTGCCTCTCAGGCCCCTTGGCTGGCAGGGGGTGAGGCTCTGGGCCTGGCGCGGGTGACGTGGCCTGCTGGAAAGTGGATCCCTGGGCAGGGGGCCCGGGAGCCCCCGTGAACCTCCACCGGCCCCTCCTCGCGAGCCACCACCCGCCCCATCCCAGAGGAGCCCGGTAGAGCCTCCGGTTCCAGGCGAGGCTGCATGGAGTGTCTCACCACTCATGGGGGGGTCTCGCTGCCCCCAGCCTGTCCTCACTTTCAGGCGAACAGCTGGGCGCCGGGTGGGCTGCAGGTGCCCCTGTTCTCTGAGCACCTAGGGGAGGGAGGCCCGTGTCCAGGTGGGCCTCTCACCGCCAGCTGGTGCGCACGGTCAGGACGTGGGTGGAGCGTTCGCCTCTTCAGCTCTGGCCTCTGAGTTGTGCCCCAGGAGGGGTCTGGCTGGCTAGTCCACTCCCGTGTGGCTGGCGAGGCTGGCGAGAGAACCCCACAGGGGTTCGTAAAGAATCAGCCAGAACCCGACGATTCCCCTTTTACATCAGCACACAGATCCAAACCCTGAGGACAGTTCTCTTGTCATTGGAACTTGACAGGAGTTGGAGGACACTGCTGGGGTGCTGCCCTTCCAGCTCAGGACGCTTTGGGGCTCTGGAAATACCCTAGACCAGCGTAACCGAAGGCGCCTGATACTGTGAGCCACCCCGAAACCCTGTGGCCTGGGGCTCACCCGTCCTGCACCTGCCTTTTCTCCTTTGTTAAATAAAGTGCTTAGAGCAGAATAGCTTTAGTCCTTCCCTTTAGGGTTTAATTTCTAGTAATTTGTAAGAGAATGTGGATTTCACCTGGAGGAGCCTGGGTAGGGATGTCAATTACAGCCGCACTGTAAGGACTTGGTCATTTTTCCTCTGCCTCCCTTTAACCTCCCGTGCTCTCATCTCTGCCTCTTCACCCCAGAAGACTAGTGAGCTGTGCGGATTTCAGGATGACGGTCCTTTGGGGCCGGCAGGGGCCGAGGGTGTATGGGGTGTGGGTTAAGGGAATGCACGTTCTCCCTCTCACCGTCCTCACCAGCCAGTGCTTCCAGCAGTGGTCTCGTGATTCGATTCACCGTCCCTGGGATGTCCTTACTCTTATATGTCTATGTGTGTAGTTTACTGTATGTTTATACAGCACTCCGATGTGTTCCTTTGTTTTATATGGTCAACTTTTCTAGAGGAAGGAGCATTTCTGATTGGCTCACTTTATACTAGAACTGATCACCGTGACCTCTATAAGGAAGGGCTTGATGCAGGTTTTCATTTCTGTTATTTTATAATTCAGACGTATCAGGGCCTCACACTCTTCCTGTCGCCCGTGAGCCGGGAGGAGTGTGCAGAGTCTGATCGGTGTGAAAAAGACACAGCTGCTGTTAGTCATTGTGTTTTCGTAGGACACTACATTTTTTTTTTTTTTTTTTGGCTGCATTGGGTCTTTGTTGCTGCACGCAGGCTTTCTCTAGTTGCGGCCAGCGGAGGCTACTCTTGGTTGCCGTGCGCGGGCTTCTCATTGTGGTGGCTTCTCTTATTGTGGAACACGGGCTCTAGGTGCGTGGGCTTCAGTAGCTGTGGCCTGCGGGCTCAGTAGTTGTGTCACGCAGGCTTCGTTGCTCCGCGGCCTGTGGGATCTTCCTGGACTAGGGCTCGAACCCGTGTCCCCTGCATTGGCAGGCGGATTCTTAACCACTGCGCCACCAGGGAAGCCCAACACTAAATGTTTTAATGTCTGTTGTATATGCAGCCTTTGCACAGGTGAGACTATCGAATGAACGGATTTCATTTTGGGTGGGTAGCAGGGGGGAGTTCAACCTGCTAAAAAACTTTAAAAATTTTTTTTTGGAAGTATGTTCAGAAGCAACAGGAACGGCCTTAGTGTCTTAGCAGTTGATTGTAAACCGCAGGCTCGTGCAGTGTGCACGAGGCTCTGTAGCGATTCCTCTGTGGCCTCCCCCACCTCCTCTACCTGGTCAGGCCTTGATAACTGGAGAGACAGGAGGTGCCTGTGGTGGCCTCGCGGGTAACAGCTCTCTGCCCTGGAGCTGCTTTGCTGGCCTTCGTGTGTAGAAAGCAGTCTGGAGCCTAGAGTTTTCTAAAGGCCCTTCAAGCTCTCATATCTTCTGATGCTGTCCTGTTGTAAGATGGGACTTTTTGGTTAACAGCATAATCAATTCAGTGTCGTTTTCATAAGGTGCAATCAAAGAATGATTCATGCATATGTCAGCTTCAGGACTTACCAGTTAATGGCCAGTCTTGTTGATCTCTAAACTGCCACCCTTTCCAACAATTTATTTTTAAAGCAAATCCCAGATATCCTTTCATCTGAAAATATCATAGGAAATATTCCAGTAACAAAAATTCCTTATTAATTTTTGTTAATTAATAAACGGAACCAAACAGGCAGCCGGTGTTCAAATTTCCCAGCTATCTCAAACATTTTATTGAAAAATTGCTTGTTCAAAGCAAGATCCAAATAAGGTCCATACATTGCAGTGGAATCATGTTTTCCCCACTGTGGGTTGACTGGTTGCAGGAACTGGGTCTTTTGTCCCCAGTTTGGGTTCCCCACTGCTGCGGTTTGCTAACTAGACCCCCGTTAAGCATTCGTCTGTGTCCTCGTGTGTCCTGTAAACCACTGGCCAGATGGAAAGCTGATTCTGGTCTGATTTTCTGGCAAGATGACTCCAGGGTGCCATTCATGCTTCTGTCAGGGTGAAGCCGAATCCGGCCTCTGCCTACATTTTTTTTTTTTTTTTTTTTGGCTGCATTGGGTCTTTGTTGCTGCACGCAGGCTTTCTCTAGTTGCGGCCAGCGGAGGCTACTCTTGGTTGCCGTGCGCGGGCTTCTCATTGTGGTGGCTTCTCTTATTGTGGAACACGGGCTCTAGGTGCGTGGGCTTCAGTAGCTGTGGCCTGCGGGCTCAGTAGTTGTGTCACGCAGGCTTCGTTGCTCCGCGGCCTGTGGGATCTTCCTGGACTAGGGCTCGAACCCGTGTCCCCTGCATTGGCAGGCGGATTCTTAACCACTGCGCCACCAGGGAAGCCCAACACTAAATGTTTTAATGTCTGTTGTATATGCAGCCTTTGCACAGGTGAGACTATCGAATGAACGGATTTCATTTTGGGTGGGTAGCAGGGGGGAGTTCAACCTGCTAAAAAACTTTAAAAATTTTTTTTTGGAAGTATGTTCAGAAGCAACAGGAACGGCCTTAGTGTCTTAGCAGTTGATTGTAAACCGCAGGCTCGTGCAGTGTGCACGAGGCTCTGTAGCGATTCCTCTGTGGCCTCCCCCACCTCCTCTACCTGGTCAGGCCTTGATAACTGGAGAGACAGGAGGTGCCTGTGGTGGCCTCGCGGGTAACAGCTCTCTGCCCTGGAGCTGCTTTGCTGGCCTTCGTGTGTAGAAAGCAGTCTGGAGCCTAGAGTTTTCTAAAGGCCCTTCAAGCTCTCATATCTTCTGATGCTGTCCTGTTGTAAGATGGGACTTTTTGGTTAACAGCATAATCAATTCAGTGTCGTTTTCATAAGGTGCAATCAAAGAATGATTCATGCATATGTCAGCTTCAGGACTTACCAGTTAATGGCCAGTCTTGTTGATCTCTAAACTGCCACCCTTTCCAACAATTTATTTTTAAAGCAAATCCCAGATATCCTTTCATCTGAAAATATCATAGGAAATATTCCAGTAACAAAAATTCCTTATTAATTTTTGTTAATTAATAAACGGAACCAAACAGGCAGCCGGTGTTCAAATTTCCCAGCTATCTCAAACATTTTATTGAAAAATTGCTTGTTCAAAGCAAGATCCAAATAAGGTCCATACATTGCAGTGGAATCATGTTTTCCCCACTGTGGGTTGACTGGTTGCAGGAACTGGGTCTTTTGTCCCCAGTTTGGGTTCCCCACTGCTGCGGTTTGCTAACTAGACCCCCGTTAAGCATTCGTCTGTGTCCTCGTGTGTCCTGTAAACCACTGGCCAGATGGAAAGCTGATTCTGGTCTGATTTTCTGGCAAGATGACTCCAGGGTGCCATTCATGCTTCTGTCAGGGTGAAGCCGAATCCGGCCTCTGGATCCTGACACCGAATTAAATCTCGGAGACGGAGTTTTGGGTTAAGTAAAAAAGAACAGCTTTATTGCTTTGCCAGGCAGAGGGGGCCACAGCGGGCTACTGCGCTCAAGATTGTGTGTCCCACCCTGGAGGGGGTCCTGAGGAGTTTCATAGTAATGGTTCAAAGAGGGCGTGGTCAGCTCGTGGACACTTCTGATTGGCTGGTGGTGAGGTCATCGGGAGGCGGCATCATCAACCTTCTGGTTCCAACCGGTCTGGGGTCTCCGTGCTTGTGAGCAGCAGACAGTAAACTTCTCCCGCCTGGAGGGGGTTTCAGTACCTGCAAAACAGCTCAAAGATATTGCTGTGTGCATCCCTCGAGGGGGAACCAGGACCTGCTCCAAGGCTGCGCTATTGTTTCTCTTGACTGTTTGTTTCTCCCTGGTCTCTGCATCCCTGCCCTTCCCTATTTACCAGCTGCTTGAATCTGCGCATTGGAACTCAGGGAAGGTCCTGGAGGCTGAATGAAGCCTATTTCCTGTAATCAAGAAATGGGGAAGGCAGAAAGGTTTCTGTGCCCAGGAGCCCCACAGGGTCCTGCTTGGTATCAGGGGGACACGGGAGGCGTGGAGGTTGTGGCCATGGTCGGTGATTCATCATTCCAGAGGGATGCTGGCCCTCGGCCCCAGCTGCCCTTCCACACGTACCAGCCCAGCGAGGAGAGCACGCAGCTGTGTCCAAGGCCCAGTTATGCTGGGAGATCAGTGCTTTACTTGGCAGTTTTCAGAAGAAATAGCGCTGCTCCCCCAGCATCCTCATAAGCCACTAGTGAGGTTTTTGTCTGGTTTTAGAGAAATCAGGAGCTCGTGATTTCCGGTGTTTCTCAGGTGCTTCCGTCGCTTGCACCTGACATCCTTGCTGCTGTGGGGAGGCCCAGCTGCGGCCAGTGCCGGCTCCCTGGGGGTGGTTGGTGGGGCTTCAGGCTCCTTTAGGCCAGTGTCTGACCCTGGCCGGGCTCCCTTCAGTAGGAGATGGAATTTGGGGACCACAGTTTGGGAGTCAGGGATGCTCAGTGCTCCCTGGTTGGCCATTGTGTTTGGGGCTTTTCGGTGGACAAAGGTGGTATTGTTTTGATCTATTTTTTTTTTTTAACATAATCTATTGTAAATTTACACGATTTTTAATTCAAAATTAGAATTACAAGGTATTTTACTTCTTTGATTTTATATTTGTATCTCTTTTCTCTTAGGCCGAAAATTTTTGTCCCTAAGAACATGAACGTAATCACTTATTCGCTTGATTATCCTACTTTATTTATACACAAACCATAGAAAGGTTTAGGATATCTCCACCAATACTTTTGCCAACACCGTGAGTACTGAAAACAGCTGAAGGTGTTTTGTCCTCACCATTTATCCCACTAGGAAAACGCGGTCAAATGACTGAGCTTCACAGTCTTTCAGAGTATTTTCCCTCTGTGTTAATGCCACCACCTCAACATATAATTTGGTTAATTTGTTTCCATTCCGCTTTTGATTTTTAGGACTTAAAACATTAATATTGGTTTATAATTATGTAAACCGTTTACATGGTCCAGAGCCAAAAGAATGTCCTCAGAGAGGTTCGCCTTGTGTTTCTGTCTTCTCTCCTTCCATCACTATTTTTAAATGGATGATTTTTTTCCCCCTTGTATTTATTGCTTTCTAATGCAAGCACGTACATGTCTTCATAAGTTAGATATTTTTATTTATTTACTTATTTTTTGCGGTACGCTTGCCTCTCACTGTTGTGGCCTCTCCCGTTGCGGAGCACAGGCTCCGTACGCGCAGGCTCAGTGGCCATGGCTCATGGGCCCAGCCGCTCCGCGGCATGTGGGATCTTCCTGGACCGGGGCACGAACCCACGTCCCCTGCATCAGCAGGCGGACTCCCAACCAGTGCGCCACCAGGGAAGCCCTAGATATTTGTTTTTAATACTTGATGTTTTCTTAAATAAACAATGGCATAGGCTATACACTTACCCCAAACTAGAGTTTGAAGGGTTGTCTTCTAATGATGGGGCAAGTTGTATCTTAATCATGACATTGAGTTAAACCGTGTCTG
The DNA here is from genome assembly GCF_000442215.2 of Lipotes vexillifer. Taxonomy (NCBI): domain Eukaryota; kingdom Metazoa; phylum Chordata; class Mammalia; order Artiodactyla; family Lipotidae; genus Lipotes; species Lipotes vexillifer. The sequence goes on along the minus strand of NW_006784423.1, from coordinate 1,669,210 downwards.
CCTACTTATTCGGTTATTTTGGAAGGGATAATTAAGGCTACTGCCGCCTAAATATTCTAATCCTATTCCAAAATAGTTAGAAAATGCGTGAATATTCCTGTCTTATTTTTGCTGTTTTAAAAAAAACCCAAACCTGGCCTGTTTAATTTACGTATATTCTAGTTCAGCAGTTCTCAGCCCGGTGATTTCATCCCCAGGGGACGTGTGGCATCAACTCAGATGTCTGGGGATGATTTTGTTCATCACAGCTCGAGGGAGGGTTGGGGAGCCGCTCAGCTTCTGCAGCTCGTGGGGCAGCCCTCCAGCCAAGAAGCGTCAGGCCCCGTGTCCGTGTCCGTGCGTCTGGTCAGAAACCCTGCCTGGTTCCAAGGGGCCTTGAGAGCTTGGGTCACCTCCTTCCCTCCCTCCTTCCCTCCCTCCCTCCCTCCCTCCCTCCCTCTCTCTCTTCCTCTCTTCTTTTTCCTCCCTTTTCTCCCTTCTTTTCCAGTAAAACTAGATTTTTACCTCTAAGGCTTTAGGAAAACGTAAACCATTTACAGTGAAAAGACAGGAGAGCATCAACGACTTGTGCTTTACCGGTTTGTGTGGAGGGAGAATCCAGCACCAGAAAGCTCCATTTCCTTTACTCTGGCATAAATCCTGTGTGTGACCAGGTATTTTGGAGGAAGCAGATTCTGCTTTATGACGTGTCTCGGGAAGATGGGATTTCTTGTTCGGTGCAGGCACGTGGAACACCCACCAGCAGGACGATTTAAAGTGCTTGAAGTTGAAATTGTGATTCTGGTGACACTGCAGCTTCACAGTGGATCCTGATGTGCCACCCGCTTATGCAAGATGTTCATTCAAAGGCACCTGTGAGTGTAGGTGACCAGTGGGCAGTGGGCAGCTTTGCTGCTCTTAGGAAGTCCTCTTGTCCTTGATGACATTCCCCCTTCCTCTGGAGGAGCTTCTCCCATCTCTGCCGCCCTTCAGTGTCTTATGAGATACTCAGTTTCAACTAAGAAGAGGGGTGAGTGATTCCATCTCGTTGTGGTTTAAGGTGACGTGGATGTGGAGCTCGCTCCTTTTCTTATGTCGGGACACCTGAGGGGTGTCGGCGAGGGTCCTGGTGGCCCTCGAGCATTAGCAGAGGGGGGCCTGGAGTGTGATCGCGGGGCGTCGGAAGCAGGTGTTGGAGGAGGTCGTGTCTGGTGCTGTGATGGGCTTGCTGGCCTTGGATCTCAGCATCCCTCCTGCCTGTGGTGATGCAGGAGACAGGTGATGTGGTGTCCTTCCCTAAGGTCCTGCGTCGCCGCTCTTCCCCCTCCCCGGTACCGCCCAGCCTCCACCAGGTCAGTTCAGCCAGCTGGACAGCCACTGATCATGTGTCTGTGACACAAGTGAGCGCAGTACAGGTTGATTCCCTGGAGAGGAAGAGGTGTCATGGGAAAGTCAGACACTAAGGTGACGGCTCACAGGTCGTCAGCCCTGGGGAGCTGGGTTAATAGGATCATTTTATTCAACGTTTTCCTGTGAACTTTGACTCTTGGGGCTGCTTGGATGGCACTCATGGGGGTGAAAGTGTCCTGTCATGGTTACAAGGGTGGTCCTGCAGAAATAGATCAAGTCACCAAAATCCCTTTTGATTTTAGATTCACGGCCCCAAGACATAACATTTATTATCCTTTTTAGGCCCTTGACTGGCATCTTATACCACCAACCTTTTTCGTTCAGTGTTTCCCCTGCCTCCCCCCATCCCCTCTCAGGAAGAGTTGACATTGACTTACAGGCCTCTTCCCTTGGACACTGAGAACCTTTGGAAGGACTCACCCCTATTTCAGCGTTTATACTAGCTTTGGGGGCGGCCCCTAAATGTTGACAGGGGTCTGAAGCCTTGGTTGATTTTTTAATTTATTCAGCACAGAAATAAACGGTGTGTGTTGTTTTTGGGTGGTGGGCGTTGAGCTCAGGGTCTAGGGCAGGGAGTAGTGCCCTGTGAGGGCAAAGTGGTTTCCACGTCTTTCCAAGAAGAGGACACCGCTAGCGGCAGGTGGCCTTCTGATGGGGGCAGGTGGGATGAAATTCTTAAGCACTCCTGCGCAGGTATGGGGGGACCACGTTCCAGACAGCCCCTCGGGCTTCAGGATTGATGGGGGTCACGGTCCTGGCCTTGTGGGATCCCTGCCCAGCGGTGGACAAAGCTCCTCGAAACAGTAAAGGAAGACGTCATGGATTCGTTGCGAGTCTCCCGTGGTCGGGCTTAGGGGTAGGTACCAAGCCTTTGGTAACCGTAATCAGTTAAAACAAAGCAAAGGGCCTTGAACTGGGAAATCCTACTGGTGTCTGCCTTCCCATAGAAAGTGGATGCTTCTAGCAAAGAAAACCAGCTCAGAAATCTGGCCCTGAAGAGAAGTCTGTCAGTGAGGCAGCATGTTTCACAACTTGTTAAACGTTCTGACACTGACTGCAGATTTCCAAGCAGTTTCATCACCTTAAGTAAGGTCTGACTGCAGGATGACTAGCTGTATTAATCTGATTCAAGTCATTTCCTAGGAGAACAAAAATTACAGCTCCATTTTCATTAATTTACCGTTGTGATCCATCTATTTCAGAGCCGGGATTAAATTATCCCGAAGACGCGTGTTTGAACATAACTATCTGTGGGATTTTGATATTCTGTGAAAGGCGTAGGAGTTAAAGTTAGCTTGTTGTTAAGTTTTGATTTCTTCTATCTACTATTATCATTTTGTCGAAAAAAATAAAAAACAAATTTTAATACATGTTTGTTTTTTTTTTTTTTAAAAAAAAGGCAGCTGAAACCTAACATCAAGGGAAGCCTCCCTTCTGTCTCAGGCATCCAGATGGTGCCTCAGTAGGGCCAAGGCCATGGTTTCTTGTGTGTACATCCAGAATGTTCTTGAAATAGCTAAGTACTAGGTTACTCAAGCCATTTGTTTTCTTCTGGCTTTCTGCCTCTTTCTTCTTAAAATATGAAGACACCTCTCCTTTACTTATTTTTAAAAATAAGTAAAACCACTGAATCGTACGCTTTAGTTGGTGAACTTTTATGGTCTGTGAATTGCATTTCTGTTTAATAAAAAGTAGCCTTAGAGTTTGGGGACTGATTTGGAGAAAACATGTTTTTGTGTATTATTTAGATGGAGAAGCCTGTGGTGAACCCACCAAGGTTCCTGGTACATAGTTAAGTTCACTCGGGTGACGCATCTCAGCAGGAGGAGGGTAAACTGCGGGTCTGTAATTAGAGTCAGCTTAACTGGGCAGCAAAGTGGTAGTTAAGATTCTTTGTGGGTAAATACATTTGCGGAGAAGAACCCAAAATGTCCTTACCTTACTTTTCTGAGTTAAGAATGTATGTTTGAAGTCTTGCCTATTTAGAACTTAGAGACATTCATCCTGTTTTGCAGGTGGATGGCACTTCAGTATGGTGCTATTTATTAAACTGTTTGCCTACTGATGGCATTCCGGACGTGTCCTTTTGGTCCATTTTGATACGTCCTACCCGCATTCTCTGTGGAGCCGTGTGGTTCTGTACTTTCCTCACCAGCCTGTGAGCACCTGCGCCCACTGCCACCCATTGCAGTATATGCTATTTCATCACACTTAAAATTAATTTTTTCTTCCTTCTACTTTTGAAATACATTTTGGCTTTACAAAAAGTTGCAAAAATAGTACAAAGAATTCCTGTATACCCTTCATCCAGCTTCCTCACATCTTAACCAAATTGCACAAAGTAGGAAGTTGACCCAGGTGCCCTGCTACTATTATCCTATTGGGTGGGCCAAAAAGTGCCTCTGGTGTTTTAGGTAAAAATAAAAGACACATTTTTCATTTTCAGCAAGAACTTTATTGAACAAAGTGTTCCCCCGTTTGTCGTTCCACTGCCTTCTGCCATTTTTCATGGAACATCGTAATTCCATCTTCCCAAAACTTTTTATCTTTTTGAGCAAAGAACTGTTCCAGGTGCCTTTTACAGTCTTCCAGGGAATTGAATTTTTTCCGTTAAGAGAATTTTGTAAAGACTTAAATAAACGGAAATCCGAAGGTGCACTGTCTGGTGAATACGGTGGATGAATCAGAACTTCCCAGCCAAGCTGTAGCGGTTTTGGCCCGGTCATCAAAGAAACATGCGGTCTTGCATTATCCTGATGGAAGATTATGCATCTTCTGTTGACTAATTTTTTCTGGACGCTTTTCGTCGAGTGCTGCTTTCAGTTGGTCTAATTGGGAGCAGTACTTGTTGGAATGAATCGTTTGGCTTTCTAGAAGGAGCTCGTAATAGAGGACTCCCTTCCAACGCCACCACAGGCACAACACCACCTTCTTTGGAGGAAGACCGGCTTTTGCTGTGGTCGGTGGTTCATTTCGCTTGCCCCACGATCTCTTCCATTCCACATTATTGTACAGTATCCAGTTTTCATCGCCTGTCACAATTTGTTCTGAAAACAACGTTTAAGTAGAGAATCGCACGCGGAAATACGGTCAAGAAGGTTTTTTTCCGCTTAGCTTACGTGGAACCCAAACATTAAAGTGACTCACATAACCAAACCTGGTGCAAATGATTTTCAGCGCTTGATTTGGATATTTTGAGTATGTCGGCTATCTCCCTCATGGTATAACATTGATTGTTCTCAATTAATGTCTCGACTTGATCGCTATCAACTTCAACTGGTCTACCCGACCATGGAGCATCGTCCAGCAAGGAATCTCCAGTACGAAACTTCGCAAACCACTCTTGACACGTTCGATCAGTTACAGCACCTTCTCCATACACTGCACAAATCTTTCTGTGCATTTCAGTTGTGTTTTTACGTTTCTTGAAATAATAAAGCATAATATGCTGAAAACGTTGCTTTTTTCCTTCCACCTTCAGTATTAAAATGGCTACACAAAAATTCACCAATTATGATAAGTCTTTTTTTAAATGCACGCTGACATGACAGCTGTCACATACAATCTAACAAAATTGTTTCGAATGTAGTTAAAGACAACTAAGTGCTACTAGAGCCATCGTACGGAAAAAAACCAGATGACCCTTTTGGCCCACCCGGTACTTTCTGATCTCAGCCTGATGGGTGAGAGGTGATATCTTGGTGTGATTTTAGTTTACGTTTATTTTATTATGAGTGAAGTGCAGTACCTTTTCTTATGTTCGAGAGCCAGGTATTTTCTTTCCTGGTTTTCCTGTGTCCATTGTTCTTTTGATTTGTTTTTCTTCTTTCAAATTAACCAATTTTTCTTTTCCTCTAATCATTTTTTTTAACATCTTTATTAGAGTATAATTGCTTTACAATGGTGTGTCCGTTTCTGCTTTATAACAAAGTGGATCCGTTATACATATACGTATGTCCCCATATCTCCTCCCTCTTGCATCTCCCTCCCTCCCACCCTCCTCTAATCAATTTTAAGGAGCCCTCACTGTGTCAGGACAAGTAGCCCTTTGTGTCATGAATTGCAAATATTATTTTCCCTAACTTTTTGTGTTTTGAGTTTGCCTGGAGTATATTTTGACATGTACAAAAGTTTTAATATTTATATATATTGAATTCATCTTTTGTGGTTTCTGGATTTTTAATCTTAGATTTAAAAAAAGTTCTTCCTTCAAGGTTATAAAGTTATTTCTTCCATATGTCCTCCTGTGCTTCTGTTTTTCACTGTAAATCTTCAGTGCATTTGGAGTTTGTCCTGTCGTAGGATGTGAAGGTTCCGGACGGTTACCAAGGCATCCTGTGGCCTTGTTTTGAGAAGTCTTACCTTTTCTCCGGTGCTTGAGCTGGCACCCTGTGTCATGCACCAAATTCCCAGACGCTTTGGGTCTGTGTTCCTATTTCCTCATGTGTCATTAGTCTGTCCCTTACAGCCCACACCAGACATGAACAGGTGAGTTCTTTGAAATCTTCCCATTACTTTAAATAAACAAAACAAAATGGCATTATATCAAAGTCTAAGAAAAGCTAATTCCTGGGCTTACGTGTAGGTAAATGAGACAGCACAGGCCTGAAGTTCCCTGAGTGTTTGGCACGGGGTAGAAGGCGGATGGCCCCCTCCATCGCGCACCCAAAAGTGGGTAAAAAAATGAATATCCATTCAAGGAGTCATTATGGTGGCCTCGCCTGCACTCCCCTCCGCATCCTGCCAGCCGTGTTCTTGGGTGCAGGAGGGTAAGGGTGCCTGGTGGGAAATTTGAATGAAAATAGTGACAACATTTTTTTTTTTTTAAGATTTTTTTGATGTGGACCATTTTAAAAGTCTTTACTGCATTTGTTACAATATCGCTTCTGTTTTATGTTTTGGTTTTTTTGGCCGAGAGGCATGTGAGATCTTAGCTCCCTGACCAGGGAGCGAACCCGCACCCCCTGCATTGGAAGGCAAAGTCTTAAGCACTGGACCGGCAGGGAAGTCCCAGTGACAACATTTTTTTAATGGGGGCGGGCGGGGGGAGCATTTTGGAAAGTATGTAAGAGTTTCCTGAAGAACTTTCTTTAGTAAGTTTAGCTTCTGGTCTTTAGGAAATCTGTATCATTTAGAAATCTTGTCTGTGTTCACATGACACAGTGAAACCTCAGTGGTTGACAGAGATCGTTACTGGTTTCCCCCTAAGCACTTGCTCCTCTGGAAGAAAGGGTCAGTGCCGCGTCTGGCTCGGCCACCCTGCGCTGTCTGGCTCTCCTTGGTCTCTGCACGAGGGGCAGCATGCACAGGGTCAAGGTTAGGGACTCCCAGGTCAGCGGGCTTGCAGTTCTCACTGCACTTGTGCACTGAGCACACTTGTGCGCATGGCACACCTGTGTGCATCCCCTGACTTCTCTGGTGTGATTGGGGACAGTGAAGTGACAGACTGGTGTTAGGACGGAAGGTGACGATGCAGGAGGAGCCTTAGCCTTGTCTGTATCCCAGTAAGTTCTGAGTAAGTGACAGCCAGTTCCTTGGTCTGTTTCCTTTCCTCGGTGTGTGTAGCTCCGCGGCACAGAATTCCTGGACTCGTGGACTGAAGGTGAAGGTAGGCAGGGCAGGGCTTAGGGTAGATAAGAGAGGGGCAGGTGCGTGTGAGGAGAACGCAGAAAGCTGGTCCTGGTGGCGGAGGTTCGCCCACGCGTTCCAGGGTCTGACTTTGGTCTCTCTGAAAGGACGGCGGGGCGTCTGGGCTCGGCGCTCGTAAAGATGCCACCGGGTGCAGGATCCCGTGGGATCAAGTGTCACGTGTGTCTGGGTGTTTTGGTTGCTGTCTTTTGTCCACAAGAATGATCTCCAAGACAGAGTGTACTGAGCACACACCATTAAGAAGGGCTTGCACCGAGACGGGAAGCAGCCAGTGGGAGAGCACGTCGCTGCTGCACACGCAGAGCTCGAGTTGGGATGATTATGTGCGTTCATGGCTGGTTGGCGTAAGTCCTGCTGGGATTCTCCGGTGGCCTTGAAGGAGAGGGGGGCTGGAAGATTGGAGCCAGCAGATGTTCTGATTTTCTAAATGGAGGGAAAAGCAGGATCAGGAGAGAGACTGCTGCACAGATTACAGAGTGGATGTGAAGCCGGGAGGCCTGTGGGCGTCTCTTGCCAGCCCCCGACGCCCTGTGGCTTGATTCCGCAGGCGGCTGGGTCAGCTCGGACCCCCTTGTGAACGCAGCCCTCGGGTCTAGATGTCACCTTACCTTCTCGCCTTGGACCCTCCCTGCTGCCCTGGGCCGCCGGCTCCTTGGGGACGGCCGGTGGTCATCCGCCCTCGCCGTGCTCTGTGGGGCCCCGGCCCCATCCACTGACCAGCTCCCTTGCCTCCCTGCATGGTCTTGTGACACAGCGCATGGTTGAGGGGCAGTTGCATTTTTACTTTCAGAGTCTGGTTACACACACAAAGGGTGTAGGACGTTCACAGAAAGAAAACGAGAAGGTCCGAGGGACAGAGTGGTGAGAGGCCCTAGTCCAGGGCTGGCTCCAGGGCGCAAAGGAAACATGGCGAGTGTCTCTCCTCCCGCCACGTCCTCTCACCCCCCGCAGTGGCTCCTCGCTTTTTTTGTCTTTTTTTCCTTCTTATTTTTTTAAACCGTTGTATTGCACACTTTTAAAAACACTTTTTAATTTTTTATTTTCTATTTGGCTGCACCACGTGGCTCGTGGAGCTTCCCTGACCAGGGATCGAACCTGAGCCCCCTGCAGTGGAAGCGCGGAATTCTAGCTACTGGACTGCCAGGGAGGTCCCCCCCAGCGGCTTCTTATCTCCCCAGCGATGGCAGCTGCCGGGGTTGTTCGGGTCGTCTCCGGAGGCCCAGTTCAGAGGTGGGCTCTTTGGGCCAGGGTGGCCCTCTGTTCACCCACCCCCCCACCCCCCCACCCCCGCTAGCCCTTTATATTAAGATGCTAGTACAGGAGACAAAGTAGCCTTTTCTTTGAGCACCTACTAGGGACCTGGAACTTTGCCAGGTGCTTTGTATGCTATTTAGTATTTACAGCAGGTATGCAAGGTAATGCTTTTCTCCTTATCCTACATCTTATAGGTGAGAAAACTGAGCTTTAGAGACAGGCATTTTGTCGAAAGACAGGCCAGTCGGGGATGGAGCTGGCATCTCACGCGCCCAGGTGGCACGCCCGTCTCCCTACAGGGGAGGACTGTCGCGTGGAGTGGTAGCTGATAGGATGGCCGTCTCCAGACTGTGGTCTGCTAGTTTACTCCCTCCCAGGGAAGGTCTCAGGTGTGTCCTGCCCTTGACCTTGATCTGAGCAGCAATGTGGACAGAGCCCTGGAAAACGGCGTGTGGGGTTTGCAGGTGAGGAATTGATGCAGGGATGGGGTCATCCAGGGCTGAAGCAGAAAGAAAACTCTCGAGAAGCTGGAGCGCTGGACTGAAAGTGGAGTGGAGGAGTGGACCAGGAGGGTCAGGGAAATGCACGTGTCCCCTGCTTCCTCTCAGAAAACACCTGCCAGGTGCAGTGTGAGAGGCCGTGCAGCTGTGATGCTGCCTACGCGATGCGTCTCGGGCAGCACTGACGTGCATTTCGCATCGTCAGCGTCTCCACTCTCTGCAAGGATGTCCCCACCGAGGCCACGTGTCACATACAGAGGTGATGGAGGGTGACCCACAGGGGCCTGAGCTGCCCCGTTTGGGCTCTTACCTTCCACTCGTCTGTGTGTCTGCTTTGTGGAGGCAAAGCCTACGTCTGTGTTGTCTGTTGTGTGTCCGGCACCCAGCACAGTGCTCGGAGGGCTTCAGAAATACTTACAGGGTGACTTATCTTGAAGTCCATCCAGAAGAGAGAACATTGAGGAAACCTGTCATTTTTCAACTTAGGAAGGTTTTGCTTGCAGAAGAGGCCCGAAGGGACACTGCAGTTCCTCTCACTGTTGGAAGGTTAGTCTTGGGAAGGAGAGATCAGACCTGCTTTCTAGTCCATCATAAGTTACTTTTTATGTAAAACTATTATGTTCATATATCCACTGTTTGCTTGTTTTCTTTTTTAATTCTAAGGCAGATATTAGCAGGTATTTTGGATAGCACACATCTGCTTTAGAAGTTATCTAGAAAAGTTTAACTGAATTTTTCATAGGTGAGTTTTCTCGCAGCAGATACAATAAAGAAGCACCACTGTGTCATCCCACGTTTGACTTTAGCCCCTCGCTGGACCGAGTCCCTTAAGAAGGACGGCATCTGTGCTGTGCCTTATTTACATACAGTGTTTGCACGGAGCAGGATGTGCATCACATTTCCATTGAATAAGTGTGACTTCATTTTTATCAACGAGGTGACTGATACTGTCTCCAAGGAAACCCAGCGTCCAAGGCCAAGTGGCAGCCTCCATAGCACGCAGCTGGTGAGATGCAGACTGGGCTGTGCAGCCACTGGAAGAGGTACCTTGTGTCCTTTGTCACATGCGGAGGCGTGGCTGGCCTCATCATCTGGGTGACTCTTCTTTCAGACAAGCCTGGTGTTCGATATTGAGGGTTTGGAGATAAATGTTTTTGACTGGACCCTTCTCACTTGCTCTCCTTTTCTCTGCAACAGTGGTTCTTACCTGGGGCTGGTGTCATAACCAACCCCAGATGGTCCGATACAGCAGGTCTCAGTGGGATCTGCGTGCAATGAACAGGCAGGGGGGACCCTTTCCGTCTCTGGAATGTGTGGTTAGAACATGCCGGTTTCAGCTCTTGCACGTCACCTGAAGATACCTTGTGTTTTGCTGAGTTGTAAATCTGAGTAATGGATCACAAGGTACAGGGGAGATTTATCTTATTCCCTTACTGTCCCGTCTCTGCACATTTTCACAGAACAAGTTATATGCGTGGAGACGGTGGTGAATTTCAGGGTTTACTGATTTCAGGGTGTCCTGCATAAGGGGTTGGTCAGGGAAATGATGAATTCAGGGAAGGCTTGAAATCTCGTCTTGATTCTGTTTCCTCTGTGCACAGAATGGCATGGTGGAGCCCACGTTTGTCATTTCACTGCGCGCGTGAATGAATGGATCGCAGCTTTTCTTTGACGCGTGCCGGGGATGAGGATTATCTAAGGAGACCTGGCTGCGCCAGGACATGCGCTTTCTTTCTGCCAAATGATCGTTGAAATGTTTCCTTTGTGCCCAGTTGAAAAGCTGGGCATGTAGATTTTCATGCTCTTGTTGGGTTTCAGCTCTGGAAGTGCTTACACAGCTAATCTGGCATTTGCAATTATTTCCACTTCAAACTCAGCAGGAGGCTCTTTGGGGATATTCAGACAGAAATGACTTAATTGGATTTCAGCCCAGACACAGTATTTAAATGTCTTTTATGGATGACATCAACTGGGCAGCTGCCATGGGAAGTCATCTATACATTTTTGAGCTTTAGAGTTTAGAAGTCCTCTTTGATTCATTCAGTCTCTCTCATTGGCTTCTTGCTAATTTATATAGTAAATGAAATACTCAAGAAAAATAAATTTATAGCAATAAAATGAAGACATATGGCTCATAAGCAGGACCATCATTTGGTTTTGGCATAGATGTGCTGCTTTCTGTGTTGAAGGCTCCGTGTCGATACTGAAGGGCTGGTTCAGGTAGTTGTGTAAGGGATTTGGGGGTTTGAAGTTTGGGAGAAGCGGCTTCTGGACTCCGGGGCGCTGAGTGGGCCAGGCATTGCAACAGTAGTTGCATCAGATCTTACAGATATCACTGAGGAAGTGAAAGTTTATTGGATGATGAATGTCTGATAAGAGTCATGTTGCCGAGAGCCTTATGGACACCAGCCTGTGGACATCCCTCCCTAGAGGCGCTTCTGTCTGCACAGCCTTTAAAAGGGGAGTTTGGTTGTAAAAGAGCGATGGCTGCAGGAATGGAGGACATTCCTCTAGAACGTTCCAGAAGATGGGGCGGTTGAGTTCATTCCTGGGCGATGAGTTGGATTTGGCTGGACAGTGGTTTTGGGAGACTGGAGGTGGGAAGCTGTTCCCCAGGTGGCGGAAGAAATAGCAGACATAAAGGCACAGGATTGTGAAAGCAGCTGGCATTTGGGGAAAATGTGGGTGAATACACTTTGTCCGTTTTCAGAATATTCAGAAGCCCCTAATTATACTTTAAAAACACAGTGACATTAAAATTTCTATTCGGTTGGAATAATCGTAAATTTGTTCTCTGAAAGTTACATTTTTATAATTATTAGCCTTTTGTTTTTTAATGGGAAAATTTAGGTTATTCAACTCCCTTTTCATTCTGTACTTTGTGGAATTTTTATGGAATACATTTATGGGATACTGTAACCTACGTGAGCGTCAACCGTACACAGAAACGGGGGAAACACATCGCGTTGACTCATGACCTGTCAGAAGTGAACTAGGGCCATGTGAAGGGAGATGTTTTCTCAGTTTCTTAGAACCAAATCCATTCTGCAGGAGGCTTCTCAGTTACCAGTAATTTACAAAAATTAACAAAAAAGCCAACGTTCCCACGAAATCTTTCCCGACCTTTTGCTGCAGAGCTTAGTAGTTCTGCCCTTCCAGGGGCTGCTCAGGTGCCAAAGGTCATGCATGGGCTATTCCCGGTCTCTTTTTCCCATCACCTTCATCTAATTGCTGTCAAAACCCTATCCTCCACACTCATGGTGAGAGGCCTGTTCTGTCTCTTAAAAGGCCGGTGATGTGATGTGATCTAGGACACAGGTGGGTGTGTGACACGCCAGATCCCTGGAGCCCTATAATCCGTTTCGTCCACGCAGCCTGCTCAGCGATGGGAGGGTGGAGGGGCAGGCTCCCCGTGTCTGGCCGGGCTTCTGGCAGAGGATGGAGCAGAGGAGGGAAGGGAAGGGAGGACAGAGTTGATCTCACAGCTTCCATCTTAATTACCCGAGTGAGACATAGTGTGAGCGTGTTACAGCAAAGAATCCAGTTAAAAGTAAAATAATACCTCCCCCCTGATTCCACCCCACAAGTTTATTAGTTGTAACCCCTCTTAACACAACCTGGTCTGGGCTTCTTGCCTGCTTTCCAAGATTCTATTTTTAAAAAGTGTGTGTGTGTGTGTGTGGCCTTTCTTGCAGTTTCCCTCATTCTTTCAGTCCTTCATCCCCAAAAGGTTAAGGGACGTGAACTTCAGCAAAATAATCAAAATAATGCTTCCACAGACTCACAGTTAGACGGGCCCTTTGGATCACCTGGTGTCTAAGTTATCTCGGATAAGAATTCAGTGTCTGTGTGTGTGTCTTTCTTCCTTTCTGTCTGTCTTTCCTTCTGTCTGTCATTTTCAACCAAAGGGGTTTTATTCTAGTGTGTTTTTGTGTTGAAGGTTTATTTTGGTCAGCATGCTTTTTATTAGTGGTGTAATTACCTGGACAACAATGAAATCCTGCAGACACTTCATAAAGGACGCGGGTGACCCTTTTAAAATGTTTTATGTAATTAGACTGTCTAGTTATGGCGTTGAGATGTATACACACACACACACACACGTGTGTATATATGCCGATTCTGAAAACTACGGTTTGGGTTAGTGGAAAGAGCTTAAGACTAACACCTATCAGGACTTTTGGAGGATGGAGGACTATTGTATTTAAGAGGCTAACATCAACTATATACACAAAAGCTTCCAAACCATCAGAATTGGTGTTACTGATGTAATTCCTATCTGCTAGAATTCTGAGGCAGCAACTATAAAATTTAAGTCCATATTAAGGTTTGCATTATGACTTCCTTGTCATGGTATTTTAGATAAGCTTTAATACATTTTTGGTACCACATCATCAATTTTGGATAATTCTCACGTCCACTCCCATGTGCTGATCTCACAGCTACAGGTTGGAGCAGAGGGACCCTCGTCACAGAAGATGACACAGAGGCACAGGACCACCGGGACGTGTGGTGGCTGAGCCGGGCCTGGGACCCATGGCCTTGTGCCACTTCGGTCCCGGTGTGTGTGGTTGGCCCACTGCTGGCAGTTTTGTTCTCAGTCCTGGAAGACTTGTCTCCCTCAGGCTGTTCACAGAGTTAGAAACTCGTACTTTCTCTGCCCCGTTTTCATTAATCAGCTTCTGATCCACAGACAAAATCAACTGATAACCAGTGTTATCGTTTAAAATTGATTCCAGCCCATTGCGGAAAAATTTGATGGCTTCCTTTTCAGGACAGCTTTATCTTGAGTAAGAGTCCTAATTTCGGCGGGACCTCCTAACATGTGGAACCCCGCATCTGGCCGTCAGCACTGAGGCCTGGCGGGGCCGCTGCACGAGGGCTGATGAGAGGTGGGTGGGTCCTTTCCCTGGAAGCCCGGGTGTCAGATCCAGAAGCGTTTTCTCAGCGGCCCAGTGTCCGTCCACACGAGGCAGGAACCAGGGTTCATCTTCAGCCAGGTCATTCAAGGAGACTTTTGTGTTCCTCTGTTCCGTGTCTGAAAGCAGCATTCTCCCACTCAAATCAAGTTTTCCACCAAGTCGTTGAGTAGATGTGAAATACAGCTAGTGCTGAGGGAGGTCAGCGAGGCCATGTTGGCCCAGGTGGGCCTGGTAAGGGGGCGATCCTGGTGTTCATTCTGAGCTGGGCGACCACCTGCGCCACCGAGGGGTCTGGTCTGGAGAGTGGTGACCCATTGGGATGGGGAAGAGGCCGAAGAAAGGGCCTATAATAATCATGGCTTGTTTTTTCTTTTTTTTTTTAAACTGCAGGTCTCGGTGACTTGTTCTTTTTAATTAATTTATTTATTTTTGGCTGTGTTGGGTCTTTGTTTCTGTGCGAGGGCTTTCTCTAGTTGCGGCGAGCGGGGGCCACTCTTCATCGTGGTGCGCGGGCCTCTCACTGTCACAGCCTCTCTTGTTGCGGAGCACAGGCTCCGGACGTGCAGGCTCAGTAGTTGTGGCTCGTGGGCCGAGTTGCTCCGCAGCATGTGGGATCCTCCCAGACCAGGGCTCGAACCCGTGTTCCCTGCATTAGCGGGCAGATTCTCAACCACTGCGCCACCAGGGAAGCCCTGTTTTTTTCTTTTTTAATAAAAGAAAAAAGACATTTGCCTTTAGCTCTGTCTGCAGATCAGGGGTCTGGGTGGTTCCCTGGGTGTGTTTTGCATAAAGTATGAGGTTCAGTCATGAAGCTCACCTGCTGTAACCTGGGAGTCTTCAGCTTGTGTGCAGTGTTCAATAGTCAGATAATGTTGCTCAGTAATTTTTTTTTCTGGATTGACATCTAAGGGAAACAGTACCTTTGCTTGTTTTTTTTTTATATTTTTTATTTATATATTTTTTGCGGTACGCGGGCCTCTCACTGCTGTAGCCTCTCCCGTTGCGATGCACAGGCTCCGGACGCGCAGGCTCAGCGGCCATGGCTCACGGGCCCAGCCGCTCCGCGGCATGTGGGATCTTCCCGGACCGGGGCACGAACCCGTGTCCCCTGCATCGGCAGGCGGACTCTCAACCACTGCGCCACCAGGGAAGCCCCAGTACCTTTGTTTCATTTATTTATATAATTTATTGAAAAGACTTTTTGTTGAGGTATAGTTGATTTACAATGTGTTAATTTCTGCTGTACAGCAAAGTGACACAGTTATACACATATAGACATTCTTTTTTTATATTCTTTTCCATTATGGTTTACCCCAGGACACTGAACAGAGTTCCTGGCTCTCTGCAGTAGGACCTTGTTGTTTACCCATCCCATATAGAATAGTTTGCATCTAGTAACCCCACCCTCCCAGTCCATCCCTCCCCCACCTCCCCTCCCCCTTTCGCAAATTAAGGTGGTGTGTGTGGTCATGGGCTTGAGTCCTGGAAGCCGTGTGATGCTGTCCCTCCCTGGTTTGAGGGGCTGAAGCAGGCCCCCCAGCGTGGCAGACACTCCAGACAGATGGTGGCGACAGATGACCTTTGCCCGCGTCTCGACGTTCTGGCCCTTTAGTGGTGATCTTTGTGGGGGGGGAGAGGGCTTTGCAGGCAGACAGGCCTGGCCCCGAATCCTGGCTGCGGCCTGAGGGTCTGGTGGTTTCGTTCCTGAGCTGATAGTCAGGTGTGTGTCCCAGGGTTGCCGTGAAGGCGGACGACGCCTTGGCGAAGGTGGAGCCTCCAGGGCTGTGTCTCCTGGGGCCTGTCCGAGCGCTTCTCCCCAGCCTGCTCCTCTGTTTCTGCGGGTCAGGAGGAGGGAGGCTGGTCTCTGCAGGGAGGCTTTTGGGGATTCTAGTCCTCTGGGCAGTTCGGCCAGTTGGGAAGTAGGCAGGGCAGTGTGTCCAGTGACCTTGGGCCTCAGCAGAAGGGCACGGGCCTCTCATGAACCCTGAAGACTCCACTGCAGGGAAGCCCGTTAGTGATGGATGCCGACGCTGGATGGCCACACGCACGGAGGTTCGGAGGAAACTGCCCAGACTCCCCAGGAGACCAGCTGGGGCAGGCACCCCGTGCACCCTCGCCGGTGTGGGCACTCAGCCAAATGCCCCCTGAGGCTGTGGAGAACCCCAGGTTGGGCCTGGGCTTTCCAAAATATAGTTGAGAAAAAGAAAACCTCATTGTTGCAGGGAATTCAGATATTGCGTGGATTTTGCATTGGTAAAGTGATTGGGATCCAGATCAATGTGGAGAAAGAGGTGCATTTGGTATTCGTGTTCATTCCTTTCCACTCCTTCCTCCTCCTCTCTTATTTCTGTGGGGAGATGCAGGTGATGCTAGTGGAGAAATAGCTTTAAAGACGAGCGTGCACCGTCCCACGTGTCCCCTCCCGCCTGAGTGGGCTGTGCGGGGTCCTTGAGTGACCTCTTGGGTGAGGGCCTCCGTGGTCCCAGTGACCTTGAACCTGGCAGTGTTTGCAGTCGGAGGTGGTTTTCTGCACAGAAGTGTACGCTTTCCTGATGGATTTGATCACAGGTTGTAATGAAGACCTGATCCGAAATGCTCATCCTTAACAGAGGTTTTGAGTAAGCCCATAACCCACATTAAGCATGGTAGTGGGCAGACTGCATGTAGACCCAGCAAGAGAGCGGTTTTGGTCTCTGTATTCATTTCTGTCTAAGGTGTGTGCTTCGTTCATTGACACTTCGTCGGTGAAATGCTTTTCTCAAGGAAAACACTGCCCCTCCATCTCTCACAGTCAGTCCCCAGGTGGCCAGGGCATCTTTATGTGAACTTGAAGCAGAGCGTCTGGTTGGGGCTTCTCCGTTAGCTCAGATCCTGCACCTTTGTCTGGCTTTTCCGCCACACCGAGTGTCAGAGGACGGGGCTTCCAGAGCCAGGCCATCGTGCTTTTGCACTGGGCAGGTAAATTCTCCGGCACTAAGTTTGCTACTGGTGCGGTGGGTTTAGAGCTTTGGAGGCCTGCATTCCTCACTCTAGAGCCTACTAAGGAGAGCCTTTCACCTCTCTGAGATCGATAAGCCCCGTGTAATAAAAGTGGGTGTTAATATCTAACCCAGGTGGTTATTGGGAGGGTTAAATAACACCCCCTGTGAGAGCATTGTGCACGCGGAGGGCAACCCAGACAGCCCTCCAGAGGCCCACGGGCATTGTTTTGGGGAGATCTGACTCAGGCATGTTCACTTTTCAATGAAAAATTTTAAACTGCAACTTAAGTCCAGAAGGACCCATGAAAGTACTGATACAGCGCTGGTGCTTGCGGGCACAGCTGTGTTTAGCTGGTGGCTTTCTCCAGTAAATGGCACGTCACGGTAAGGCCCACAGTGAGAAACCAGAATCCTTGGTCAGGATCCCCAAGTCCAGATACCAGAACGTCTATTTCTGCAGAACCTGTCATGTTACTGTAAACACTTGGTGGAGAGAAGGGCGCCGTCTTCCTGTTGTATGGCTAACATCTTGTCCCAATCTCGTATCCCCGCTGTGTTTGCCCAGTGCCTTGTCCTGTGTTAAATCGTACGTTTAAAAAGAATCATGCAAGCCCTTAAAATAATACCAGAGAATGCATAAAGAGGAATTCATTCTTTAATCAAAATTTATGAACTTGCCTTATAACATTTTTATGAAAGCCCTACTTGAATTATCCTTTTCTATTTGACTAAAATAGAATTCGACTTTTCTGTGGGATATTTAACGTTTTGGGTCATCATCATGCTGGGGATGAATTAATAGATCTTGTCTGAGTGAACTGTCAGGATGGATCCCTTCTGGGTCTGAAGCGTAATTAAAGATGACAGTGAACCCCCTCGGAGGTCCACAGAGCCTCAGGGTCCCCTGAAATGATAGGTTGGGACTGAAAATGGTTACCCAGGTGTGGTGGCCGTGAGGTGACAGCAAGCTCCACGGCCAGGAGGGAGGGGACTGAGGGTCCCCTCTGTCAGCTCCTCGGTTTGACTTCCTTGTAGTTTTGGGATGCTGTCCTCAGATTCCTGCAGGGATTGTTTTGTTTTGTTTTTTTTAATGTTTATTGGAGTAGAGTTGATTTGTAATGTTGTGTTAGTTTCAGGTGTACAGCAAAAGTGAATCAGTTATACATACATATATCTCTTCTTTTTCAGATTCTTTTCCCATAAAGGTCATAACAGTATTGAGCAGAGTTCCCTGTGCTGTACAGTAGGTCCTTGTTAGGTATCTATTTTATACAGAGTAGTGTGTGTGTGTTCACCCCAATAAGCACAAAGCTGTGGGTTGCGGGGAAGGGGTGCACCTCTCTCAGTGAACGGCCAGTGCAGGAGATGGAGTCTCTAAATGATAGCCACGCTCTGTAATTATTCTCCCTAATTAGTCTCCCAGACAGGCTTTTTGAATTTCCACCTGGCTACCGCTCTTTTCTTTTCGGCATTGGGGCGAGGGGGCTGGGAGACACCTGGGAGCTTAGGTCCCTCGGCTATGGCCAGGGGTCCCCAGCCCTCCCAGCCTCTGCCGCGGAGCCGGCCCAGGGCCTGGAAGGTGGAGCAGGGTGAGGGCGTTTCTGTTTGGGTTGAGGTCAGTAAATATAAAGCACCTTTTTTCTGGGGTCAATTAAAAATAATGGTTTCGGGCAAATAAATAATCAGTTATTTCTCAACCAGTGACTTAAAATCAAACCAGCAAGCGGTCCTAATAGACGGTTCTTTCTGTTTCTTTTCAGATTTCCTACGTTCCTTTTCTACAAGTGATTTCCTGGATAATAATTCTGCGCTGAGGTTTGAGTTGGATTTGAGAATTTGGAGAATTCCTGCAGCTTGGTGACGTCGGGGGTGCTGTCAGTTGAAGAATTCACTTGCTGAGGAGCTCCGTGTGTGCGTCCTCTCTCATAACTGAGTGCCGAAGGTGAGTGCGGCTTCCTGCCTAAAGCAGACGGGAGCACTGGCCGCTTTTGCCTCAGATGCTCGCTCTGCATCAGTAGAATGGCAATAAATGCAGCTCTGATTCGTTGAGCCTCGTAAAATGTAAGTTTCCAACGGATCTGGTTCAAAAATTAGACTCACCGTTCCCGCTTTGGCACGTGGTGGCATCAGGTAGCTAGGAAGCAGGGCAGTGGGCACATCCAACCTGTGAGCCACCCTAGTGCCTCTGCTCCTGGGCCGGACAGGTAGTCTTGGGTCTGGAGGAGCTGAGCCTCCTGCGTGCCGCCTGGGCCGGCGGGGGGTGGTCCGGGATATATAGGAGCTGTCTTCAGGGTGAGCTCCATCTAGTGAAGGCGTCATTCCAATTTGGATGCTGGGAAGATAAGTCTCCATCAAAACATGCAAGGATTCTGAGGAAGGGTTTGCATGAGAAATCTGCTCGTGCGTTAAAATCGTGCCTGTGATACAGCACGTGGATTGAGATCATGACAGACACTGGACAAAAGCATGTGTGTTGCAGACATTTCTTAGCCCTAACGAATGGTTTGGGACATTTGATTTAGATTATAAGAGACGCTGTCTAATGGTTCAGTTCATCTGGGGTCCCAGCTCTGGCTGGGCAGTAGAAGTCCTTTATGAGAAGGTCCAATTTCACCTTCAGGATGTTGCCCCGAGGTGTAGGGGTAACACCCGATTTATGAGCTTTCCTTCAAAACCTTATTTTGCTTCTATTATTCACAAATTGCTTTGAACTATTCTATTTCTTTTTTTTTAACTTTTGTTTTACATTGGAGTGTAATTGATGTACAGTGTTGTGTTGGTCTCAGGTGTACAGCAAAGTGATTCAGTCATATATATATGACTGGATATATATACACACACACACATACCCACCTTTCCCCTTTGGTAACCATAAGTTTGGCTTTAAACTATTCTTGAACGTATAACTTTGGACTATAAAATCTCTTGGTTTTGTTGCTGTAGATTTATTAGTTTAATATAAGTTAGAATTATCCTTCGTCTGGTGTAAAACTGCTGCTAAAAGTTTTGTAAGTCAGGTTTTTCTCCTCAACCACTTTTTTTTTTTGGAACCACCTTGATTTCAGTTACGTTCCCCTTTGATGTGTGGTGAGCAGAAGGGCATGGAATCAGTATGTAGTGTTTCCTAGGGTAAGATGATGAATTCTCCTTTATGATTTCTTTGGAGCAAACGACAGTCTCCCACCTGTTGAAAGGGGCGAGGCGTCCATTATGATTTCCAGTTCTGGGTCCTGGTTTGGAATTGAGAGACTGGAGCTCATCTCAGCAGCTGATACAAGCCCTCCCCCTTACTGTGTCCCTGTAAGTGACCCTGAGGTCCCCCTTCCCCCAGGACATTGCTGGTTTTCACTGGCTTTACATCCCCCCAGGCGCTGGTCGGACCCTCCAAGGTTTCTCTTCCAGACCTTATATGGGTGGAACGCCTTTGGGTGTTTCATGTCTAATCCTGGGAGGTTTCCATTACATAAAAAGGTCTTGGCTATGACCGTTCAATTTTTTCAATAGTCATTGTAGTGGAACCTTTTAAAACTTGGTCGTTTATAAATGCAGTCACGTATTAATCAGTTTGTCAGATTTCATGGGAGTATAAGCTAGGAATTAGTGCAAATCCTGGAATCTGGTCATCAGAATTCTTTAGTGATTCATCAGTCACGGAGTCTGACAGGACTTCTTTAGAAGGTCTTGGTCATGGGTGACATTAATAGACTCTCAGTGACTGTCAGGGTCCTCTTCCAGAAAGTGGTGAGTCGGGGAAGTCACACGCTTAATTGGGGCCGTATATTCTGCACAGGTGCCCAGGAGAAGTCTGTTACCATCACACAAACAAGAGTCGACGCCTGGGTACCACTAGATGGACAGTCATACATAGATTATCACGCGGATATACTTACAAAAATATTTATATGCACGTAATTTTAAATAATTACTCCTATACGTTTATGAGAGCCACACCAAAGCCCTGATTTACTTATTAAAAATTACTTTCATGGTTTTGAAAACTGTCCAGTGGGATAAACACTAGGGCTGTCCATTCGTGTAATAAATATTGACTGTGAGCACAGCTGGATTCTGGGCTGTTTTTCCTGCAGTGACTGTTTTAGCAGCTACAAAAATAGATGAAATACACTTCTGGACTCTCTTTCTCGTGGCCTTGTGGGATGGGGCACGACCCTGACAGCTCTGGGGCTCTGGTGACAGCTGCAGTCAGGCTCTTATAGCAAGTTTCAGGTGCCCGAGGCAGGGTAAACTGAGTGAATTTTAAAGAAGGGGGGAGTGGGGCTGAGGCGTCATGGGTCCCGTGGCACAGGGCAGGCTGGGTGGCTTAGCGGGTAATGGGTCTCCACGTCATTTAAGCAGTAACGGGTGGGAACCCGCACGTGCTGCTGGGTCAGGGGTCTTTGATGTGCCCGCAGGAAAAGTGACGGCTTGGCTAGCCTGTCACTTGCCCTGTCCTGGAAAGAAAGGAAAGCAGTGCCGACCTGGTAAAGTGCTACGTGAGGGGTCAGCCTCGGAAGTGTTTCCCCGTTGCCGGGCAGCCCAAGCTGGTGCCGTCTCAGCCCGCCTACCCCTGGGGCTGGGCCGAGGGGAGAGGTCTTGGGGAGGGATGTCTGAGCTGCATCTCAGGGTGACCTGAGGGGGTCCCTGAGCCCGCTGTGTCCAGGGGCTGCATTCCCCTGCCGTGTATGGCCGCAAGCCCCTTCCTTTTCCACTGGAATGAACTTGACAGTGTATAGTCTGTGCTTCATTCTTCCCTGGATAACTGAACACTGACTGTGATTCACTGTTGCGGGAAGCTGGCTGGTGTTTCCTGGGGATGGAGGATGTGAACAGCGTCATATGCTGTACGGAAGATTGTTTATCTTTCGAAAATCTACTTGGAGACTTTTTCAGGAGAGAAGCCTGGTGAGTGGAAGGACGTGGGCGTTAAGCGGGGGAAGATGGTGCATAGGGCACAAGACTTATGGGTAGAGGAAAGTAATCGAGACCTGGATTTCAGACTGTGTCAGTTGCTGATGTGAATACCCAAAATGTAAACGTGAGCATAGGCATGATTTACTTTTTTTTTTTTTGAGCTTTATTGAGGGATAATTAACAAATAAAACTGTAAGATATTTAAAGCATACATCGTGCTGATTTGATACACATATGCATTGTGAAAGGATCCCCCCGTCTAGTTAATTACCACACCCATCACTTCACATATTTATCCTTTTTTAAAAATGAGAACAGTTAGGTTCTCCTCTCTTAGCAAATTTGAATTATATAATAGTGTTATCAACTGTAGTCACCATGTTTTACATTAGAGCCTCAGACCTTATTCATCTTAGAGCTGAAATCTTTTTACCAGCCTCTCCCTGTTTCCTCCACCCCCCCAGCCCGTAGCAGCCACTTGTTTACTCCCTGTTTCTATGACTTGGACTTTTTAAAACAATTCCAGATGTAAATGCTACCATGCATTGTCTGTCTTTCTCTGTCTGGCTTATTTCACTTAGCCTAATGTCCTGAAGCTCTGTCCATGTTGTCACAAATGGCAGAATTTCCTTCCTTTTTGTGGTTGAACAGTATTCCTGTGCGTATGTATGTGTGTTTACACGCATATACATACCTATGTATCACATCTTCTTTATCCATCCATCCATTGATGGACACTTAGGTTGTTTCCATATCTTGGCTTTCATGGCTAATGCTGTAGTGAACATGGGGGTACAGATATCTCTTCCAGATCCTGTTTTCATTTCCTTTTTATAGATACCCAGAAGTAGGATTATTGGATCACATGATAGTTCTGTTTTTAATTTTTTTGAGGAACCTCCATACTGTTCTCCATAGTGGCTGCACCAATTTACATTCCCACCAACAGTGCATGAGGGTTCCCTTTTCTCCACACCCTCATCAGACACTTGTCCCTTTGATGATAGCCACTCCTGTCTCCTGTCCCTTTGATGATAGCCACTCTGACACGTGTGAGGTGATATATGATTGTGGTTTTGATTTGCATTTCCCTGATGATTAGTGATGTTGAGCACCTTTTCATGTGCCTGTTGGCCATCCGCACATCTCTGCAAAACTGTCCTCTGCATATTTTTTAATCTGATTGTCTTTTTGCTATTGAGTTGTGTGAGTTCTTTATATATTTTGGATATTAACAAGTATCAAGTATATGATTTACAAATATTTTCTCCCAATTCATTGGTTGCCTTTTCACTCTGTTGATGGTTTCCTTTGCTGTGCAGATGCTTGTTACTTATTTTTGGTTTTGTTGCCTTTGCTTTTGGTGTCAAATCCAAAAAATCATCACAAGAGAGATGTCAAGGGTCTTACCCCCTCTGTTTTCTTTTTAGGAGTTTTATGATTTCAGGTCTTATGTTCAAGTCTTTAATCCATTTTGAGTTGATTTTTGTGTATGGTGTAAGATAGTGGTCCAGTTTCATTCTTTTGCATGTGGCTGTCCAGTTTTTCCAACACCATTTATTGAACAGACTGACCTTCCCCATTGTATGTTCTTGGCACCTATGTGGTAAACTAAGTGCCCATATAAGGCCAATTAAGTGACCTTATTTCTGTGTTCTCTATTCTATTCTATTGATCTCAAGGTCTGTTTTTATGTCAATACCATATTGTTTTGATTACTGTAGTTTTTTTTTTTTTTTTTTTTTTTTTTACGCGGGCCTCTCACTGTTGTGGCCTCTCCCGTTGCGGAGCACAGGCTCAGGACGCGCAGGCT